>NC_074707.1:12788560-13388560 GCF_024334085.1 Lutzomyia longipalpis | reverse complement strand
TGCCCGGTTGTCTTGCATGGAGAACACACAGTGGTTAGGAAATTCATTAATAGATATCTTTACGATGTCTATAAATAATAATCGCAGACATTTATTGCCCTCTACTCTCGCGATCTCTCATCCCATTCTCGCATATCTTCTCTGCTCTGCATAGTATTGCACATTACATATAGTACAATGCCTGAGGATGTCCTTCGCGAAACAATAGTTCAATGAAATTCACCATTCGATAGGCAGATGCAATTAAATGCTTTATTCAAACAACGCGTACAGTGGCAAATTGCACCAAAGTGTTTAGAAAATGCCACTCTCAATATCTCCATACGGCATGAAGTGGCATCCATCTTTTGCAATTTCTTTTGGGTATTAATCTTTCTGTTGCAATGAGATTCGCAAAGACGGCAGAGACGACAAGTAGTGGGATTAATTAGCATTATGTTTTAAAATGAAACTGATAAACTTTATCTTTTAATATATAAATTCTTCACTTTCGCGTTGTGCTAAAGTGGTTGTTGTCATTAAATTGAATGGAGTGAACCTTGAAATTAATACGCACTTGTCTACATTTTAAACATAACACATTGAGAACCTCTACACCACGTTGCCAAAGATTAAATTTATTTTTCATTTAGTCAGAAAATCTTCTTAATTCTTTTCTTCCGCATTTTTTTTTCTATTAGCTATTCCTTGTATACGTATATTTCAGCAATTAAACTTTATTAATTGGAATCATTTTGTGTGCGTCAAAATAAGAGGAAACGAGGGAAAACATGGAAATGCTTGTTAATATTCAAGCGAATAAAATAATTTCTATGGCCTCTCTTGCAGGATTAGTTGAAGTTTTTAATAGAAGGAGTTGTTAAGGATATTTTCTTGGATAAAATGCGATTTTTCAGAGCTTTTCCGAAGCCCTTATGTAACTAATTCGATTCCTTTTTTAAAGATTTTATTTATGTAATATTAAAGATTAATTTTAAAAATTTAACTGTTTGCCTTTGCAGGACATTTGCAATACTTTATGAAAATCGAAAAATATCGTATGAAAAGAGACTCAAAAGAAGAAGATTCAAACAAATTCATAGCTTCAAATGGAACAAACAGCAAAAGCTATTATGTTAAGGAAAAAACAAAAGGATTAATTTAGAAGTTTTCTTTTTATTCTAACAGTCCCGACTGGCCTATTCTCTATCAAATAGTCAAGACTAAAAGCAATAACAAAAGACCCATTCATTTTTATTATCTTGAAATGATGCGGAGACGTCGTGGCAGCTCAAAAATTGAGTTGTCTCCAAAGATTGATTGCCCTTATGATTATCCTTTTCTTCGGAATATTGCTGATGCGCGAGAATCGCTCTTTCAAACATATTGTCTGTGAGTGAAAAACAGGAAAAAGAAGAAACTTTTGCAAATAACTTTAGCTAATTTGGGGGAGGAGTGTGTTTCAACTCTCAGGAGGAATTATCTTAGCGTCTGGTTTTTTAAAGGAATCTTCAATATAACTTATTGTGTGGAGAATGCGCGGAATTCCCATTATATTTGACGTCAAAGTGGACAATTCACGAAAACACACACCCATGGGAAAATTAATTGCTCAACAACCATGAAAAGAATTCACACGGTGGAAATTCCTGAGAGTGAGGAAAACACTTACATATTGAGATTTCGGGGGATCCAAATGTAAATCTATGGACCCCGAGCAAAATCTTTACCTCCAGACACTCACAACATAGCGTGGTAGAAAAATAAGCACATTGAGCTAAATTAAAATACGGAAAAGAAATCTTTTGATTTTTTTTTCTTCGCTCAAAGCTCTCCCTCACGTGTGGATGTAATATCATTTGCGGCGAGATATTCAGGTGAGGATCAAAGAGAATGTCTAGCATTTATTTATGTAAATATCACCACGATCCCAACACTTCTCATGCCCTCTTAATTTCTCTCATACTATATATTTTTTCACATCAGGAAATTTTGGGGTTTCTCTCTCTCTCTCGCTCTTGCCCCATAAACTCCATCTATTTTCACGCAACTTTCCTTCTGGCTATCTTCTATTTTCATCCTCAATTTGCCGGCTACAATAAATCTACTTTGTATTAGGCGCGATCACATTCGATGTTGCTAAGCTGTTAACGCTCAGTTGTGCAAAAGACTTCCAAAATTTTGCAATACGATTATATTTTTGGACCAGATAAATTTATATTTATTTTTTTTATCATTTCTTTTTCTTATTTCCTCCGGAAATGCATTATTTATATTCAATGCGTGAAAAAATTTTAAAAAAAAATTTTCTGATTGAAAGGAAGAGCTTTCGCACCAGGTGCAAAAGGAAATAAATCCTCTTTATTCTCCTTAATTAATCCAAAATACTGATTCTACAATTTTCTAACGATAAAATAAAATGAATTAATAAAGAAAGTTTGATCTACGAAACGAAGCAAAGGCTTGTTCCTTCTAAAGCTCCTTTGAAACTCAAAAGAAAACGTAATTCCAAAAGAACAAAATGAATATTCCTAATACATTTTACGAAGAATGAGAAACAATTAAGATTTTTTTTTCTTTTCCCGAATATCTTCACGCCAAAATAGCCGTGGTAGCGAAACAGGGGGCAATAAAACATTGAATTTAATTCTCTAAATTTTGCGGCCACATGGAATGCGGAGGCGTTTTGCACACTTTCGGTGAGAAATCAATGTACGATGGATGTAGAAATTGGGTCAAGGATATGGAAAAATGTGCAAAAAGCAGATGTTGAGCCCCCAATAGAATAAGGATGAAAAAAAGTAAATTTTCAATCGAAAAGTCTAACATGCAATCCTTAATCGAACGAGACGTCGCTCCAAAATGGTTTTATCTAACAGACATTGTAGCACATTTTGCGATTAAACCAATAGCATTAATTTTGTGCAATGTGTAGCAATAAAAAGTGCAAAATATGGGGATTATACGTCAGCTATCTATGGGCAATTTGTACAATTCCGCACGTTATGTAAATTTAAATATTGTTGAACCAGTCCCGCAGGAGTTTACAAATTGTCTGTGTCAATTCGGCATGTATTTATCTCGAAAATAATTGTGAATGCAAGGTATGTGCCAACACATTTTCATACAAAAACAAACATTTTAAACCGAGAGGAATTCAAATAATTTCTCAAAATGTTATTCACTCCGCTGGGGCAATGTGTGCAATGGGGCAAAAGCAAGATAAAATGAAAAAAATGCTTACCATTCCGTCGCAGAGGTTCACCGACACAAAGGACTTCTCATCACCACGGATGTGCCCCCGGTAGAAGCATCCCTGTATCCTCTCGTAATCCTTGTGATCCACCTTCCGCCGTAATGTCTCATTGGGCCAGATGTGCGTCACCTGTTGCGCAAGAAACAAACATAAATTTTATTTTTGAATAATTTTGATGCTTTTGCAGCATTTGCCAACCAATCCAGCATAACTGGTATGATGGTACGAATGTTAAAACATTGTTCGACACTATGCACCAATGAATGGGAAGCCAGACACTTCATTCATCAATGTTTGCGCATTCATTGAGTAGCTGAATGCCTCACAGTAGAATAAATCACTGAGTCACATACACTATCAGATTGTGCCAGAGAATTCTCTCATATACTCGAGAGTCAATTATATTGGCAAGTGAATGGCTATATCGATTAGGTGATGATAACGTGCCACTGAATTGAAAACTAATGAATTGGCCTCCAAAGAAGCCAATCACTTTTGCTTTTCCTCACCTTTAGGTCATTGTGAATGAAGTTGGCAGCCTGGTACAGGATTAAATGCATATGAAGACCAAAGGCATCAATCTCATATTGTGGATGTGGGTCCCATATTCGACTCGATTTATTACGAAAGTGTCCGGTTATTCGATGATTTTCTGCAAGAAAAATCAGAAACATTGTTGCATGGAATTTATCATGAGATTTTACAATTTTAAAATTAATATATGAAGGTTTAAAATTATTTTAAAAAAATTGAGAAAAAAATCTCACAAAAGCTTCAGGAAAGCTTCGTGGAAAATAAATTAATTACATGGTAATAGAGAAAAGGAGTATGAGGGAATAAAGGAAACAAAAGAAATTATTTTATCAAAATCAATAAACTCCCCGCCAGCCCACCCCTATGTAAATAAACAATTCCACATTGTAAATAAGTTGGTGAATTTATTGACCCTTTACCAAAGCAACTTTTCTGATTTAATTAAGTCATGCAATTGCTCTCTGACTCCTATCACTTTTAACTTAACCCAAGAATGCTGATGCAGTCTAAATGACTCTATCTCTGCCCCATATCAGACATTTTACGAGATGTGCCAATAAAGTAAAATATTAAATGAATTGAGAGAGAAATATCAGTATAGTTGCTCCCTTTTGCAATCCCATGCAAATGTCTCCGGGTACTCACCTATGTTACTCGTTGCAGTCTCTTGATTCTTGGACTCGTACAGCAGATCATCTGCATGGAGGGGTTGAGTGTGAATTTTCGACGGTTTCACATACTCCAAATTGCTCATTGGAATATTTTCGTAGTCAAAGTGCGATTGGTCGATGTCAGGTGGCTTCTCCGTGGAATCCAATTCTTTTAATGGCGATGCCGTGGATGATGATGATGATGATTGTAAATGGTGGTGATTAGAGGAATCTGTAGGAGAGAAAATATAAAAATAAATTATAGAATAATGTATAACAAGTTTGTACTTAAAATGCAAAAATTAATTGAATTATGCACCTCTGCAGAACTTGCATGGCAGCAATAAATTTTGTTGTGTATTCATGAGATCAGTGGTACGTGCAAAAGAGAACCTCCTTTCCCTCACAAACTACGCACACCACGAAAGATATTTATGATAATGTTTGATTGACATAATTACTAGTTTCGTAGTTGGTACTAAACGTTCAATTATCGCTATCGTCATGTCCATCTGTCTTGTATTACAATGCTCCGTGGAGCGAGTCTTCGCGCGTGAAGGGAATCATAAAACTCGAATTATTATGTACATTTTCAGTAATTACCCACTTTTTTATTACTATTTGCCATTAATTGTTGATTGTGGCCAATTTGGAGACCCTTTGATGGGTGGCTGCGGAAGGGGCACTGTGAATGGTCATTGATGTGCAAAAGGGAATGTTGAAATACACCCATAAAATTCACTTCATCAATTGCCTCCAGAATCTTGTGTGTTGTATGTGGGAAAATTCATTCGTACATTATGAATGAATGACCACATCAGCACAATTGAGGACATGAATTGCTCAAGATTAATTAGCTTAAAATGTCAAGATTCGATTCTCATACAGCTAATGATTGCCAAACAGTCGTTGCACCTTCCCCCATTCAAATGAATATGAGCAACCGTTTGATCACGAATGCGTATAGATGATTGCAAGAATTCCAAATGAAAACCTTTTAGATTTTCCATATCAAAAATGTATTTATCATATTTTTGAATAATAATCTTTCACCATTTTTACACACCCATTAGCATAAATACGTTAAAAGGTGCAAGTTCGACGGCCAAGGAAAATTCGCTGGATGATGTTTTCCTTTCAGAATTTATGCTTCTTATGTTCTTAGCCCGAAATACTCTCAGAACTTTTTTTGAATCTTTCGCAAAGTCTTAAAAGATGTCTAGAAAAGCCAATACTCCACAAAACTTCTTTAAATTTTGTTTATACAAAATCAATAAAATATAATTTCAATAAAATACAATATCTGTGATTATCACGCAACAACTTCTCTTTGAGACTTCATAATAAATGGAGAGGTAGTCCCAAAAGCAATTAAAATTCATTTGCAAGATCGGGCTTAGTAGTTATTAGATATTTTTTGCATTTGAAAAATTCATTTAATGCATTTTAATTGTTCCTTAAGTTGATTGCAATAAATGATTAGAAGAGGCTTATAATCAGATTTTCCGACCACAGCTCACGATTTACAAATTCCTCTACATTCCACACTAAAATGCAAAGCAATTACCTTTTTGGTGTGTCAAGAACCAATGTGTTCTTGGAAATTTATTGAAATTATATGCATGTCGCAGACGAAGAGAACACCTTTTGCGATACAATGTTTCATTGCAAAGTATAGGTAGGTAGGTATGTACAACAGGAAGCACATCACGGCTGGTAGCGTGGACTACCCAATTCGTAAATGTGTAAATTGATTTTCTTTCACATCATTGCTCCGTGGTTTGTAATTTATTTCACAAAAACGTGCACAAATGAGGCCTCATCGTTTCCTGACTTGCCCGATAAATCATACAAAGTGCGATATTTTATCTCTTTAAAATGCACAATGTTTAGTTAAATTTCTCAATGTATCAAACTGAACAAATAATTTTCACATCGTTACACGGCGTTGCAATTTAATTTACGCAATGCAACAAATGAGGCACAGATGGTGAAGTCTCTGGGAAATTATCATAACTGATCCGCAACAAATCATCCTACCAAACATGTAGGAAGCGAGTCTCCTCGATTGTGCCGAAGAATCTCTCAAAATTCTTCTCATAAACTTTGGTGAGTCGCTTTTTCTTTCGCCACCATTAATCATTAAGAAGTGTGAAGAAAATTTTTACTCTCTTGCACCACACCACAGGCTATTCATCATCTTTTTGGGAGGTTAAAAATTGCACAGAGATTTTTTTGGAAAAGGTTCCGCACCATTGTGCGCTGCGCACTATAATGGTACTTATTGATACAAGAACCTCAGTTCAAGTGCAGCACCAACTAATATTTATATTACTTCTTGCAACATCCCAAACCCAAGGTAGCTGCTGAAGCTACACACTAATTATAAATGTAAACACAACACTCTTGCATCTCTTATTGAGCTCTTTTTTTATATGAATCTCGCTTTTGAATCTTTACTATGTTGCTGCTTTTTATGGCTTTTATTTTTAATGCTTGATTGCTTTAAGAGTATGATTTTAACGATTAACCACCCAGCAGCATCGATGATTACTATTTTCTTAACTTTAAATTCTTTTATTTTTCCAATAAATATATAACGGAAAATATCGGTACGTTTTATTGAGAAAAGACTTGAAAGGCTTAAAAGGTAAGCCCACAAAGTTCTTTCTATATTCTTATGCACATCACTACCCAAACAATTCAGAGGGAGGTGTGATGGAGACTCAAGGTTGGTGCAAAAAGAAAAACTTTATGCAGCGAAGCAGGCAAAATTGAATGTACATATTTAGATGGTGCAGTGATAATTGAAAAATCCTTCTTGAGATCGTCTCGACAGAATCGAAAGTTTCCGCAAAATTGAACAAAGAACCCGCGAATGTTTGTCTTGTGGTCAAAGAAATGCACACACATGCGAGGAAGGTCAGGCCGTATACCTTCTGGGAATTTCCTCGTCCATGCAGAATGGGTGTGAGAGTACCTCTCTAATTTTCACACGTGAATTGCCATGCGAGGATATACGAAACCGCGCACACAACTATTGAGACGCCATGCTTCATTGAGGATTTGCTCAGTCAGCGCAGACAGTGTTCTCTGACCCAAGTTCAGTGGCCAAACTCATCTGACCTTCCTTGACTTCATCTTGTGGTGCTTTTCTGCACCCGCACATTAACCAGACACGATTCTGCGTTAGATGAAACGCTTACTTCCTCTCTTTAGCAGAAATCTCAGAGTCAGACACTCATCTCGACCATTAAGCCAGCAATTCAATTTATCAATTGCCAATCAAGATTGCACCATGTGCCTCGTCGCGAGAGATCTTTTGATTGATGACGAGCATTTTGCAGTGTGTGTGAAATGATCTTGAACTTGATCTTGAGGAAGGCAAGACAAAAGCAAACAATGATCACCGCCTCCATGGGAGCTGATTTTCGAGCGAAATGCGAATGTGCACACACAACAATTATTATTAACTCCGCGCCGTACTTTCTCAGCACAATTTTAAAAGCGGACAATTCCTCGTATTTCACATGAAAATGCTCTCCTCCTCATATTTTCATTTCCCGATAAACTTGGGATTTGTCTGTTCCGACATATAGCTAATGCTGACACATTTTATTCCATTTCCTATCCACCCGTCATTTCCATTTATATTTCCATATGCCCCTTCTACGAATTCTCACATCAAAAAACATTCCACAGCACTCCTCATGTGTCTCCCAAAGTCTTCCCCCCGGAGAATGATGAATGAATTTAACAGTCATTGAATAAAATAGCACACCAAATACTTTAATAATATTTAAATATTGTTCAACATACATCATAAATGATCTTTGTTCACCGCATTAAGTATGTTTTTTCCTATAACATACATGGATACCCATCAGGAAATGCAGTCAGGAGTGACAAAGACAACAGCATTTAACAAAGAAAATTCATTTTGAGTTGAAAAACAAACTTGCGCATGTGTTATAAATTCCGTATCACGTTTCGTAAAAAGTTCTCACGTGTTTCCCATAAAGAGAGCCAAATAAAAAGCCCCGCAAGTAAAAGTATAACTTTAAAACAAACTTAGAAGATAATTTTATCTGTTGCCTCCAAGAATTTCAAATGTGCGCTTTGCATTCTTAGAATTTATGCAAACACCGAGCTATACACAAAAGGCGCGAAACAAAGACTCCTTAAAAACAGATAGTGATGACTCTGCAATGTTAATTTCGAGAGAAATGTTGTCATAAAACTTCATTGACAAAAAATCCACGACAAATCTAGTTTATTCATAAAAGTTAAACGACACCCCAGTATGTACTGTAAAAGGTACATAAACTCTTTGAACGTACCGTGAGAAATTAATTTCGGTCAATGCCACAACGATAAGCTATCAAGATAGAAAGACAATAAGCATTCTTAGGAAATGCACCTGGTGTTTTATATATATAACATACATAGCGATATATGTATTTGTTTGATTTATAAGAGCTTTTCCTTTTTTTTAGATCTTTGTTTTTAGTTCAGATCAGAGCTTTAGAAATAAATTGGACAATTCATATCTCGGATTATTTTAAAAATGATGTTACGTATCTAATTTTAAGTAGTTCAGCAGCTCATTAATTTTAATACTAATGCACCTAAATGATTCAACTTACCCCGCATAGTACGGCCTACGAGAAATATCAATAGTTTAATTTAAAACATTATGATCTGTTATGTATTAGGTGCATTAAAATGTAAAATGAGCAAAAGCATAAATAAAACTTTAAAGCTTGTTATATATAATAAGTTTATCTTTATATATATGAAAGATATCAAATTTTTAACATACAAAGAAATCATAAAACACAAACTAAATTACTTTTCATGTAAGTCGCAAATTTAATGCATGATTTCTTCAGCAATGAAAGCTCCTTACACCCATATCTTATGTACTTAAAACTTGAATATAGAAATTATAAAGTTTTGCGATATTTTCCAGTGGGTGTCTCTTCTGCAATTAAAGATCTTTCATGTTTCATGTTTGTGATGCATAAATTGCATTTTGCTCCAATATTTTCCTCTTCCCCAACACTTTTATGATCCCTCTCGCGCTTTTAATGTCTCACATGGTCTGTGTATGAGTTTGTCACTGATTTAACAAGCTAAGTGGCCGTAAAATTAGTGCATGGAGAACGTCTCTTATGGGAAACAAGGCGTGTACATGATTATTAGACAAAAAAATACTTCCGAGAAGTTGTTGGAAGAGAAAACTCGCGGTTTGTGTGATTTTCAAGAACGCAAATGAAATTAGTTGGACGAATTTACGGTGTTTGCTGGATATTTCTGACATTTATGTATTATTTGAAAATTGCACATAGTCCTTGCAATTGGCATAGAAAGGGGTGGAAGGTTACATGGAGTTATATATTAGAAATCAGTGCACGGTGCGGTGATTCTCCTTTTAGCTTTTACTCTTCCGTACCGGTGAATTCTTGCGAGCAATTAATTTAGAATTCTCATGAATGGAAACATGTTCCTAGAACACTTGTAAAATCTACATAAAGCATCCATAAATGGACTTTCTGCTTGTTAATATTTTACTTTTTATTATTTGTTTAGTGCGAGAAGACATGGTTTTCCTTCAACTGTCAATTTGGCGACAATTTTATAATTTAATAGACTCACAGTTGCTTCATTTTTCCCATCAAAGAACTCGTGAGTTCCCTCCAAGTGCAACGTGCGACATTTTTCTTATCACGAACCATCAGCGGAGGCAACCATAAATTTTATGGAATTTCTGCAGCAGTGTTGGATTCCAATTGAGAGGACTTTTTATTTCTAACAACAAGTCCAACCTACGCATTTAAACCCGTTTTATGCTCTCTGCCAGAATATGCTTTGAGTCCTCTCGTCGATACTTTGCATAAGGCTTCGCTTGCTGAACAATAAGATTTCGCGGGGGAAATAAATCTTTTTGGGAGATTTGGTGTCTGACTGCAGCCAAATTCGAAGTCAATGCTAAATGTCGTGACCATTTAATTGCACCGCGATCGTCGCGATCTCTTCCGACCTTCATCTGCCGGGTGAGTTGATCTCATAAACAAACGACTTTCGGGGTAATTGAGACATAAATGCCCTGAACAAAAGATCCCCATTGACATTATTTGGATTCTTTGTGGGGAAAGCACGCCATTGTAAAACATTATGTGAGTGCATTAAACATGTGAATAAATATTTGGGTACACTGGTAGAAATGGAGATAAACCATTTAATGCATTTAGCTATATTTCTCAAAAGAAATCAAGAACTTTGGGGGAACTTGGAAAAATATAATATTTTTGCAATATATCATTATATGAAGAACTGGGAAGATATTGCTGAATTTTCATTGCACATGAATTTCAATTTTTTGAGAGTTTTGTTGATAGGAAAATTTCCTCGCCTTTTTCCTATCGATTTCTCGGAGTTTTTGTATCCTTTCGGAGCTTTTGTCAGTGGTTAAGTGTGAGAAAAATATTTCCACGTGTCCATTGGGGACTAGAAAATGCTTTTTCCAACGCTTGACCATATCTGATGAAAGCTCCAAGCAAAGTCAAAAGCTCATAGAAAATTTTGTTTGAATTTAAGATAATCTGAACCTCTAAAATAATCGATTTTGGGCAGATTAACATTTTTGCAAGTCCCTGTAGAGGTAAGATTTAGTAGACTGTGAGAAAGAATGCCATCAGCGCCAACTTTATGGGTTTTTCTGCAGTAAATAGTAAAGTTTGCTAGACTTCTTATAAATTCATTGCATTGATCATGAAACTGAATTTAAATACAAATTTCACTTGGCATTCTAATGAGCTCCCATGCTGAGTTTCATAATAATTGTGTTTGCTTCGAAAACATGTGAGTATTACAATCAAATCCAATATATTCTGCAATATGATCAATTTTTAGGTAATAAAATGTTGTAAATTTGTTTAAAATATGTCGTAGAATTAAAAGTTCGTACTTTGAGTACAAAGGGGTCAGATAGTGGTTGTCATAAACATGCCACAGTGAGACACTGCGCTCGCTGCCGAAGGTTCTTCATCATCTCTAGTAGCTTGACTAGTTAAGTGTGCTGCTTATGGGAGACTCGGAAAAATATATAGTTGCATTATTGTGTCAATAATAATAAAATGCATATCTGATGATCATAAGATAAGATTCCGCCGCATCACACGATCTGCCAGAGAACACGATTAACTTGCGCTTTTTGTTGGAGTAAATCAATTTCCTGCAACAAGTTAGACAGTCAGTGCTTCATTTGCATTTTTATTGTAGCACAATCTGCTGGCAAAGAAATTGAGACATTAAAACAACTAACGTGTGACGCAGAGGGACATCTTTTTTATTATTTTTTTCTTCTTTAGGCGCACCCTATAGTGAGATAAATTACTTAAAAAATATATTAAAATTCCTCCAGAGTGGTGATTAGTCTATGGGAGCGAACGCGCAAGGATAATTACCCGCACCGAATTAATCAAAAAGAGATAAGTCTCAAGTCGCGCGGGGAAAATTTATTCAACAAGAACTACGACAATGGTCATAAATTCATCCATTTATCTGCCACATTCCTCCACCATTGGGGTATTTTGATCATTTCTTAATAATTCCTTTCATAACAGTGTTGAGTGCGAGTGCTGGGGATAAGGAGGGAATAAGAATAAAAAAAGAAGAAGAAACGACGCCAAGTGGGTGAAGATTTTAACACGCAAGAAACAACATCATAATTCTCCACAATCAATGGAGCAAAAAAAGCCCTCGTCTGCCAGAGAGGATTACTATCAGTGCACCATCATCCCGAGAATTCTCCATGGTTGCGTCCTAGGAAGACCGCATGTGAAACAAAGAACTCCTCCTTCCACTCCATCTCCTTCATTTTTGTTGGATTTCCTCTGACATGATAAATTGGGAAAAAAGGCTCTATTTCTTTTATTTCCCCGCACAAGTACACTCTATTTTATTGTTGTTCTTCTTTCAGCACATCCCAACAAAATCCAACTTATGAATAATTCTAGTTTTGTACAGCGCAATGTACCAAAAAAATGGCTCTGCTCCACCGTAAGGCTGTACGGACAAAAGGGATAAATTACGACAATGGACATAGTTAGTTAGTACCTACTTTTCTAGCGCAACATAAAAATTCATTGAGGCACTCCCATGATAGTTAATTGAGAGACAATCCCACCCTCAAATCAACCCGAAGGAACTTTATGGGTCCCACATAGAGGCATTGAATGCTACATGCAGGCGATGGGGGTAAGTTATTGGATGAGATTGCATGTATAACTATTTTTATTAGGTAAATGGAATTTTATGTGCTTTTGATTATGTATGCTATGCACTTTATACCCCAGCTGGGTTGAAGCCAGCACAACTCAGCCATACGACAGGCTATATTTCATCCACTATGCTTTGCCTAAAGAATTGTGAATTTATTTAAAGAAAAAAAAAGAACAAAACTGCGAATCCTTGAAAAATCCAATAATTTCTGGCAGAGATTTCATCACAATGCATCTCTTGGACATGGGACAACATAGCAAGTGGTGAGATACATGAATTGGAGACGAATGTGAGAAAAAGGAGGAAATCACATTTTTCCTACGCGCACTGTGAAAAAGATTCCTCCAAATGGGGGATTTTAATCATTGTCTGGCGCCAGTTGTGGCTCCATATATATACATTCCATTCCCATATAAAATAAACTCGTATCAATTGCTCCCCATATAAGAGAGTGCGAGATCCCTTTTGCGTGTGCCCTTATTCTCATCGTCTCCTCTCCAATCCATAAGCAGTGTTGTTGGTAAAAGTATCTTCCGCGCAACATCGGAAACACAAGAGTGGCTGTGGAAGGATACATTGGGGTTCATTAACCGCGGCAAATGGCAAATGGAAACCTTATCAATGGCTTCAATATTTTTTTTTATTTGAACATTACACGATCGGAAACACGAGATGGGAAATATATTGGAATATACAAAACATATCCAGAACCGTGGCCTTATGTATAAAATTCCCATTAGGTTTTTATTTGATTTGCTTAATTAGCAGAGCATTAATTTTATGTCCGATTAATGACCCTGATATGAGCATCACTTTTGTTCTCATGAAAGCACATGACGGACGATTTCAACACTTTTGACAGCGCATTATCAGTCTCAGACGCGATTTCACTTTCTCCCCATACAGTCGCGAAGAATCAACTACGAAAAAAAAAGACGTGGAAGACACAAAATATATGCACATGCTATCGCGCACTTGAACGATTGTATGTTACCTTCAACTTTAGCCGTCTCTATGTATTGCATAATTGCCTCATAAAGCAGTGTTTATGTGTAAGAAACGTCTTAAATTTAAGAGACATATACTGATAAGGGGGTGTATGATAAAGAAGTATTAAATCTTAATTAAATGAAAAGAATTAAACCAATAATCGTTGAACAAATTGAATTTGACTCACAAGATAATTTTTCCGGAAATTTCCCTCAAAATTGTGGCAGTATATTGAATGACATCACTCTAATAAATTTATTAGGGCATATTCAGCGAAAATTAACAGGTATATGACGCTGTGAAAAGTCATTGTTGTCTATCACCAAATTCATGATTCAGCTAAAAGTTCATGACTTTTAGATACCTATTTTATTGAGAAATTTTTTCATAAAGGAGTTTATTCATTTTGAGCTTCCCAAGCCAAGTGGTAAAATGTAATTTTGAAAAATCAAAGCATGTAGCCCCATCTTCCCCTATATACATTATGTGTATTACATATATAATATCAGGTCATATTGTATACGTTAAGAAACTTATCTCGCTTTTATTTCTCACCTAATTCCGGGTCTACTAATGTTGAGATTGTCTGCTAAAATAATAATTTCTACGTTTTGAGGGTATAAAATAAAAAAGTAATGTACAATAAAAGAGAAGACTATAGCGAGAGAAAACAAAACATGAGGACAATGATATTGGAGAATATGACAGAAAAGGAAGCAAATTTAGCATCATGATAGCATGATAACATCATGATTCGTGATAACATCAAAAGAAACTGATGTTATCAAGGATTGTTAAAGAGGGTGTACAGAAGATAGAGAGCCAGCAGAGTCTGATAGTATGAAGCAAACCATAGATGAATTGTTTTATGGAAAATACTAAAGAGGTTGTTCTAAATATCACGTTATGACTGTAAGTTCGTTCAGAAGTACATATAGACAAACTGAGTTTCTGTCCAAGGGGTGTTTATCTGCTGAATATTTTGTTTTTTTTCATCTGAATATTGGTAAATAATTCGGAAACTTCCCTTATATTAACTTCCCTTGCTAAAAAAAAAAAACAAATTTTTAGTACTTTTCATGCTTCAATTTAGTACTTTTTAGGATTAAATTTAGTACTTCTAATGCTTCAAATTAGTTCTTTTAGGGCTTGATTTTACAACTCTTTAGGGTTGAATCTACCCTTTAATTATTTTTTAAGACTAAAAACTACCTAAAGTCAACCTGTCTATTATTTGAATATACATAAAGATCCAAATAATTCCATTAAGAACACCCCTTGGTTATGCTCTTAAACAAGTACTACCATCAACATTATTCTCTTTTTTTCCTTCTTATATTTATGTCTTTTATTTTGGCAACATGTATGTAGAGCATGTTTTCTCAAAATCTTTTTCAATTAGTTTACAATGGGGCATAATGTTTAATTTTTGGGAGCAGTAGATGAGATACTTGTACTACACATTTTCATAAAGTTTCGAGTGAAGCAACGTATTTGTATACCAGCATCCCATGGAGATCTGCATTGTTTGAGAAGAAGTGAGTGCTAAATTCATTGATTTGCGATAATACTTCAAGTCTATTTAATATCCATTGAAAATAAATTGCCCACAAATTGTTTTCACAAGTCGGAGTAGTTGGAACAATGGTCCAATCATCAATAAACACAACACTGCCAGAGTGTCCGAGTTGATCAGATTAATGGTAAAGAGTGTGGAGGATGCCGCGAGCGAAACGTGCTCTTGACACTTGACTGCGTATATACAATATTTAAAATGATCAACTTCTACAACCCTCTTCAGTTCCTTGCCATCGCCAGACGTACGATTTATCCATGTCCATCAGACGGACCACCAGACTATGCAGATTTTATTTTGATGAGTAACTGCGTGACAAGTGGTTCAAAATTCAATGTTAAATGCAGCACAGGCCCAAATGCAACAAGTTATCATATATCCTGCAACGACTTATTAATACCCGAATAAATGGTGTGTAAAAATTAAATGGGATTTTAATTCGACAAAACGCATAAATTTTCATGTTTTAGTTTTAAATTCATTTTTTGAGCAGTCTGGAAGTTTACATTCATATTCCTTTTTAAGTGTGTGTACAGTAAAAGAAACTTTTCAACATCTAAGAAAAGAAATTTAAAATTGAGACCAATTTTAAGGACTTACAGGTTAATTGAAAAAGAGATTTGCAAAGGATGAAGAAAAAGTTAATTTATTTATAAATAATGTTCCGCTAATTTATTGATAAATAATGTTGTCTCTTCTCTCTTTGCTGTTTTAAATAAAACGATTAAATGAAAATAAAATATTTTAATTCAGCATTGTTAAATTAAGCATCACAACGCAATGACATGGTGAATGATTGTACTTTATGTGATTTGGTCGAAGAAGTTTTCTTCGTAAACATTATGTCGTAACATTATGCAGTTTAAAATAAAAAATATTATGGGTAATTTTTTATATTCAGTTAACAAATTACTTCTTGTAGTGTTGACATAAGAATCATGAACGAGTTCTACATCCATTTTTCCACATCATTACTTTTGTAGATCAAACACAAAATTGACAATCATTCTGCCAATACTCTGCCTACATTTTGATCAGATTTTTTTTACTTCCTGCCACACACGGTGATCATTGAACTCTAAATTTGCATGTTTTTTTACCAGCTCCAATGCTCAAAAATCAATCCCTCGCACGCGAAAAATTTATTGCATCGTTTTTTCGCGATATAGAGTTCTCCTCTATGATCATATTTGAAAATCCAATATTTCGTATAGTTCAAGAACGCGATCGCGTACCTTAAACAGTCCGCCGCGAGATATCTCACAGAAGTAGAGATTTATTATATGTTTTCTATTCAGACATGAGAATTTTACTAAACAATCCCAAATGAAAATTTCTTATGTGGGGTTTTCTCGTGAAATTTACGGGGAGAAATGGTGGCAAAAAATGGCACACTGTAAACACTTTGTATCGGTCTGTTGGATCTTTATGTGTAAAAAAACGTGGTGCTATTTTTAACTTCGGGCAAATGACCATTTCGCGTAGTACATAATGTATACATGAGTTATGCAATGTTCTAAATCCATACCAACAGCCGAAATTAAATTTTTTAAGGGGAGGATTTCTTTCTCGCGAATTTTGAATGTTTTCTCTCTCTTACATATGTACATCGCGGCTACCAAGAGGAAAATTTAGAAAATTCGCAAACTCTTCTAGACACTATCCGCCGAATTTTCAGAACATTGAGAATCAATGTGAGTCAAGAATGCTATTTTCGCAAGCGCCAGGCTATTTTCATCCCGGACGACTTGAAACGATAGTAGTGAAAGATTTTCCCAACGTGCCCGCACGCGGGTTAATGTGTGAACAATGATCTTCAGAGTCGAACAAATCACTCGCTCATGGGTGAAATATCTCATCTCACCCAGCGACGCAAGAGGAAAAATCTGTGAAAATGTCAATTCTTTATAGGTCCGAACTGGCGCAAAAAAAAAGAAATCAAGCATTATGAGTATATTGAGTCAAATTGATGGGATCAACGACCAAGATTGTCGCTCAATATACATTTTCAAGCGCACATAAGAGTGAGATCGCACGCTGCGGCCTTCTTACTAATTGAAATTTATTTTTCACAAATGGTCACAAACTTCATTCTCCGATCATCTCCCTCGCGCGCTCCTTTCTGCGATCACTTTGCTGGGTTTTTGTCTTTTCTCTTTGCCCACAATTGGCGACATTGGGCCAATTATGCAAATGCCATCGCATGCGCCATCCCACAAAGCCACCCCACGATCATTTTGAGTGATTAAAAGAGTTAATAAAAATTTGTCTCGTTCTAATTGAAAGATCTACGAGCGCAGGATTATCAACTAAATAAATCACACAATTCTCTCAATAAAACTTCATTAGATTAAAAGACCCCGCGCGTAACACATCTTCTAGGTCCTTGACTCTGGTCTCAGCATTAGAATACAAATAGATTCTTCTAAGAGTTTAAATTTAAAAAAAAATGCTGATTGAACGATTTATTGGAATTAAAAAGAAAAGAATGGAATCTTCTTAAAATACAGTGACTCACTCATATCGCAAGTATTCAAATGAAAATTTAACCTAATGATTTTTGCAGAAATTTTGCCTTATTTGCATACAACAGGCACTGCCCATCCAAATGCGACAAACAATAAATTAGTTTTATATTATTCAAACTGTAAATCCGATTTGGACAATCTTTTTGGTAGCATACATAGCAAATATGTACTGTACATGTACAGAACATAAGGATCATAAGGTCAACCGCTGTCATATAACGTCTGACTACTCGGAAATGATCTCCTTTATGATCTGCATGACTGAGAAATCCGACATTTTACTGAAGGATAAAATAAATTAAAAATTTTAATGTCAACATTGAGAACTTCTTGTCTTATTTCTCCAAATATTTATGTGGAAAATATCGCAGTGACTTTTTCCGACTGTCCATCAAGTTCAAAATATAAACTCTCAAGTGGAGCAATTCTGCGGTGAAGCTCCCGCACAAGAAAATTCAACCACACTCGTCAAAAATTTAAGTATTTCTGCCAATGTGAATGTGCCATTGGGAAAAAGTTGTGCACACGCTTGTATAAAATTTATATTTAAAACGTTTGAGAGTTTGCTGAGGAAGTGCTGTAGCCGGCAGTGTGACATCCAGACTTGTACTCTTCAGCACATGCTCCATAAACACGGTCGATCTCAAGTCAAGCCCCTCTATTTATGCCATCATTACATACAAGAAGAAGAAAAAAACTGATTTGATCATGTGCCAGAAATTATTCGGCAGATTGGAGATTTTTGCAAAATTCATGAACATAGCCCCCAAAGTTTAGCGCATGCATAGATTTTGCACACATAATGTATATTTTAATTTTGCCTCTAAGCATATTTAGAAATGATATTTCCGTTCTAATCTTCAAGCTATTCACAAAATTATGCACATACTGCAATGCATTCTCTCCCGTGTTTTCCTCTTGGTTCCGATCTATTTTCAAAATTGTGTACACATTGAGGAAAATATAGCACGACTTTGGATGGAGCTAAAAGACTGTTTTTAGAAATTTGCAAAATCATGTGTACTACATAAGATCTGCTAACTTTATATGTATACAAACAAAAGTCTCCCCATTATTATCATTCAGACGGTGACTTCATGAAAGAGGACACTTTTATCGCACTTTCGCACCTGCTGGCTTAATCCAAGTTCATCCTCAATGGTTTATGGTTCTCTTTGAGCGTCATTTGATTACGCGTGTGTTATATACATACATAGGTAACATTTGTAAGTTTTCTATATAATTTTCTTTAAATTTTAAGTTACCTACATAGGTCATGCACGCTATGTACCTACATTTTAATAGAGACATTCAATAAAAGAAGTAGGTATATAGCAGGCACGCGTTGAGTCTTAGAATTTATATAAAAATAACTTCTGGTTACAGGTGAGAGAGATACTTATCAGAGTGAAAATTTGTGTGTATATAATTGTGCATTTGCTACTACCTGTACGACAATCTTGGTCGCCAAGAGAAAATCCCACGATCATTCATACGTGATACTCGCCATGATTCATTCTGTTAAATTCATAAAATTAAATCGCACGAAGAACTCTGTGTGAGCTAATAAAAATGTCACAGACGACAGCTACGGGAACAGAGGTAGACACCGCAGACGTAGCATAAATCACAAAGTATGCTAGAAACGTTTCAAAAAACTTTTTTTTTGCAAATTTCTCTAAAATAAAAATTTAAGAAATTGAAGGAGAAAAAATTCAAATCACATTTTTACTCCAAAAGCATAATGACAGCGAACTTTTGCTATGTATTCAATTAGATCGGCAGTAAATAAAGCAAAAAAAATGGTAATCGTTCCACTTTGTTAACATATGTTTGCCGGCACTTTTTACAGACCTCATTTACTTTTTCTTCTAAGCAACCCAATGTGAGAGGAAAGCCATATCAATAGAACTCTATTTCGCACTCTTTCGCATAGCATCTGCAAATTATAATGATAAATAAAATTTTATTTAAACCAAACATTTGCCGCCATTTACATTTTTTTTTCTCGCGCCATACATACAATCGCTCCTCGCGCTTTGCTACTCTATAGACTACTTTACTAAACTTTGTGTAGTCGTTGCTCTTTGTCTTCTTTTTTTTATTTTACTTCTTCCAGGCAACTTTTCAGCACTAGGCAAAAGAAAAATGTTCTTTCGATGGCTAAAAAGATCCACTTTTAGCACATAATGTTGTGTTCACGACAATTACATGATCTGGGTCACTTTCTTCGTGGCAGTGAATTTTTTTTTGGATAACTAATCAGTCTTTTCAATTTTATTAATCTCTCATAGAGTTATTTTAATAAAATGTTTACTATATAATCACACTGTCGGGACTTCAAAAAATAACGAGACTTTACACCAAAAAAATCGACCTTATCTTCATGTCTTTTCTAATAAAAATGCCGGAAAATTAGAGAAAAAAATACATATTATTAAAACAAACATAAAGCACAGAGTCTGACGTAGTTACAAAGCAAAGTTAATTGATTAAATCAAATTAAAAGTTCTAAGTGTAATGTGTTTCTTTTCACACCCATCAAAAATAGTTGTGATATGAACTTGTGGCGCGTTGGCATCAACACTAATAACGGAAATCAAAATAAATCATTGTCAGAGGTCAAGACTATGCAGAGTGCCATTCAGTTCAGCATACATTAGATTAGCGTTAATTATTTTCGTAATCTGATAACATATAGAGCATATAGGAACATGCAAAAGTGTGACAGAGAGAGAGGGGAATTTTAAACGGAGCGGAATAGACAATTTCATTTTGCATTTAAACTTAATGAGATTTATATACGTTGGCTCATTGGACTTGAGCCAATATTAGATCACGATCGCAATGGACAATCTCGCTATGCGTACGTGGGGCCCCCCTTTCGCCATCACGCCCAGTGATCACAATGATCTTGATCTCACTCTGGTAACTTCCTCGTCATTCTCATCGCCGTGAATGGGTGGTGAATTTTCTTTGAATAATTGCCAATTTGTATGTGAGAAACCTCTAGGGCACCGTAATGGACACTGTCATCGATCATCTTCATCATACATGGAAGAAAATTGTAAATTAAAATTGGCACATTTTATCTAGATAGCATCATCATGATCAAATCCCACACGCTAGAAAAATACACGACATGGTGCGCAAAGAGGCAAATCGAGCGCCTCTTCGAGATCCCACGATCGCCCCAAAAGAACTTGATTCATTATTCTCAACGCATAAATTATGTACTTGCAAGATTGTTTTCGCAAAATCACCTCACATAGCCCATAAGTGCGTGGTGTGTGCAATTTCTTCGTGAGAGACAAACATTATGTTGTTGGAAAAAAAAATATTGAAAAATATGCCAGAGGCATCTTCTCAGTTCCAGCCCTTCACGTAACATCCAATGGTAAATCGAAATAATGCCCAAAAACACGATCGTGAATTTTTTAACCATTCGATACTCCATTGATTATTTTTTACATCACACAAGGTAACATTTTTTGTAAATTCATTAATTTTGAGAAAAAATTGTAAAGTGGGTGGAAAGTTTATTAAAAACAAAAAATGAAAATTTCAAGCAGAGAGCATAAAAATGAATAAACTCCTTTGATGTAGAATATTAGATAAGCGAATTCAATGAACCACTTTGAAATGAATTTAAATTATTTTTTTTCAATGAACTAAAATTTTGTTTGAACTGGGTATGTACCTAATATTTAATTAATGGATTTTTTATTGACCCAGCAGTTTTTATTATTTCTCTCAATGCTATTCACATAATTTAATACCTCCCATTACTTCCTTATTTGTAATTAATTTACCTCTAAATAGTCTCTCATTTCATTTATTTTTCCTAATTATTTTGCCACCAAAAATACGAATTAATGACGTAGAAAAATACCACGTAAAGAAAGCACGCTAAACTAAAAGAATAATATCCTTTTTTGCGGGCCGTGATGCCCTGCCGATTCGTGATTCATATCGAAAATGGTTCAATGATCTCTTTCATTTCTCCTTCTCCACATCTCTTTGCAAACTATTTGGGATGCGCCAACTGAATTATAATTTATTTTCGGTGCCTGTCATGGCAATAACCCAGCATTTGTATCAAATTATGATCATTCCTTGCGGCGGGTCCTTCAGTTCATTGACTTCAATTGACGCGCAGCACTTCGTATATACACACAAAATATGATCTCTTTTCGACTAAATGGAAGCAAAGAAATTTTGTGTATACAAATTCACTTTTCTCCAAATGGTAAGAAGAGGAACTTCATTGTTTAGCAATGTGCGATGCGCAAAGTGTGCAGAAATGAGTGAATGAAAATTATGAAAATTGAGCTTTTCTGCCGAGGAAAACGTAAAATGTTTCTTTCCATGAAATATGAGGTTTTTAAACTCAAAAATTGGGATTCTGGTGATTTGCAGGTTTTTTTTGTGCCAACTCCTTTTTAGGTGGAAATTGAATTTCAATTAAATAGAATGCAATTCAGCATGAGAACTTTATTCAATGAACGCCAAGGAATGATGGAGAACTCTCATACATTTTATATTGTTTTGGTTGAATTGGTGAATTACTGCTATCTCAATAATTTCATTGATCAGTATGTGAGGCATGTGCATAAGTTGCCTTAATGAAGCCAATGCAATTTATAGTCTAGACAGACAGTTATTAATGTCGCGAGTTTTGTGAATAAATTAAATTCACCAAGAAGATGAAAATGGCGAAAAAAGAAGTACCACGCAGCACAAGTGAAACTTCATTTTTTTATCTTCTACATAAAATCATTCAATTGGACAAATTTACAATATTGTTGCTCTTCTGGCGATTTGTAACTTAGTCTCTGAAGAATCTCCGCGAGTACCACCGTGTAGTCAATATGTAATGAAGTAGGTACATAAACGGGGTGTGGAGGGATAAAAAAAATATTTTGTAAGTCTCTCTTCCTCCCAATGTGGTACAATAAAATGATAATATTTATCTGTGCGGTGAATTGAACGGTCAGTGAATAAATAAACTTTATAGGAATAGCCCTAAAGCGCCGGCAGATCCCCATCTTGATCACCTCATGGCTCCCCAATGCGGAATTACTTGGTGGGTGAACCCTTTGATCTTTAATGGTCTTCTCAAGAAATACTTTTAATTCAATTTCAATACACAAAAAATAAATTTTTGCTACACAATTGAACATCCAACTCGCGCCGAAAAAAACCTTGAATTTGTCATGATGTTTGCCTTTTTCTCTCTTTTTTTTCATCCTCAATTTTCTCTCAAGTAGTTACGCATCATGGGAATCTCAAATGGCTTATATCTGCACATTGCGTATTGATATATTGGAACATCTCTTTTTTTTCTACTAGCTGTAGAGGAAATAAGATGCGAAAAGACGCAGAGTTCACCCAAAAATAAAATGTTATAATTCGAAAATCAGAAGCACAGAGAACACGCGATGAGAAGACATTTTACAGTGGATGCTTTAGATGAGAAACTTTTGAACGTTTTGGTGTGTTTTGTTTAGCGAACATAAGAGTTAACCCATTTCTTGTCACGTTTATAATACACATGAGAAAATCCTTCTCTCAATTCAGTAGAAGTTTTTTTTAGAAAGGATTGAAAACCCTTTTTTTAACAAGAAACATAAACTCACATTTTCTTTTATCCTAAAAAAAAAGAATCACAGCTAAAAATCTACTGAAAAAATTTTGATGAAAATTCGTGAAAATTATCTTCGAAGGATAAATAAAATTTAGGAAACAATTCCTAAAAGACAACAGATGCGTCTAAAAGAAAAACTGCTTATGTTAAATTTCAAGAATTTTTCTTCAGAATTAACTTTTCTAGAAAATTTGTAAATCAGACTAGAAATAAATTCAAAAAACTTCTGAGAATAACGGGTTAAAAAAACATTTTACTGGAAACTAAAAAAAAAGCGAATGTAGAAAAGAAAAACAATTTCCTGGGTGGGCTTCTTCTGCATTTACCAGCTGAGAGAGTAATATGAAATTAAAATTGGAAAATTCTGCCTTGTCCCGAAGTGCGGTGGCGTCTAAAAATAAGTCCGTGTTTTATATATTTTCAATGTCATAAATGCTTCGACGATTGTATTCATTTCCTCGAAATTTTCACACAAAAAAGCCTCCACAGAGGATTATAAATGGGATCTTGCGTATTTTGCAGAATATTATGGTGCATAATCCAACGAGGAGGAGGAAAAGAGATTAAAATAAATGACATACCTCTAATCACATTGAGAGAGCTCCTATTCCCATTGGAAGACTCCTGATTGTCACTGATATTTATCCTATGCCTAATGCTGGCGGTGCGTGGCGTGAAGATCCCATTCGAGACGGCTGTCCATACGAAAATCCCCAAGCCCAGTGCTACAATGAGAAGTACCACGGCTGCTGCAAATGTGACTTTCTGTCTCCAGCGCGTTGTCATCTTGAGATCACAATACTCGTGCGGCCCTTCAAGTGTGTCTCGTCAATTGTGAAAAGAATTTAGTGGAGGCAGTGAGGAGATCGCCGCAGCCGTGTGGGGTGATCTGAAATTGAAGATCGAATTAATTAGCACATTGTCTACACCTCACGCCATATCATGCGAAAGCTGTTGATGGAAGGAAACACCTCTCTTGTCTCAAATAGAAATCAACCAAAATGAAAATATGTGTGGTACACCAACTAATCTCTCGATCTTCACAGCATTCACGATATTATCTTGCATGACTAAAATTTATTTATGAATAATATTTTGGACATATGGAAATTACCAAACATATGTCAATATTAGATGCCTCGCTGGGAGGAGAATATAATACATAATATAATAATAATAATTAGGAAATATTAGGAAGGTATGCTCACACGCTGAGGCATACAAATATTGCATTTCATTGTGATCAAGCGCTACTGGTGTGAGCCTCCTCAATACAAAATGAACGTTTGAGGTGACACTAATGGGATTAAAAGCCATAATGGGACATTAAGCCGAAGATCATGATGTCTGTTAATCCCATCATCGTAAATTCGAAGGGCGTGTTTATTTTGCATCGATTGAGAAAACTCCCCAAATATTTCCCACCAAATCGATCAGCTCGATCACTCACTTGCCCAAGAAGAGATCATTAATTTCCAATTTTGCATCAATATACGATCACGATTGTGAGATGAAGAATATACCACATTGAAATTGCCTATTAGTCACTTTATGTTAATTTCTCATATTATATCTGTCCAACTATTTGTCGATATTCGACACCAAATGTGAGTTGAATGCCGATCGTGGGTCCTCCCCCCCACACGGCTTTTCAGCGCTTTTCTGTGAGTGTTGTCACTCTCTTGGCCAAAATAGCCCGAGACATTGTGATTTCGTAAAATATTCTGCGTACACGACATCGACAGCAATTCCCTTCATAATATTCAATAATATTCAAGAAGTTCATATTTTAATTGGCGCTTACACAACACACAGCGTCTGTTTGGTATAGGCCCACAAACACTTCCTAAATCCTCCATTGATCTCGTGATCCCATATTGATTTTTTTCCCTCCACTTCAGCACCCAGCGGAATTGTATAGGCCTCTTGAAGGATTTTTCCCTCCTTTCAAATTGAAAGAAAAGAATGATAGAAGACCGATCGCGAGGCAATTTGTCACAAGTCACATCCAATGTGAATTCATGACACATTTCATCGAGAGACTGGCACAGAATCCCCTTCGTACAGCCAGAGACTTCCTGAATCTTTGAAAAGAAACATGTTTTTTTGGCAATTGAGTTAAATTGATGAATTAATTACAATCGCTTCGTTTCTACTGAAATTTCATGGCGCATCCATTAATAACGATTAACAGCATCAACAACTTTTGGTTTTTTCACTTTATTAATTCTTATGCCTAAATAGAGAGATCTTATGTGGATGAGGGACGTTGATCTTTAGCAACTATACATAACGTCTTTGTTTCAAGCGAATATTCTTCTTCGAATAATTGAAATTTTAAGATTTTTTTTTGAATAATTTAAAAAATTAATGTATTTTATGATAAACTTTAATATTTTTAATGAGAAAGTAAAATATTTTATAAAAAATTCTCTTCCGCATTTTTTTAAAGAATTTTCGTGATGTTCGAAAGTGTTAGTGGAAAGTTGAATATTCGACTGAAAGCATCCTCGTTAGCAGAGTGGAAGAATATTTAGCAAGAATGTGACTAAAAAGAGGGTTAAATTTATTATGTTGTCTCTATCACAGCTATCAAAATAAACCGTGATTGTTAATTCGTTTTAACGGTGTGAGGTAATTTATAATGTAATTTGCGGAATTTTGCATAATCATGCCTTTTGGATGAATTAAATTTTATCACTATCGCTGCGAATTGATTAACATAGAAATGATGCTCCATCGTCTGAGTGGTCAGAATAAGCCGAACCTTGACTTTCAGTATTCATCATTTTTGCTTCTAAATTCAAAATGTTTTCATTGAGATGAGACACTTTGGAATACAACATTGTGATACCCTCCAATTCAAATTCTAAGCAATATTGTGATTAATTCCAATAGCTGTGGCAGCGCGTGTTATGAGATGAGTGATTCGCCAATTGAATGGTAAAGTGGATTTTTATGCAGAAGCTCGCAACTCATTGGTGCGTATACACATCTTTAATTCTTTCATCGGGATCGCTAAAAGATTTCCCAGTTCAAGGTTCTTCTTGATTTTGAACTCAATTACAAAACCTTGAAGCCTCTTTTCTGTTTGTCCAACAACAAAAAAACAATTAGAAATTCATTTGATGAGGAAAGCCATATAAGAGATCCAGCAAGATCAATCGAAGATCTCATCGATCAGATTAAATCTCTTGTATAGTTCTTGAAAATTAATGGTGACGCAGATTGTGGTAGATAAATTACATTTTTGTCATAACAACTGAAATCATTTAACAATCAATTATAAGACAAGATCGAGTTTTTTTTTCTTATTTCATTTTTCTATGCTATTACATCTTCAACTCATCTATTGCTGGACGTGCGCGGAAGGTGAAGATTTCGGTGAGAAGAAACCACAATGAATTCAAATACGTAAACCGGTTCCCTAAGACATCGTCTTGTAGAAGATTCTTCGGAGAGTTTGAGTTGAAAAGCAATCAAATATCATAGTTTATTTTTGCTTGGGTACGATTAAATGCGAAGATCACATCAAATATCAATGGGTATAGTGCATCGAGCTTCGCACAGTTTGACGCCGACACTTTTATTTTTGCCCAGACTCATCGAAAGTCCAATTTCCCTGCCACCCTCTCGCGGATCCCGAGTTTACAAAGCAATAAGACAACTTTGACAAAAATTCCTTTAATCTTCTGCTGAGAAATATTTCTTCACATCATTCATCTCTTGAGGAGCAAAAGAAACCTGTCTCGGAGGTGGAGAGTGAAAAAATTAACCACACAGAGGATCCCAAAACGGTCCCACAAGAGTCAAAGACGAGTGATCCACCAGCTGAGGCACCGCCGTGCGCTAAGGAAGTCTCAGCAAAGATAAAATCACCAAATAGCAAAAACACACTTCTCCCTCGCTAATTGCACATTTCATTCATTATTTTACCATCATTTAGCACTTATAGAAAATTTCAGCAATTCTAATCCCATTAGCCCACCATTGGCGATCATCGCGGCATCTCCGGCGTCACGCAATTCTTTCTCGGGGGTATTTGAGGAGCGAGATGTACAATTTTTTGTCCCTCTTAAATTACACATCGTGAATGCAATTAATTGGTAATTAATTATTTTTGGACTTCTCTTTTAGATATTTGTACGATTGCTAAATGCGATTGCAGGAGGATGACGAAAAAAAGAACATTTGTGAGAGACACGAATAGCATTTTATTAATGATTCACACGTGATTCTATGCTCAACGTCCACTTGAGGTGTGCAGCAGAATGCTCTCTGCTGAAGTTTATTTTGAATTCTCAACTATAAGAGAAAATTGCAGCAGCATAACACTCTAATTGAGAATGACTTTTAGAGATTTCCATAAAAGAAGTAGAACAGAGATTTTTGCACAGCAAACACATAAAATTATGTATAAACGATACCTATAAGCAATTTTTACTTAAAAATATGGTCAATGCATTTTTTGAGAGGTTTATCAGCTAGAATTTTGAATGATTTAATATTAAAATGTACCTAGAGGATATGGGAGGCAATTAAGTTAATTTTATATATCAAGATTTTATGATTTTCAGGTGAAAAGAAAAATTTCTTAATACATCACGATTAATAATTTGATAAAAATTATAATTTAAAAATTTTTGACTGACTGAACTAGCCTCAATCTCTACTAAATAATTAAATTTATTACAATTATTCTTCACCATAAAATTACTTCATGTGCAATTGTTTTTTAATCAAAGAATCAATTCATAATCTAAAATTTTCTAATCCAAAAATCTTGTATGACCTTTAATTTTCCCAAATTGGTTTTTATCCCCATTTAAAAAAAAAATGACGAATAGTTTAAGAGATTGACGATTAGTAAACCCTTCTTAACGACTAATCATTTTTATGCTTTTCATGTGAGCCCAATCAAATACAAAGAAGAAAAAAAAGTGTCCGTCTAAAAAGCAACTCTATAAAACATTTCAACATGGTATTGGAATGTATTTTAGTTTTATAGATAACCAATTAGACTATTATTGAATTATAGTAATTATACCGGTGGTCTGTGTGATCAATTTAAGTGGTCAGGAAGGAGGGTGCGGGAGACAGTTTGGTGAGGAGAGTGAATTGAGCAGCAAAATCGATTTGAAAATCAATTCTTTTTAGCCGCGCCGAAGGAAGACTGCGTGAAAGCGGAATGAGACAAAAAGGGGGGAACCTCTTCTTCCTCTGTGTCACACCCAAAATGTATACAATGTCAATGGGGAGCAGAGGCAAAAAACGAGGAGTGTGTGCGATAGACTCAAAAAAAAATTAACTGAGACCATAAATTAACATAATTCTCCCCACCCCACCCCTTGGCCCATGCTCGAGGAATTTGTGAATAGAATTTGCCAAACAAATGGAGCCAGTCGAGACGTGCTTGGCGCAAAATTCGCAAATGCCTGACCATTGATGGATTTTCTTCATGTGTTGGAGGAATTCAATGCGCGGCATCGCAAGTCGGTCTTTGACATCAATCAGTCACACACAGGGTCTCCTTTTTTTCTTCTTCTTACTATTCTTACTCAGAAGTTCACCACATGTGTCTCTGTGGCATGGAAAAGTCTGTTCAATGAACTTCCCCGTCATTTGAGAAAATGATCTCAACTCGAGAATTGCCCATGAAATTTCTCAAAGAAGAGCGTGCGCGTGAAATGGACCAGAAAGCATCTTCAAACGATATGACTTGATTAATTTCCGTGATATGCGAAGCAGGACCATCAAAAAGTGGGCATCTCAATTTTTTGGGGTACATATGGGGCAGCTGTGGTGTGATGTCTTAACTGGACACACGCCTCACAGACAAATCCACTTCATCACCATTTCAGATTTTATTGACTTGTGAGATCCTATCATTCATCACACTTTCAGCAATTATGGGGACTAATTAAAACACAACTCAATTTGGCCTCAATCTCATACTTAATGATCCCCCAATGCTCGTGCGTGGGCTCACTTGCTCGCAGATACTTTTCCAACTAAGCCAAAGGCCGAATTCTCGCGGCAATTTTTGTTTAAGCCCCTGGAGCAGATGCCTTAAAAAAGATCTCGATGGCCAAATAGATGAGCGAAGAAGCAACGCATATAGAGACTAAGCAACTTGTCAGATACATAAAACAACTTCACCCGGAAACATTTGTTTGAAATAGTGTTGGAAATAGTTACCAAAAAAGAAATTAAATAAACTAGCACAGAGGAGGCATACAAGGCAGCGCCCCAGCTCCTCGGCTTCTTATGTACACAGTTGTGGTGCGAAATCAAAAGAATCTCCCGCAACTTGTTGCAACATACCCCGAAATGCCCGGGAAGAGATCCGCATATGCAACTCCTCGCGTGAGGTACCTTCTAGTGTCGGATTACCTTGTGATTGATGGAGGTTCACGAAGCAAGAAAAAAATCCTAATATCCCGGTAATTAAGTCCCCTGTCTCAGAATGCCCCGCACTATGTTCTGCAGATTGTTAGACAGTGAGTCATTTGGGCGGTAATCAAAGATATTGCCATTAAATGTTTTGACGCGAGAGAATAGATCTCAACATGGTTAAATTTAGACTCTACCCATCTTGCAATCTTCAATTGATGTTTATGAAAAAGCAAAGACTGGATCTTTTTGGATTTAAACGAAGGAAATTGGGATTAATATTAATTTTCTGAATTTATAAATTTACTGCAATTCCATAAGAAGTAATAAATGATAAAAAAAATATTTTTAAAGGAAGAAATATGAAGAAATGGGATGAATAGTATTATGGGATTATGGTGTAAATTGAGCATTAATCCACTGAGTTTAAATGCAATAAATCATAAGTCTTTATCGATTTTCTTTTGGGAGCTTGGAGAAGAAAGAAAGCTGCTTTCATCTCATTTAATTCTATTCAATTCACCCCATTTTTTTTGAAGAACTATTAATCATTTTTTCTTGAACTGCAAATTACCTCCCAATTCAACAAAATAGCTCAAAATGTCTTCCATTGAAAGCTGTTACACGCATAGAAAAATTAATGCTACACAAAATAGAGCAATGTGAACTATTGCCCCATCATCTGTGGGGGTGATAAACTCTCATTTCTCGCCATATTTACTCTTGTCGGTGTGTTTGGAAATTCGTGATTGAATGCACGTGGCCCCACGTGGAGGAAAATGAACAAACATTCTCCCTTCGGCAACAATAGGCCAAAAATCTCAGTGGAATTTAATTATTTCACGCATTTGCTTTGACTGCCGAAAAAGAAAAACCAGGCACAATAGACGATGGGTGTAGTGATCTTTTTTAGGTCTATATAGTACTAAAAACTGCCATATGTTCTGTCACTATAAACAAATTTCTCGTAAAAGCTGCAAAATTTCTTTGTCAGTTCATTTCACTATAAATCACACAAGGAGTGTTTGAGACTAAACTTAAACTTTAACAATCTAGAGGATGGGGAGGGATTAGGAGCTCAAGACGCCGCACAAGCTGACACGACGACAGCCTTGTATCAGCTTGATCTTTGTGCATCGCCCTCCGTAATGTTCAATTTTAGTTTATTTGAAAACAAAGATCGTATTGAAAGGTGATACAAATCTCCTAAAAGAATCTTATGCAGAGTACAAGGGCTTAGTCCCATGCATGTAACCAAATTTTGGCTTTTACAAATATTTTAGGGAATAGTCAAAGACTCAAGAAAAGTGTGGAAGTGATCTCACTTTCTTTGCTGATTCTTTACAATAATTTAAAAAAAAAAATTGGTTGTATTTAGGAGGCTTATACTCCTTTAGACTTTTTCATAACAAAAGAAGCTTTGGAAGTAATTTTAAATCATTTTTCTTTCAATAATACATGACAGATGAGCATAAAAATTTATGCTATGATAATCTAATTAATTTTTGAATCACAAATTTAATTTTTGCTTGCAAAAAAAACGTATATATTCCCTTTAAATTAAAAGAAAAAAAAAGAGAGAAAAATGGACCACAATGGGTTTCTTTATGGACCCTCATCTCTTCCCTTATCAATACAATCTTCTGGTGGGTTTTCTCTAAAAGGCAACATAAAAAAACATTATCATTATGGCTAAAATAAAGATTGTCCGCAGTCTTTATTGCATTTTAGTGTCTCTCCTAAACTTACTCGAGAATAACTATTAATTGTATAAACACAGTCTCTTACTGCATGTTTATACTGCAGTAACTTCCATATGCGGGTTCATTGATTCCTCAATAGTGCGCCTCCTAAAGTTATCGCCGAGCTCATGTGCTCAATGTCTGCAATTTTTGTATTAAAACAAACATCCTCGCGTTCTTCGGCACGTTCGTGGTGAGATTATCAAAACCACGAGTTGATCGTCTATTTTAGTGTACCTCTATACTTGCGGAGCTGGACCACAGAATTCAATATACGTGGGGTGAAGGAGCCATTGGGAAGGCCAATCAACTCTGTGTTATGTACCATTTGACCTTCCTTTCCAATGTGTGGTGCATCCTTTCTCCATACAATTCCCCCCATTGCGCATCTATTGCACTGCATCCCACATTCATTCCACCATCACCTCACAAAGATAATGAAGATCTTATGCTGATGACCGCTATGGGCTTTCATATTATATGCCACCCTCGCGAGACATCGAGAAAATTAAACCCAAACTGCTCCTCCTGCTGCGTGAAAAATTCTTCAATTTACAGCGATAACATCTGGATCTATTATCAAATTAGTTATTTAAAATAACTGACCAACCGCTGGGTCATCGGGCAGGTAGACCAATGCAGACAGCAGAGGTGAGCATCGTGGGAGCATTTGGAGGCGATTGAGGAATAGGTAAGACACAAAAAAGGCGTATCGTCGAAGCATTAAATCCCTCCAGTTGAGCATTCTTGCGAATCAATTGATGGAAAATTTTCCTTCATCGTGCTTCGCGCGTTTTCTCTGGTCATTTCGCACTCAACGAAGAGGGAGGATAATTGCACAAATTATATTGTATAGTGTGTGCCAAAACAAACCCGCGACGAATCATAATTTTACACAAATGAGCATACCGTGGTTAAGGCAAAGCTCCTCAAAGCTACTGATGATTTTCTTGTCTAAAAATATCTTGTAGGTTCGAAAAGACTAAGGGAGCAATTTTGGACAAAATAAAATATATTTTGTCTTTTGTGAAGTCTACAAAAGACATTTTATGAAGAGCAATTTTGAATAAAATATCTTTTAGGAGACTTTTGATATATTTTGTCGTCTTTTGTGACGTGTTTTTTCTTTCGAGTGGAGAGTTTCAGATGGAAAAAATAAGAAGAAGATAACATTCCTATTAGGTTATGTTTACGATTGGGGCAATTGAACAATCTGAATTGAATTAATTTTTAGGGAAATTAAGTCAAGCATGCGTGTAGTCTATTTGGTACCCTAAGGATGTTGGGAAGATCAAAAAACCATCTGGCTTTTAGCTCATCAGTTCGATTTTCATTACACCAAGAAAATGTTAATGAGTCACTCTGATATGATTGGTTTACATGAATTGATTGACTCATATTTATTGAATTAATTAGCCCTAATATATTTCGTTCTCTGACCCAAAATCCTGATTATATAGGGTTAGAATTTGTCAGCGGTCTCCCAAATTTTTGCCGGAGACACAGAAATTCTCCATAACATTTTTGCCCAACACCGCGAAAAGGGAAAATGGACACAGCTAAATTGGCAGAATTTCATATCATTCCACAAATTCCATTTGCACAAAGCTTCACAATTAACCGAAATTGCATTATTATCCATTGCTATTTCGAGAAACATGATAGAAAACTCTAAAAAAATGCAACGCGTAAACACCAGTTTGACAAAAGATTTTGATTTTATAAAAGCACCTCGACGAGATGCTTGTAAAACAAAATATTTCTTGTGTAATGTATAAATTATTTTGTGCAAAATTACAATTCTCCTGTAAAAATCTTTTGTGGAGACGTTCTCACAAGATTGTCAAAAGATTGACACAAAAAATCTATTGTCTTTTGTCTAAAATTGCATTAAACGTCAAAATTTTTCCGTTTTTCAAAATATTTCACCTTTTATTGTACCTAAAATTGCAAAAATTTCTTTTGTGGAGAGATTGACAAAAGTTTTAGAGAAATATTTTGTGCAAAATTACATTTAATGTCAAAATATTTTGTATTTTCAAAATATTTTGTCTTTTATTTTGTCCAAAATTGCTCCCTAAATTGCGTCTACTGCAGTCTTAGTGTTAATTACCACAGCCTACATAAAATAAACTGCAAAGACGCTTCTTTTAAAGTCCGGTTCGGCATTTGCAAAATTATTTCATTTGCAGAAAGTCTGTGTCTCCCCAGAAAAAAAAGTCATACGACATAAGAATCATTTAGTTTATCAACAATTTGCCTTTAAAACACTTTATTATCTTCTTTTGTAATCTTCAGTACATAATTGGACTGTTACCACGTGGAGATGCTTATTATCTTGTGTTTGCTCAGTTCACCGGGCTAATAAATTTAGAAACTGATAAAAGAGATCTTCCTTGGAATATAATAAGTCACATGGAGAAAGTGGAGTGAATACACAGAGCTGACCTTTAGGGGCAATGGCTGGTAGGTCCGAATGCATCATCAAATTGTGATATTTCAAATCAATTCCTTCCCATGGCATTCGGTGCCTCTATTTTCACATCAAGACACACCAGACTATTCTCAGAAATCGTTATAATCACCACGAAATTTATGCATTCAACCACTCTGGGATTTTTTTTGCTGATTCTGTCTCGAACGAGTCTCGGATTTTTTTCTCCTTTTCGGGAATATCTTCCCTATATACCATGAGCTATTTTATAAATTTATATTTTATGCTAAAAAAAACTCTGAGAAACTTTTAATTTAAATATTCTGATTTCAAATAATCCGCTTGTTAATCAAAGAAAAGTCAAGGAAATTCTATTAATTACAATCTCCGCGAATGAAAGAAGATTGCAATAAATAATCTTCTTTAACCAAATATTTTGATTAGGCGGAAGACAAACACTATATTCTGTTGCTCTTTTATTGTACATCTTGCGGGGATCACCTTCGATTGGGGGAAGTGAAAAGAGAGAAAAAAAAATTAATACAATTTGATTGAGAGCATTAAATTTTTATGGTTTTCGTGTAAAATGTCTGGTTTAGCAAAAGATCGCTAAAAATTCATGTCTAACCCGCTAAATTTATTAGTTTATTGGGGCAATGATTGGACCATATGCACCATCATGCTTACTATCCTTCGACTTGTGCTCCACAGAAGAAAAGTTCATGGATAGAATTTTGAAAATAAAATTGTTTTAATGTTAAACGACAAATGATATTTTAAGAAAATCTCTCGGAGATTTTCTTGGGCTTTAAATTGTGAAGAATGACTCATGGATTTAACGAATAATATTCAAATCTTTAATTTTAAGTCAAACTCGAACTTCGGATTATTTCATTAATTTTCGGCTGTCAAAATTCAAGCAAAGGGGAAAATTGAAAAGATCGTAAAGACGCCACAATCAAGAAAATTTATTGCAAAACTGTTTTACATCTTAAAGTTCTAAGAAAATGATTATCAGAATATTCTAATCAAAAGTAAATCTAACGATATTTTTTTCACTCAAACATTTAACTAAATAAAAAATGAAAGCTTCTCCATCACTCTCTTCTCAAATCTTTCATCATTCCATAACTTCCATAAAAAGATTAATAACCAAAAAGGTGTTCCAAATTTTAGAGACTTCCTCCATACATTTTGTGAAAAAGGTGAGAATTTTTTACAAAATCCTAAAGCAAAACGCCCTTCATATTATGAAGTGTTTTCCAAACACCCATGCTACCGTTGGATGTTTTATCTGTCTCAGGATGTAGGCGTGTAATTTAATTCTCTATACAACACTCAGCTCTTCGTGCTCTTCATAAGAGTGAAAAATAGTGGCAATTTCTAGATCACAAGTTTGAGCGAATGAATGGAAGTGCAAAGGAGTCAAATGATATATATTTACTTAATATGATTTATGTTGGCTTTTCCACTTGAAAATGGTGAATGTGCCAAGAAAGCCAAACTGATTGCCTCTTGAGAAAATTACTCGCAGGTGGACACGAACACAGATTGACATAATTTCTTCAAGTATTCGAAATTAATTTATAAAATAAACGTTAAGTAACTATATATACTGACAATACTTACAGGCTGTGTCTGAGAACACGTTTAATTGCTGACCAACACTATCTTGACCACTTGAGTAATCTTATCAGTTGTTGATGCTTGTCCTGGCGCTTGCAGTGCAATCAAATGATAATCCGCACTTTTTGTACCACACAACGAATACTACACCATGAGATTTTGCGACAGTACACTGACTGATCTGAAGCATTAACCGTCTGCATCATACTTTTTTACTGACAATTCAATTTCAAAAAGGCACTACAATGCATTTTTTCGGTCTCAAACAGCACAAATGTCTCTTTCGTTTTATATTACAACAAGAAAATAATTATGCAAATGAACACAACTTGTGCAATCTCAACGGAGGACGCTTTTCCGAAGAAATCAACGAAAATTCACCACTTTTTTTTCCACCGAAACTTTCAAAAAATTATATTATAATTCTCGCGAATATTCTCCTTGTGCGCTGATAAGACAGAGTACTTGCCTCTGTAAATTCCATTTCATATGAAACAGAGAGAGAAAAAGAAGAATTAAATTGAGAAAAGTGAGAAAGAAATTTATTGATAATATTGGCTCCTAGAAGCAAATATTTAGCATCTTAATATATAAAGCTGAAATGTTTGTCTGTCTGTGGCACATGAACTCCTCCTAAACGGCTGGGCCGATCTTAATGAAATTTGGTATGGGGGTAGAGGGGGTCAATACGAGTTGCAAGCGCTATATGGGATTCCGCCCCACCCCCCCTTTATAGCGCCCCCACAGAAAAATTGTTTTTTCCCATTTTCTACCTGCTGAAGGGTCAGATAACGGGATTTTTTTATTTTTAGAATTTTTCAGGGTACCGTATTATTCTTCCCCCCTATTAATATACGCCCCCCTTTTATAGCTTAAAATGGAGTTTGCTCACACGTGATTGGGGGCTCGGGTTGACTAGTAATGTATATAATGTAGCACAATCGAGACGTCTCCAACATCTCTATCATCTTTTTTGGCTCGCCTCGCTAGCACTCTTATGTACTAAACATCTGCGAATGTGTGAATTACCGCGAAAATTTGGATGAATGGCAAAAACGTTTATGAAATTATCTCACAAAATGATACATAAGTACCGAAATCGACAAATTCAATTGACTGTATGCAAAATGAGAAAAATTTTACCTTAACATTTTTTTTTAATCTCAAGGAAAAACCCCAGAAAAATTCATAAAAATCTCCCATTCATAATTTTATTTTAAGATTTAAAAAAAATCTTTTAATGTTAAAAATAAACGATTCTATTAAAAATGATCTAATAAATTATTTTTAGAGTTTTTTTTATAATAAATCCTCAATGAAATCAAATTTTCCCAATTTTTTTTTTAGTCGTAACAACTTTTAAAGAATTCGCAAAGATATTTTTTAAAGAAAAGCTGCGAAGATTTACTTAAACTGATAAACTGAAGAAAAGGGTTAGCTAAACCGATATTCCTTCCTGTAGTTCTAAACGTTCTAAATAATTTCTTAAAAATTAATTTAATCTTTTCTATTCTTTAAAGACTTTTCACTGCTTTAATATTTTATCTAATTATTTAAAATACTTTTAAGAAAAAATTCTCTAGAAACTTTTAAAACCATTTACAAATTTCAAAAATTTTCCACGAAAAATTTCCAAAAAATCCTTCAATTATTTCACTTTTTGTCCCACATTTTGGGGCTACAACGCGCTCTCCTGAACATGAATATGTATAAAATTACATTGCCCGGCTCATCATTTTTCACAAGCGCTAAAATCAATTCACCTTCATTTGTGCCACAAATCGTCTCGATAAAACAATCAATTTTTCGTATGTATTGACTCAACAAATAAACGTACTAAGCATATTTCGCACACCGTTTCTTGAGCTAAAACTCTTTTTTTAAATACAAAAAAAAATCGAGGAATACTCGCGCAAACTTTTCCACCAATTCTGCTCGATGAGCAGAAAATTGAGGAGATACTTTCTTGAACTACACCAGAAAAAGAAACTCCTTCAATGCCACTAAAGAAAATTCCTCGAAAGAACGAAATAAATCAAACTTAAATGAATCCTCCTTATGGGAGATTTTCCAGAAAGAAAGAAAAAGCCTGATTGCCACAGGATTGAGGAGAAAAACGGTTATCCCGGATTTTTAATGTGCCACGAAAACTGCCTCTTGGTTCCCGCGCACGAAACCACCGACCTGATACAACGGCTGACTCGCAACTGAAAGAATATTCCAAATGTGCTCACAGTTCAGTCGCGAAGGCAGACTCGTCAGTTTTTCTTCCTCACCGATACGTTTCGCCGCCTCCCGAAAAAAAAATCATACTCTCCCATTCATCTACTATATGTAGCTGAAAAATTCTACAAAAAGCACCAACTCCAAGACTAGCGCGTCCGATCAAGTTGTGCGCGATTGAAGCCACACTCTCTCTCTCTCGAAAATGTGCGAATTTACCCAAAGAATAAAAAATTCGCGATGCAGAGACAAAATTAGCCACGATCGTGGTGGAGAAGAGATGGGGCACAAAACTTGAGAAAAATCCCTCTTACATCCAAATAGCCACCTCACGCAAGAAAAGCTCGCGCGAAACTGCCGTGGAAGCTGGCGCGCGGGAAGCACTTGTGTGGTTGCTTGAGAATCAACGGAGAGACTGACGAATAGTTTTTCGAGAGAGAAAAGAAGTCAATCGCTGTGATAGTGTCGAATAGCCATGGTCATTGAACAGCGCCGCTGTGATGCTGGTGCGCTTGTCTCTCAGCACGCATCTTGTGCGACAAAAATTTCACAAAATTTCAACGCAATCAATCGCTTGAGGCGCTCTTTTCGGAAGAAAAATTCACCACAGAGCCGACTTGGGGAGCTTTTAATTAAATTAATTTTATTTTAAAATATTTTATGATCTTTTATGCTTTTGTTTTTCATTTTAAAAATATTCTAAATTCAATATTTTTTTCAGGTTTCTGTAGTTTTTATGAAAATCAAGATATTACAGAAAAGATAAGTTTGCAAAAAAGTTTGTTAAAAGTAAATGGAATTATAATTTGTAATGAAAATATATTTTTATGTAAATAATTTTAAGATTAAAAGATAATAAAATATCAAAATTAAAATTTCATGTCAAACATTAGAATAAAATAAATTTTTTTTTTTAATTTTTGAAGGTAATAAGTCAAACGTTAGAACCCTTTGGATAAAACAAAGGATAAATATCACGGATAAAACGTCAAAGGTTGTTTTGGCGATTTTGAATAACAAGCAGGATAATAAATAAAAAGTTCAATAAAAAATAAAACGTATTACCTCTTGGATAAAACGAAAAATAAAGTTTTAGGGATAAAAGAGCGTTCTTCTTTTTAATTCACACAGTCGGATAAAACAGTTAAATGATGAAATTTTTAGGATAACACAAAAAATGCGATTTTAAGGCTAAAAAACGTTAATTTCTTTTTTTAACCCCATTCCTTCACCCAAAGGACGTCAGATTTTTTTTTAAGAAAACATTTTTAAATAAAATATTTTATGAAATTTTAGGAATAAAGATAAAACTTTAGAACCTTACAAAGCTCAAAGTCCCAACGTAAGGATTTTATGGATAAACCGGATAAACAATCAAACGTAAGAATTTTGGGGATAATGTTTAATTTTTTTATCAGGTGAAACATCAAAAGAATTTCAGGGATAAGAACTTTTTTATTATGAGATAATATAAATGAAATTTTCTAGATAAACTGTCCAATCTTAAAATTTGCAGAGAGCTAAGTTAGAGAAATTTCTGAATAAGTAAAATAACGTTCAAACAATTAAAATAAAATATTTTATAAATAAAAATAGAACGTTGAACCTTAGAAGACTCAGAACTTTTATAATAAATTGTTTAAAATTAATTTCTTTTTTTTATTAACGTTAAACGTAATACGTTAGAATTATACGGGTAAACAATCAATTGTAAGAATTTCAGAGATAACAAAAATTATTTAATTTTATCAGATGAAAAATTTGAAATATAAAATTCAGAAAATCTGGGATAAGAACTTTTTTAATATTCTGGATAAATAGTCAAACGTTAGAATTTCTGAGATAATATAAATTAAGTTTTCTGGATAAACTGTCCAATCTTAAAATTTTACAGAGAACAAAATCAAAAAAATTTCTGAACAGACAAACGTTTAAAGTTCAATTAATTCACGTGAAAAGACTGGAAATTCAGTCTCACGTTCCTCTAGTTAACGGGGAGAGCTAGATTTTTTTTGCCAATAGAAAATCATCAAAATCTCAATAACTTCTCTCAATTTTAATAACTTTTTTTTAAAGAACTTTCAAGATGTTAAAAATTCAAAAATCTCCAAGAAGGAATTTAAGGAATGTCCTTAAATTGAGCCTCGCTGGATCAGACGATTAAATGGAAATAAGTCAAAAGAAGAAAAACACAAAATTTTCGCCCAAAGGCAGTTTAACTACGTTTTTTTTTTATTTCACACTTTGGGAAATAATGACTTAATAATTCGGGAAAGAAAAAAATCAAACTTCATATTTGATAGAGAAAATTATTGAACAAAAAAACTCAAAAAGGAAAATTAAATTATAATTCGTGATACCTTTCCTACTTCTTGCTACCCTTTTTTGCCTTGGAGCCCTCAGCTGTGCCATTGCGCTTCTCGACTGGCACACTTGCGGTGTCTCCTGACGCCTTGGCAGTGGAATCCTCAACGAGGAAGATTGTGTGTTGCCCTCCACTATCCACCCGTAGGACTTTCTTACCCAACACCTGTTGCCCGGTTAGCTGGGTGGGCACAAAAACGTCCGTGTCTGAGCCCAAGCCGAGCTGATGGCTGCTCCCCATGCCCCAGCCAAAGACCTTCCCGTCCGTGGTGAGGGCAAAGCTCTGAGAATCGCCACAGCTGACGGCAGCAATTGAATACTTTTGCAGCTCAGTGATTTGTGTCAATTCTACTGCATCGTCCGTCTTTTCACCCAACCCAAGTCTTCCGTATTCCTTGCGCCCAATCACATGACACTGATTATCATCTTTAACAACCAGTGTATGATGCTGTCCGCCACTCAAGTCTTTCACATTGCTAATCTCTGTGCGAGTTGGAGTGTAAAGCAACGTCCTTTTTCGCAACTTTTCGGGCATAGCCAGTTGATTGTAGTTGTTCAGACCGAAAGCATAAATGCCCTTTGTTGCATGGTCCTGGTAGAAAGTGCTGCAGGAATTGCAAATTATTAATTTTTTTTTAAATCTTAATTAGAAATTAGATAAACTTACGCAAAATTTGTTGTCCATATAGCCTCAATGAGTCTAGTTTTGAGTGATACCACAGCCTCGGGCATCAGCAAGTCCTTCTTCCCGCGACGTGATTCCCCGGATGCCGTTCGGTTCGACACACGGCCGAGTTGTCCCTGCTCGGCACAACCCACCGTGTAGATTTTCCCTTCACTTGCGAGGATGACCAGATGATCAGCCCCGGAGGCGATGTCTGCGACAAGCACATCAGGCAGAAGGGCGATGGGTTCACGCTTATTGCCCTCGAGTGTGAGGCCCATACTACCGTGGGAATCCCTAAATGAACCCCACGCGTATACGTGTCCACTTTCCAGAAGGCACGCTGAATGGGAATCTCCGGCGGAGATTTTTAAGCACTTCTCCGGCAATTTAACACGTCCGGGAATCATTTCTGAACCCTCCTCGGATGTATCACGCCCCAGGGCTCCCTCGTCATTGCATCCGAATGACCATACTTCTCCTGTAGCCGTTAGACAGAGCGAATGCATCCCGCCAGCACGTACATCTACGACATTCTTCAATCCACCCACAAGAGCCGGACGAGTTTTCTCCTGAACATCTTCTCCAAGACCCAACTGTCCCACATCATTCTGCCCGCACGCCAGAACATTTCCCTTCACTTTCGGTCTCTCCGGTAGGGGAAGTTCCACTGAAAAGCCCCCAGAAAATTAGGAAAATTCAACAAAATTATTAAAACATACTCACATTTCTTCACGCCGGGAAAGCGCCCTTTCTTCGGTTCTGGCTCATTCTTTTTATCTTCCACAGCCTTCTTTTTCCTGCCGCCAACCATTGGGGAGTCTTTTGAAGGTGAAATTTAACAAGATATTAATGCAATGCCTAAGAAACTTACAGAAATCTCAATAATTAAATAAAACTAATAATGCCAGGAATCCCACCAAAAAACCAATTTATTGAGGTTATGTTTCCCACAGCCACAGCGGGAATATGGAATTTTCTTCTCAATTAAATTATTTCAATTGCCGTCGAGTTATTTGAGTCATTTATTGAATTTCCCAAACTTACCTTTTGCTTGTAAATCGCGGAAAAACAGAGAAAATAGAACACGAAAATTCACGTGAAATGTTGGAGAGATGGTTTGGAATGAAGTTGAATGAGATGAGTTTACAGGCTGTGTGGTATCGTTGTGGAATTTGTGGAATGAAATCATTGAAGTGAAATTAGTCGAATTTCTCCGAAAGCGTCGTAACGGTCAAAACTGGATTTTTTCAGTTCAAATAAACTACGTCACAAAATATTTGAGCTGTCAATAATTGGGATGAAAGAAAATTGAGTTTTCCACGTGAAAATAAGTGAGAAATAACTGAAATTTGTGTGGAAACAACGTACAAGGAAAGCTGCTGCGCCATGTGAGTAAAATTTTGGTGTAAAAAGTAATTTTAGAGGGGAAAACAGAGTAGGCAAGTTGGAGACAAAATCAAACAAAAAAAGTCTCTAAAAAATCATAAGAAAACGTTGCAAAGTTAAGAAAATTGGGAAAATTCAGTGGAAATAATGTATTTTCTGCATTCTAAGGCTAAGGTAGTGAAAATAAATTAATTGTTGATTGTTTTTGTTCATTTTAGGGTCACGACCGGCAGCAATTATATTGACATGGAAGTCTTTGAAAATTCCGGAAGGAATTTGGCTGAATACCTCATGTCGAAGAAGCCAAATCAGCCACAACAGAGACTTTTCAACTTTGAAGATACCCCAGATAGTCAGGATGTGTCTGTTCGGGTGATACAGAGGAAGTCGAAGAGTAGTCGAGCTCCAGCTAGAGCCACGCCGACACCCCCACCCCTATCATTTAATTCCGGAACAACGATTTCTTCTCGTTTCGTAAGTTTTTCTTTTTTATCTCCTTGCTGGGCATCCTTAACGAGATAATAATGAGATTTTTCTTTGTTTATTTGTAGGAACCAGCAGTATGCAGCACTCCGTATGCAAATGTCAAAGGCATAATTTGTCGGAATTCAAAAATTGATAAAAACAACACCACTCATGGATCCCGAAGTAGCTCAGCGAAAAGGGTGTCATTCCACCCGAATGAGGTGGATGAGGGACCATGGCGTCCGGATGTGTCAGAATGCCACAATGTGAGTATTCCGGGAAATGTGCCTGAAATAGTACCATCCCAAGGCCTCACTCCACAGGCTAGCGCCTCAATGCGAAACCCCAATCAGCCGCGATCTCCGGAATATCCTCCAGTTGAAAATGATGACCTGGAGAGGACACTTGCGCATATTTTTGGAGCTGATGGTTCAGCTCAGCTGAAGGTTCGTAGTGTTGCTGAACTTAATAGCGCTGCGGGGAATGAGTTGCAAAATCTCACATTTACAAAGGATTTGCGCAAGAGTAAGGAGCCCTCACCGAATGTGGAAGATGTTATAAGCCTGATATCCGATGATGAGGATTCTCCTGAATATGAAGAACATCCAGGACCATCATCCGATCCCGAGGAAGATCATGGCGTTGCTCCCGAAGATAATCGTACCATTGTTAACACATCACATCCCCGGACAATCCGTGAGTCACAGAGAATGGAAATATCCATCACGGAAACCCCAATTCGTGTGAATTCTCGCAAAAGCACACACGGGACGAAGAACAATCTCATGTCCATCCTCGAAGATTGGTCAGATAATGATACAATCGTGTACGATGGTGGGAGGAATGAAGCCCCAATGCCGGAGAAGGAAGTCACGCAAGAGAATGCAAGACAGAATAACCTCTCTTCGGGTTTTATTGATGCAAGCTCCCAGACATCTCGGATTGTTTCCCAACGTCGGCAGAACACCGCCATTCCAGCGAGAATTCAGGAAGAAATTCACGAGAATATCTCTTCTGCAACGCTCCATCGTACTCAGACTCAGCAAACACTTCCCAATAGGACGGAATTGTCCAGTACCTTCAAAGCTCCTCCTGCCAAGGGCCGAAAGAAGCGACCCAAGGTGAGTTGGGAATGATTTTAGCTATGTTTCTTTCAGACACAGCTTTTGTGTACCGAGCAAAATCGAAAGTCGTCAGATCGGGCTCAAACTTGGGATGAGCACGAATTAGGGTCCCCACATTCCAAAAAACGTATGCGCCAAAAATAAGTTTTTTTCCGGCCGGCCGTCCGTCCGGCCGGATCATAAACTTAAATTGCAAGAGAACGGTGATAGATAGAGACTTGCGGTAAACGGCAAAGTTTAAATATCGACCTGAAGAAATCCGATTATGAGGTCAAATCCACCCCCCCACCCCCCCCCCCCCCCCCGTCCGCCATTTTGAATAACCTCAAAATTTTGTTTTCGCTATATCTCAGCCGCTATTATAGCTAAAGGGCTGAAATTTTTATATGTTGTAGGGGCCATCAAGACCTTTCCAACGATACCTCATTTTCGAAAATCGGTCAAGCCGTTTAGCCAATATGGCTGCCACAATTTTTCATAGAAAATCGACCATAACTCGAAAACGGCTTGACCGATTTTGATCAACCCGGGGTCAAATGAAAGATCTCAACAAACCCTACAACTCTCTAGAACATCCGAAGTTTCAAAAGTGACCGCTAGGGGGCCAAAAATGAAAAACAAAATTTTCGATGAGTTTTCGATTAATATCTCGAAAACGCCATTATCGATTTGCTTCATTTTTTGATATGTTATAGCTGACCATATTATCTAGCTCCATGCCAAAAATGAAGAAAATCTATGTCTCCGTTCTCGAGATATAGCCTTCCAAAGTTGGCATGTCATATCTCGGGTTCTACAAGTCCGATTTTGATCAACTCAAGTGCAAATGAAAGGTTTTGTGAAGCCCTACAAATGTCTAGAAAATTACAGCTTCGAAAAATTACCGCGAGAGGCGCTAAAGTCAAAATCAAAATTTTCGAAAATTTCGAACTCGAATATTTCGAAAATGCCATTATCGATTTACTTCATATTTTAATATATTATAGTTGAGGTTAAGACCTTTCCAACGATAGCTCAAACTCGAAAATCTATGGAGCCGTTCCCGAGATATGGCGTTTTAAATATTTCTTGGGGGATGACTTTTCAACTTTTCCCGATTTTGCATGTATTTAAACTAATTCGCATTCTAGTTTGCTCTCACAAAATTGGTACACTGAAAGAAACACAGCTCTCGTAAGCTTGGTCAGCTTACCAGTACATTTTTTCTTCTAGATGAGAAATATTTATTAAGAAAAAATTGTTTTTACAGAAAATCGATTCACCCCTTCAGAGGCAGATTGACATTGAGAAATCCGTACGTACATCCGTTTCACGATCTCTGGGCACTTCCCGGCGTAAACTCTACTCACAGAGCACCCAAAATGATGACGAAGACTCAAATGAGAGTTGCGCGACGTCATCAAGTCGATCAAGTGGTGATCAGCCGGTGAATGCGGTACAGGATGAGGAGGTGATTGATGAAGTTCCCCCCATACCAGGTCCGAGTCAACTTCTCACGTGCAATATTGTCATTGATCGTACGGAAGTTGAGAAATTACTTGCATCGGATAAATCCACAGAAAAGGAATCAACAAAGGATGGGAGGAAGAAGAAGGTGGTGGGGAATAAGCGAAAGCGTCCAGTAGCAGAGATTGAAGAGATTGAAGAGGATGCGGTGCAAGAGAAGCCAACTCTACGGAGGTCCACACGGACACGGTATGCACCAATGGCCCCGTGGATGAAGATACACAATGTGAAGCCGTTGGTTGTCAAGACATACAATGAGAACGTGTCGCTCAGGAAGCGCTATGTACGAATGGGTACGGATGATACGCCGGATTTGCGCGGTGATTTCACGATGATTTGGGAGAAGAAGCAGACACAGAAGGAGAAGACGCAAAAGAAGGCGCGGGAGCGGGAGAAAGCACAGAAGAGGGCGCAAGGGAAGCAACGGAGGGACAATGAGGAGAGAGAGGATGAAGCAATGGAAGGGGTTGAGCCTCAGGTGGATGCTGGTGAGCAGGAAGTGGAGCCAACGACGGGCAGAATGCTGAATGAAGAGCGAAACGAAGAAGCGTGTGAGGAAGTACCGGTTGCGAATACAGAGGATTGCGCGGGTCCATCAGGGAGTAACCCTAAGAGAACGTTGGATGATATTGTTCTCTACTGTGTGCATGACTATGGTGAGTTTTTGCAAAGTTTAGTGCCGATTTCTTGGACCTTTTGGGCTAAAGGAGCTAAAAGAGATTTAATTGTTTTTTTTTTTTTCTTCACAGAGCGACAAAGGATTGATTACTATGAGACAGAAAGCAATCTTCCCGGTATTCGAACATACAGGGGCACCGGTCATGACAAAGTCGGATACATGGTATTTGAACCTGGGACAAAGAAGCCATCCTGCACTCTCATGGAGGGCCGTTGTGTAAGTATTTGTTTTTTTTTTCTTTTATTTCCGTGAATAAATTAAACAATAAATTAATAAATTTTTCTTTTCAATTATTTCCAGATGTTCCAAGTGTTTGAAGGTCAATTTAAATTCAGAGTGGACAAGATACGCAGTGTGGTAAATAAAGGGGATGTTTTGTTTCTTAATGAAGGTAAATTTCATATTCTTTTTATCTAAAAAAAAAGATTAGTCTTTACTAATTTTTCTTCTTACTTTCAACAGGTCAGAAATACTATGCAAAATGCATAAACAGGAGTGGCTTGGGAGAAGTCTTTTACATGTTGCTTCCATGAAAAAAAAAATTCCTCCTTTGATCTCCCGGAAAATTTCAAATTTATTGCTGATTTTTTTTTCAAATTGAAGTGAAATAGAATTTATTTTCGATAAAAAGAATTAATAACAATAAAAAACGATGCCTCAAACACATTGGAAATAAGTTTTTTTTTTTAATGTGAAGACTTCGATCTTGATAAATTCGCATTTTATGGATTTTCTGAAATTTTTTCATTACCCACTTGCCGGAGTTTCCCCTATTTTTGGGTTCTTTTTGGGATTTAATCGACCGAAGGAGGATTATTCTCATAAATTGTGCAAATATTCGCTTTAATTTTATATTTTCCACATGAAAGAAAAACTCGGAATTAACGGAAAAATTTGAAAAGATGGTAAGCTGTCAAAGTAAATTGTATATGCGCCGGTAAGCTGACCTCTTACGGAGGGTTTTTTCTTTCGTTTCATAAAAAGAAAATGAAGTCTTTTACCTTCTTAGGGGAACCTGGGGTAAAATGGTGATTTTTTGGGAGATAATCTTTCCTGATTTCCGTGGAAATGTTTGAGTTTTCCCACGATGACTATCTTATAGGAAATTTTCCGGGCAACAACTTTGTCTCAGACAATTTCTCTCTATCTCAACGGGAAAATGCATTTTTAGCCCATTTTCCAAACCCTTGCACTTTCACCGTTTTACCCCAACCCTGGGGTAAAATGGTTAATTGCGTTTTTTGATCGCTAGTCTTAATTTAATTAAATTATTTTAGCAAGACACTATAATATCTATCGAGAATGAGAGATTTGTGTTCCATTTGTGTTTTATAAAAAAAAAAATAGATAAAAAAAAGTTAAAATTAAGAAATTGTCTATTTTGTTTTTTTTTTAGTTTATAAAAATTGGTAATTGGTGAGTGATCAAACATCCTAAATTGTATGTAATAGTTATACTGATTAAGGAAAAATTTAAAAAGTTTAAAAAAAAAAACAGAAAAATCCACCATTTTGCCCCAAGGGGTACTTTTTACTATCAGTGTTCTTCTAATTCAGATTAGATTCGTATTTAGCTATTAGTTACTCTATCCAAAAATGCATTTAGATCAATAAAATTGCAGAGAACATGTTAACCTCTGGACGTTCTTGTTTTTATTATCTTCACCCCCTCTTAACCCTTGGAGGATTTTTCTGGCAATTGTGGCCAATTTAATTTTTTTTTTAAATCGCCAAAAAATGAAATTCATATCAACTTATTTTGACAACTTCTATATTCATTAAATAGGTTAGTTCAATTACTTCAAATTCGTTGTAATAAAACTTGGAAAAATATTTCCTTTTTGAGGGAAAATAATTTTTAAGTTTGAGGTTAGAAATACCTGATTCTCCATAAGGTTAATTTAAAATGACACGGTTTTATTAATTTTTTTTACGAAAACATAAAAACTTTCTCTTTTCAAACTTCTCTAGAGCCTGAAGAAGAAAATAAAAATGGTCGAAACGTCGCTATCAGACAGAAAAAGTAGTTCCCTTTCTTCTATGGCTCAATTTCTAACTTTATTTATTATTTAAAATTATAAGTTTAAATACCTACAATAGAATAGAAAGTTTCATTCCAAATCGGGCAAAAATTTCTAAGACTTGAAAGAAATAATTTTGTTTGAAGTTTTTTTTTTATCAATTACATAAGCTGTGCCAATATAAAGAGTGCGAGCATAGCTGAAACGTCATCCGGGTGAAAAGTGAATTTTTCTGATTTGTTGATTTTATCACGTGGATCACATTTCTCGCGAGGTACAAGCACTACGAGGTATTCCTTGGATTTATTTGGAAGATCCTGCCGTGCCGAAATGTTTGAGGAAGCTGACAATTTTGCGGATATCTTCCGTGGGGGCCTTCCGTACTACCTCCTCTTTACGCTGCCCATCCTCATCATCTGCTCCTCCAATCCCGTCCTGGCCTCCAGTGAATTCTCAGTCCAGCGAATGGCACAATTTGATGTTCATGGAACACCCTACGGTAAGTAATTTACCCTTAGGAATCTTCCAGGTTGCCTGGATGGGGGGTATTAGTGGATTTTCCGGAGGCATGGAAAAGTGAGGTTTTGTTGTTAATTAGAGTGAAAAAAATTGTCATTGCAGGATGTAGGGCTTCTGTGCTAAATTTAGAAGCAAAATCCCTCTACACCTGGGCAACTTCGAGGCACTGTGTACTGACGCGGTAAGTACTCCACAATCCAATTAGAGGCTTTTCTCCTGTAATTATTGAAAGCAAAATTTCTCATTCCACAGACTTCAAGACATGACAATTGATCAATTCCGGGAGATACGAGCAAAAGCCGGTGGGCTGATTGTCCTTCTACCGGAAGACATTGGAAGTCTATCGGTGGATGATAGACAACATATCCTCCTACTGGAGCAGGCAATGATGGCTCAGGAAGTATCCATCCCAGTCTACTTCTCTACGTACAACGGGAATTTGGAGGGTATCATAAAAGAGGTGACAGCCAATTCAAATGCAAAGCCAGGGCAACGTGAATCCGCCTTGACGGAGATCTTGAGCTCAATCTCAGCCAATGGGTATCAAACTGTTGTCTCCGGTGCGAGTCATTCGCCCAATAAGCAGAGCAAAATCCCCATAATTCAGGGAGAGCTGGTACCATCGTCCATGGGAATGCATAAACCTTCCGGAGATGCCAACCGGAATACCGTTGAGATTAACCCAAAACTCCCTCTCATCATCATCACATCCCACCTGGACACATTTGGGCTCCTCAATGAGCACCTCGCCAATCTCGATGTGGCCGTCTTTCTCACCCTCATGGACTTGATGAGTAAACTCCACAGCACCATGTCCACGGCACCAAAGTACCGCATAATGTTCCTCCTCTCCGAATCGGGGAGTCTCCTCAATTTCCAGGGCATGAAGAAGTGGCTGGATACGAATGTGGATGAAAATGTGGCAATACAAAATGCCGAATTTGTCCTCTGTCTCGATGCCATTGGCCAGGGGGATGCCGCCACGTTGTTCATGCACGTGTCAAAGCCACCAAAGGAGGGGACACACATGAATAATTTCTACAAACACCTCAAAATAGCCGCACAGCGGTTTGGGAATGTCACCGTGGAGGGTGTTCACAAGAAAATCAATCTAGCTGATCTCATTCTAGCGTGGGAGCATGAAAGATTCAGTATGAAACGAATGCCGGCATTTACACTTTCTAGTCTCAAGGTGAGTTTCTCATTTTTTTTTCTCTCTCTTTGACCCATTTAGATAAGAATGAAAAAAAAATTCTCACAGACTCTCTGATAAGCTAAAAAAGGCTAAAAAATTAATTTAAATATTTTTTAAAAGTCTTGAATGGAAATTTTGTAGATATTTAGGACAAATATGGGGAGAAATTTTTACCCAAAATTTCCTTAAAATTTAGCAAATTTTCTGGGCTGCAATTTTGATGCATTTTCAGTAAATTTTCCAAACTATTTTTCCCCTTATGCCTTTAAATGCCTAATGAAGAATCGCGACTTGGGGCTTAGAAACATGAGGACTCTCGCCCCGCCTCATCTCCCTCGCACCGACCCCAATCGCGAACTACTCAATTGATTCCACGGAGAATCGTACGACGTTTGTACCAACCAAGACGGTCAGACTCCATCAGAGGAAAGGTACTCCTACCGGTGCTCTACGGGAGAAGAGAGAGTCCTCTTACGCATAAACAGCACTAGGCTGAGAGGGGAGGTGTTGGGGATTTGTAACACCTCTGGGTAACAAAACTACACTAATAAGATAGTTAGTAGCTAGGGAGGATGTATGAGTTTCTAAGCACCCTAAAACTTCAGGGAGCTTTGAGGTTTCTTTATGAGTAGAAAAATTATTCAGGGATTTCTAAACTGAAAATTACATTAAAAAATCAAAAAGTAGTTGATTTTTTATTCTAAAATAAACATCAATCGTTTGAAAATAAACGAAAAACATTAAAAAAAAAAAAAAGAAACGTTAGAAGAAAAATGTCAAAGGACGGAAAAGCAACGAAAAACGTTAGAAAAAATGTCAATCGCATGTAAAGATACGTCAAACTTTGAAAAAAAAAATAATTAGGTTAGGAAAAATCGATGTAATAAGAAAAAGTCAAACGTTAAAAAAGAAATGACAAATGTTTGAAAAAAAATCATCAAACGGTAGAAGAGAAATATCAATTAATTGAAAAGAAACGCAAAACGTTAAAAAAGAAATGTCAATTGAATGTAAAGATACGTCAAACTTTGAAAAGATAAGTTTGTAGGTTAGGAAAAAATTCAAAAGCTGAAATAGAAACGTCAAACGTTACAAAACACCTGTCAAATATTGGGCCTTATTCAGCGACCAAAAAACCCTTGAAATCTTTGAATTTTGTACTGAAATTTCAAGATTTAAAGCGAATTTCAAGGGTTTCTTGATCGCTGAATAAGGCCCAATATTTGACAGGTGTTTTGTAACGTTTGACGTTTCTATTCCAACTTTTTAGTTTTTTCCTAACCTCGATAAAGACCTGACCTTTCCTGACCTCGACGGTCGCTGAATAAGGCCCATTAGTCTAAAAAAATCTCTATTTAACACTTTTTTTTGGAAATCTACAAATTCTATCAGCTTTTTTATAGAATTTTTCATAAGAGAACAGTCAATTGGATGCCTTTAGGGGTTCAGATGTCCCCAAAGGGTTAAATTTAAACAAAAACTGTTTTCTTAAAGCACCAACTAAAAGAGATTTTCGTGTATGGCCCTTTAATAAGATGTAAAATCTTCTCAATTCCATTCTTATCTCTCTCTCTCTCTTTCTCTTGGTTCTCATTGCTCAATAACTTTGATGGACAACTCATGATCATCATTTTTTTTTATCTTACCTCTCTTTTATGTACATCTCGTGGTTAACCACATCTTTGATTTCATCAAGTGATTGAACAAGAGAGAGAAGAGTGAAAGAAAAGTGATTGAAGAATAATGAGGTGACCTTAAATAAATTCATAACTTAAGATTCATCATCAAAGCCTCATTCGAGTGTTATTAAAGGTCTTTTGTTGGCAAAAGAATGCTGGTTGTACTGATTTTTGGGGTTGTGGACTAAATACTTTTCTTACCGATTTTTCTTTATTGTGATGAGCTGAAAAAATGATATATCTTATGTAAGATTGTAAAAAGAAAAATTACCTGCAGTTCAGGGTCTTGAACCGATAAAACCAAACCCAAAAAAAATGTTTTTTGGTTTTTTGGTTCATTAATGAATTTTTTTAAGAGAGCAAAGAGTCACATTACGGTGTGATTATTAACCTTCATTTTGCAAATTTGGGTGAATTATATTGAAATATTTCACTTCATTGTCAGACTTTGATTTTTCTCTTTTGCAAAACTACCATTTACAAGTTTTCAGCTAAACCTTGAAGTTTATTTCATTCGATGGGTTTTTCTCACAAATTTTAATTTGTTTATTTTACAGAGAAAGTATTATATAGAGAAGTTTTGGTTTTTTTTCTTTCTCTGCAGAGTCACAAAGATCCTCTGCGAACAACCATTTTTACAGACACAAATCCATCTAGTCTTGAAGTACTCGAAACTTATACAAAAATTCTAGCTGAATCACTCGCTAGCTACATTTACAATCTCAATGAGGCGGAAATTTTTACGGGATCAATGGCTGTGACGCAGAATTCCCTAAAGCCCTGGCTCAACATCAAGTCAACCCTTCAGAATAATGACCTAAAGAATGCATTTAACAAATATCTCAAGAATGTCAAGCAAACGTACGAGAAGCCTGATGTTAGGGAGCCTGATTTTATGCTCTACGAAGGACAAGAAGGTCTTCTCAATATCTACAGGTTTGTCTCTATTTTCTTTTTATCTTTTTTATGCGAATGAATTTTCCTTAAAACTCAACTCTTTCTGCAGTGTCAAACCAGCTGTGTTTGATCTATTCCTCACCTTCCTGATAGCTGCCTATTTGGGTGCCATTTACTGCATCATTATTTACTTTCCAATACTCTACGGTGTTATATGCAAGTGGAATACTAGCAAAGTTAAAATTAATTGAGTTAGCTCATGGGCCCAACCTCAAGCTCCCCAAAATGTGACGAGCCAATTGATTAGTTCCACACGGTGTTTGGATATTCCCGCCAATTTTTACAGAGGAAATCATCAAGAAGAAAATGAATCAGGTATCATTTCCCATGTGGTCGGGTTAATCACACAAAAAAAAAAGAAGTCATAATCAGGCATTATTACAATAAATTTCATCCAATTTAGTTGAGAAAACAAGGTTTTTTTAATCAAGTGGATCAAGCTTCACAAAAAAAACAATTTAGGTGTGTCAGAGAGGATTTTTTGCAGTCTAATGGACCTCAGGTAATCCCATTAAAGATCCCATTTTATTAGCTCACTCTGTCGGCTCAAACTTGTATAAATATATGTATTTAAGCGCTTTACATTTTATTCATCTAAGTGTTCCTTGTACAGAGTGCTGCAGTCAAGGTGTTTTGAATTTAAAGTAAGAAAAAAAACTTATTGATCGGAAAAGTGATTAATTGAATAGCTGATTGCTTAATGTTTTGTTTAGCCGTGATTGAATTATTATTCGTTTAACCGATTAAGGATTATTTTAACCAAAATCGATTATTTAATCGAATATCGTTACAATGATCAACAAACTGATTGCCTGATAAGATAATCTAATTTATCGGACAATTGTTCATTTAACCAATCGATCAAACAATTTTGTTTAACAATGATCTATTAATTAATTCGATTAACTGATCAACTAATTTTGTTTTATCAAGATCGACTAATAAATTGAAAAAATCTTTTTTAACAAGATGGACGAATTAGCAATAGGCTAAGAACCTAATAGGATAATTAACCGTTTAACCAATCAAGCTGATTAAACAGTTTTGTTTAACAAAAGATCGATTAATTAAACGTTTAACTAGTTAAATTAGTTGATTCTTTCCTCGATTAGACCTTTATCATTTTAACCCTTTAATCAATTACTTAGGTGGAAGATTTAGGCGTTCTAGGGGTTCTAGGTCTTATCCAAAATGCCAAAACCAGCATTTTTTTATTGGAATTTTGTTATTTTGGAAACTCGGGGACTTTCAAGAGCGGTTTAAGAGCTAATTTTGAAACAAAGAATTAGAAATTGGCTTGCACTCTCGTTAAATGTCCAAATACTGATAAGAATTCAGTATTTTCAATTTTGAAAATAAATTTTTGTGCTCAAAAAAATTATTTAAAATTCTCATCTCACATTTTGGCCATTTTGTTTCTGTAGACTTTCCAAAATAACCTGACCATCCCTTTTATCAGTTTAACTGAATTTCTCCGTTTTCTATATCTCAGAAAAGTCTCTATATTGACTCAACTTGAAAATTCAAAAGAAAACTATTTAAAACAACTTTCTAAACAATATCAAAACGTCGCTAGATGTAAAATTGAAAGCTATATTCAAAATCTTTAAAGAAAAGTCTTATAAGAACACCTAGGTTGAGACATTCTCTGTATAGACATTCATTTTCCAGATAATCTCATAGCTCTCCGTCCAAGTCAATGAATATATCGTATATAGTACCTATATCTCAAGCTAATCCAGTCTCCATGGCTCTCTGGCGTGAGGAGGGAGAAATGAGCGAGACTTGGAGTGTGCCAGTCAGTCAGTAAGCCGCACCATCGAAAGAAGTTTAATGATCGCCGCTGTTTTCTTGCTCATTCACCGTCAGTGTGTAAACGACCTTCCGCGGCGGAGCAAGTGACTTTGCGTGTGCACTTAGCGAGTGGACAAGAGCAGTATTGCACACAAAATTGCACTCTATCAATACCCACTTTAGTTTCTTTCAAAAACAGGATATTTCATATATAGCAAATAAATTTTAAACGAGTGAACGGCTGTAAAAGCTCCACAAGGAAGCACGTGTATGGTGTATTCTGTGCGAAAGTTTTCAACGTGTTTGGCAAAAATCTCTGCAAGAAGCGAGAAGAAAAAAAAAGGTGCTGCTTTTGCGAGTTTCTCAGCACATAAAACTCCGGTGTGGATTTCTCATGGGGGGCTGGTGTAGAAAATTTTCAATGTTTTTCGAAAGTGAAACAGAATTCGTATTTTTTGATCTCGTTACAATTTGGCGCTCAATTAAAAGCACAATTGCACATTGATCATTCGTTCGGCGTATTTTTGGGAGTGAAAAAAATTAAATTTCAAAGATCTCTTATGCGATCACCATTTGATTTATTTTTTTGGATTCAAGAAAACTTCTCTTGAAGCACCTTTTGCGTGAAATTTGTGATTTTTCTTTTTCTTGTGGATAGATAAAGATTTTTTCTCTCCCTCTTTTGTATTTTTTTTTTATATAAGAGTGTGAAAACATCCTGAATTGGTGACTCAAAAAAAAAGTTTGTGATTTTTTCCAGCGTGCATGTTTAAAAAAAAGATTTCACACTTTCTTCTGATAAATCCGGGTATTTGGACGCCTTGTGAGTGAACTCAGTGAGGCTCTTGTGTGGCATGCAGATACATACAAACCACACTTAATGTGGGTTAATGCTTTGCCGTGTGTGTCACAATTTATGAATAATATTAAGCTCGAAAAAAGGCCCCATATTAAAATAGAAGATATATTGAAATCATAGGAAAAAGCCGATTGATTTCATTCTTCCACAAGTAGCAATATAATTGTTGTTGCCCATAAATTGATAGAGCAAAAAAATGCACGCTTGAAATACATTTTCAATGCAATGATTTCACATAGAAACTCCACACATTTCATAACATAAAAATTCATAAATAGAGGGAGATGGAGTGAAAAAAAATCATTGCTCTATGAATATTGTGTTTAAAAGCAAACTTGAGGTCTCCCCCAGAAACCAAGAAAGGTCATTGACAAAAATATTTTGTTATTAGTTGACTGAAATGTGCGTAGTTATTGTTAATCTACCTTTCCTGAGACATATTGCAACATTGTGTCTATACCGTCCCCTTGTCATAAAATATGATTTATTTCGTACAACAAACAATCCAAATATTTTTTGTAGCTAATTTTGAATTGAAAAAAAAGTCAATCATAACGCGTCCAGTTATAAGAGTTGGTGTCCCACAACGTGGAAAAGTTTATTTATGCGTTAAAATTGATTTTTGAGCAGTAACTATTAGGCAAAGTTGAATTTTTTTGTGAAATTCAGCAATTTGATGCATAAAAATAGACATATCTCTAGTTCTATAAAACCTACAGAAATTTCGTGACTAGTTTTGGAAAGATCTTGAAATAAGCTATAATTTGACATATATCTCAATGATTTTCAAGGTCACCTCTAGAACACAAAATGGCGGATTTTTGTTTCACAAAGAGTTTTTCGCATTTTTCGTCCTCAAGGAATGGCTTTAGAGGTTTCTGATGTTCTAGAAAGTTGTAGATAATTGCAAAACCTTTAATTTGATACCAAATTGAGCAAAATCGGACAAGCGGTTCAAGAGATATGGCTCTTAGAACTTTTCAAATGTAAGAATTTTTCAAATGGCTATATCTTCTAAACGGCGACATAGAATTTCTTCATTTTCGGACTGATGAAAGATATTGAGTCAGGCTACAACATATCAAAATTTAAAGGAAATCGATGATGGCAATTCGGAGATATAGCCCCTTAAAGTTATGCAATTTTTGTTTTTGATTTTAGCGCCTCTTGCGGATATTTTTGAAACTTGGAATGTTCTAGACAGTTGTAGGGCTTCTCAATACCTTTCATTTGATACCAAGATGGTCAAAATCGGTCAAGCCGTTCTCGAGTTATATCGAAAAAACACTTTTTGCTTTGAGCCGCCATATTTGCTAAACGGCTTGACCGATTTTCAAGTATGAATTATTGATGAAAACGTCTCACTGAGCTCTACATCATACTAAAATTTCAGACCTCTAGCTATAAGGGAACTGGTTGACGGTGTTTCAAAATGGCGGACGGCGGCCATCTTGGATTTTAAAAATGTAAAAATATGAAATTTTACACCTACATTTCTCTAGAAAACTTCAAACCTGAAGTCTCTATCTGTTACCGTTCTCGAGCTATAAGGCAAAGTTTGGGCGACCGGCCGGCCGGCCGGCCGGCCGGCAGGCCGGCCGGATCAAAAATTTTCCACCACCATTTTTGGAATGTGGGTTGTCTGAAACGTGCTCATACCAAGTTTGAGCCCGATCTGAGGTGGTCGGAAAATCCGACGATTACAATACTTGGTGTTGGCCACGAAGTGGAACACCAACTAATTAGATCCTGACTTATTTTCTTTCCCACCTCCTCCTCCTCCGACGTGACAAAAAGCTATTAAAGCGCAAAGTCTTCTTTGTATTTGGAAAGTTATGATTTAACACAGATTTATTAGCAGTCATCGTAAATTAATCAACTTTCCCAACGGCTTCCAAGATACCATTCTTTCAGTGATGGAAAAAAACTAAAGAAATGAGTGGACGATGCTCTGGGGCGTCGAAAAAAAACTATAACTTCTGCATTTGCGGAGTTATTTAGTACAAAAACAGAATTCTTGGTATAAGATTATTGAGATCACCATGAAGAAAAAGTGCAAGAAAAAACTTTCTTATATTATTGTTAACAATATAATGTACGTTTGTTCAGCGGAAAAAGGACGGATGATCATAATTTTGCATCTAATAAGAAAAAAATACTTTTTTCTTTCATTTCTTTTGCATAATATTTTTCTGTAGATTGTTGAAAATTCTTTTAAATAATTGTCTCTGTGAGGGTGAGAATTTAACATTTTTTAAATAATTTCTTTAGCGTCTATCTGAGAGCAAAATTCAGTTGTAAACTGCCCTTTTCATGAATCCTAAAAATTAGATTTATGGGTAAATATAAATCTTTTCTTATCTTTTCTTACAATTCGTCAGTTGTAATATTTTTGGTATTCTGGAAAAATCTGTAAGATTTTAACATTTTATTTCTTTCTTCAATCGGGTTTTAAAAAAAAATAATTTTCCAGAACTCTTTAAAAATCTTTCAGAATGTTTTTTTTTTTTTTATACCCCCCCATAAACCATGGTAGGTCTAGCGAACATTAGAGTTCATTTTTGACCGACACAACCAAGTACAAAATTATAACAACTAGAAAAACATAGAGACTAAACTAAACACTTTGGGCGGCCATTATTCAGAATGTTTTTTTTTTTTTTTTTATACCCCCCCATAAACCATGGTAGGTCTAGCGAACATTAGAGTTCATTTTTGACCGACACAACCAAGTACAAAATTATAACAACTAGAAAAACATAGAGACTAAACTAAACACTTTGGGCGGCCATTATTCAGAATGTTTTCTGGAATGTTTCTTTAATCCAACGACAATAGAATAATTTAAAAAACACCATTTGTCAAAATCTCACAACTACTTTTAAGTTTTTATTAGAAAAGAAAAGATTTTTATCAGAATCGACACCTTATTTTCATTCTAGTTAAAACTTGGACGCTTTGGAAACAAATAAAATAAGTTTAAGGGCCCATTAAAAAAATTCGAAAATAAAAAACAAAATCCAAAGATTTAAAATATTTCTTGGTCGCTGAATAAAGCCCAATATTTGATCATTTAAAGAGAATTTAAAAAATAATATTTTTTATTTATTATTTCAAAATTAATTCAAAAATCGCCTATAAAACCTGCCAAGTCTCCAAAATAATCGAGCCATTCCTTACCTTATTTCTTTCTTGCATTGCATACAGTATGATTCTAAAATTCTTTAACTTTTTAATTAAAACACCCTCAATCAAATTTATTGATAGAAAATTATTCATATTTAGTGAGTTTTAACAAAATTAATCAAATTGATTGCCAAGGGCACGATTTTTTTTTAATGCAAAAAATTCAAAAACTTACTAACATTTATCTTTACGTACTGTCCAGTGTTTTTCACTAAATATTTATACGAAAATGAATTGAGTAACTTTATAGCGCGCCTTTCATGTTAATGCTGACTAATTTGCAATATTTGATTTTTACAAGAAAATCTCATTTAGTAAAACGTGCGGAGTCCCCCATTAAAATTATTCAACATTGCATTAAGTTTAAATTAAAGTTATATCCAACTATTTCAAGCTTCAAAAATTATGATATTTGCAAATGAAAGTGAAAATTATACAATTTAAAAAACAAATTCAAGTACCACCAACCTTCATTGAAGGTTACTTAATTAAAAATTTATAATATTCATGACGCGACCTTTGATAGTTTTGGGAAAGAGGAAATTGCACGTATTTATGCTTTAGAAAGTTGAATGTGGGTAGAGATTAAAGAAAATGTTAAGTAAAAGATTTTTTTTGTGTGAAAAGAATAAAGTTTAGATGGGAAATTTAGCATATCAAATGACTATTTGAATGTGTTCTGTCTAAGTGAACGAGAAGATACATTTTTCTTAAAGGAATCCATGGCATATAACTGTTGCACCAGAGACAGCAAAGTCTCAATGATATTTTAATTGCTGCGAGTTCTGAATGGGGAGAAACCACACCTTGAACTCAACGCGTTGTTAGAATCTCTGGGCATTTTTTCTTGTACTTTTTTTCTCGGTCAATTAAACTAACATTGCCGTCGACACGAAAGGTGCTCACAGGTGAAGACAAAAAAAAAAGTAGAAGGAATAAAAACTCGTGTCTTGCTCTGTGGCTCTTCGTGGTACCCCCATTGAGCTCCACATAATGCCACAGCATAACACAGCATATATACAATTAGGTGTCGTTGATATCAATTGCAATTTCTAAATGCAAATTGCTATGTATTTTATTTTCAGGTCTCTTTTTTTGTTGGTTTTAGAGCAACTCGCATATAGAGTATTTTTGCAAAATTGCAAAGTGAATTATAAAGTGCGCGATTCATCTGCTCTGGAGGCGGAGGAGAAAGAAGTGAACGCGATGCTCCTTTCCAATTAGTCAGCGAGAGGAAAGCATCATCCGGAGACACTCACAGTGGCAATGAAGTGAAAACATTCCATATTTTTGAGCAATTAGATGGAAAAAGCTGAAAATCAACCTCATTTTCACCTTGAAAATAAAATTGCACTTTTGTGTAAGACAGTGAGAACACAGTGAGCAAATCGAGTGAAAAATTTGTGTAGATTGCAGCTTCGACACTTGGAAAAAATAATAATGAAATTTGTACAATTCACCTGCCTATTGGTGGTCATTTGTGTTGCAAGTGAGTATATGCATAAAGTCAGACCTTTTTCCCAAAAACATTTTTCTCTTTACCTCGGAAACTTTTATTGCGAGACAAGAGAATGAATTAACCAAAAAAGTCAAAATAATTATGCTTTTTTCTTCTTTTTTTTTGCAAAATATAGCCTGAGGAAGTAGATCTTAATAGCAATAAATACCTCTTTATATACATATTTATTTCTGTATACAAACCTCCCCGTCTAATCAACAGAATGTGACATAGACTAATGTAGAGCTAATTTTAATTATCGCAAAACATGCAAAGAACTGTTAAGTACTACGCGATAGTAATGTTGTTGTGTATATTTGAAACCAGGGGGTAACCGACTATGCTTAGAATGTACCGCGAGACTGCACCGCGAGTGGCAAGAGTGGCAAGAGTGGCAATGAAAAAGTGGCAGGAAGTGCACCGCGAGTGGCAAGAGTCGGATACCCCCTGTTTGAAACCAAAGACTGTCTCTTTGAATCTTTTTTATCTATCTTGCTGTAAATTATTAGCTTCTTCGGCTTCTTCTCTCAATGGGTTTTTAACTGTGTCTGCGTCTTATAGGGTGGTGCGTGTTAAACGTAGAAATTGGAGAAATTAATTAAAATATATTAGCCTGGTTATTCTTATGCCTCATGGAAAATTCTTAAATGTGCTACTCAAATGTGCAGAGAGTGTCTAAATTGTCCTTTAAAAAATTCAAAAAAGTCTCAGAGAATTTGGACAAAAAGGAGCTCATTCATCGTTCATGTGAGAACTCCTCATTCAAGGAAAATAATCAGGACATACGTAATCTTATAGAGGTTCAAAATAGAGTAAGAAATCATCAAGGAGACGCCTTATTTTCCTTTGAGAACTCTTGGAAAAAGCCGGTAAATATTTGTTCAAAAATACAAGCAATGACGTCATTATTGTAATTTTGTATTTTCTAATGCATGAAGCATAAAAATCTCATCAAAACTTATTAACGAAGCAATAGTTAATATGTTTCATGGTATAAAAGTGATAAAAGCACAATGACGTAATTCTTTGAATTTTTGAACAAATCTTTACCTAACCTTGCTAGTGAAAAATGGTAAATCTGTTTGGTGATTTCTTATTTTCTACATTTGAATCTTCATTTTTTAATTCGACATAATATTGATCAAAAATTGCGTAATTTTGCTGGTGAATAGTTGAGCCAATATTGGTCAATACTTAGACAATAATTCAGAATATTTTTAATTTCAGAACTTCTATTTTTTTCATTTATTAATCTTTTCGTAGAAGATTAATAATTTAAATAATAAATGATTTATTTACCTTCTTGTCTTACTTTGATGTATTAAAAAAATCGTTATTACACAACAAAAGCATTAATTATAAATTGAAGTTGATGAATCAATCATTGAAAAATACTTTAAATTATATTTTCGCATTTCAACCGCATTGAGACACCTTTTATACGTATATTCAGTAGCCGAATAGCAGTCGATTAAAAATTAATGAAGGTAAAGCGTCTTTATCTTTTAAACATACAACATAAACGATAAATTACACGTGTGGAAAAGAAGATGTATAGCTGAAGTCTCTTTGGCTATTTCCGCAAAATAGTTCGTGAATATCCAAAAAAATGGGTGTGTGAGCAAAAAAAAATCCTCAAAACTGGCGTGCATCCAGTGAAGTTTATACCTACTAATAGGAAAACGAGGTACAGAGCAAAATAAGCTGCAGAAGCTCACATCGAAAAAAGTCCGGAATCATTGGTGTGTGGAGTATAAAATGAATTGAAATCTTTCGTTTTTGATGTAGCATCGCTGCATTTTTTCCCGTTTCGCATGCTTAACTATTGATATTGCAAGAAAACTAGGACATGTCTGAAATATTTTATAAACATTTTTTCATCTTCTCCATATATTCTTATATATTCCATGCTATACTGAAGATGAAAGACGACCAGATGTGTAAAACAATCTCAAGTATTTTGCTTTTGTGCTTCTCGCTCCGCGTGATTATTTTGGAAATATACAAACGCATTTCAAAACAGCTTCAATCCTCGCACAATTTCTGCGTGTGCGGAATTGCCTTTTTCTGCATTCTTTCTCAAGACTTTGACTCTTTTTTCCAAACCATCCACAAGCCATTGAATTGACATATTCGTTGAAATAAAAAATCGAAAGTGTTTTAAGTTTTTTTTTCTTCATCTTGCAATTTTAATAAAAATCTCTGAATGAACACCTATATAATATTTCGAAATGACCAAAAATTGAAAGTGATCACCTTTGCGGTGGAAAAATAACACTCTACAATTTTTTTTCTGCCTTGTACAAAATTCATGAGTTAATTTTGCATAAATTTTGTAAATATTTTTCTGTACAAAAAAATAGCGGCCGAGTCTTTTGTATCATAGATTTTTTTTATCTTCAGATTGTTCTTTAATTGAATTGTCTCTTCTATCCGTTTGCTAACTTTCAATCGTAGTGAATGAATTAATAACTATTTTCTATAACAATACCCACTCATCTCTCTTAGCTCCATCCCCGTATGGCATTTATCCCAAAAGTGAAGAAAACGCAAAGTAGTTGCAACTGTTGGGAGTGAAAAAAAAGTCCTCAAAGTATTGGGTTCACTGAAAAACTCAATGACTCTTTTATACTTTTTTTAGTTGATTTTTTTCTTTACAAATTAAACGATTTGGTAATTTATTGAGAGTTGTATTTATACGATTTATAAAGTATCAAGGATTATTTTTTATAAGTATGTTTATATTCAACTTTTGATAATTTTTTAAATGAAAGTCCTCTTTGAAAAAATATCTCAATAAGAAGCAATTTATTTTGAAATTTGTAATCATCTAATCTCAATCAATAAGTAATAAATTATTTCTTTTTACTTCACTGTATGTATTTCTTAACGTAGATTTATTGCAAGTGGGTACAATATTTAGCATCCTCGATAATTTTACTTTGTTGCTTTTGAGAACATAATTCCCGAAGTTAAGATTCAAAAAGACTTTATGCAGATTACCACTGTAAAAGGTCATTACGCAGCATACACGAATATAGGAGCTAACCCGTATGATCGCTGTAAATTAGGAGGAAATTAGATAATTGGTTTGCAAGATTCAAAGGCGATAGAAACCGTCGGCGCCCCTTTTTCGCATTTTATCCCACATAAATCAATTTTTGTGACTCCATAGCCAATAAATTTATTTCATTTGGTGCGAGATTGCCAAAGGTTTTGCCTTTTTCTGTAACAATTTGAGTGTGGCAACGGATACCATTAAAATATGTATATAGAAGAAAATGAATAAAAGAAAAATTAGCGTAACATAAATTGAACATTTTTCGAAGATGAAAATGTCAACGAGGTGAAACACGCTGTTGTGTGTGTGTCTGATGCAAAATCAGCAGCTTTCTTTCAACTCATTTTTTTCTGCCTTCTTCTTTGCCGTCACAAACATTTAATTAAAGTCTATTAGTTGCGTTAGTGATGGAAAAAGTGGGATGGATTTCAATTTCGAGATCACATTTCTATAAAATGTCAAAATTTGTCTCACGCTCGCTACTGATTGGGTAAGAGAAAAAAGGATTAATGCTCGAGGAATTTATTCAAATATTGTGGAACAAATTTAATTAATCTCATCCCAATGAAAATGCTAAGTTATCCATTTGATAATCTTCTAGATTGCCAATTAATTTTATATTTTGACTGAAGACTTCCATTAGCTCATACCATGGAATTCAGTTCAAATTTCTCCCAAATATCTCCGCGAATATTATGAAGATCGAGAGATAAATGTTGAAATAAAACAATATAATCTTACAAATTGGAATTATAGTATCAGGGTCACATTGCGCGTAAAAAAAGTCTTTTTTTTTTTTCTTATTATACATTTTTGGCTGCTACATGACAATGGATTAATTTTAAAGCTTGAAAAAATTGCTCTATTTATTTACATATTAACTTCACACATTTTTATGCTATTATTGCATAAATTTATTCAAATTGTCAATGCATAACAGAAGAGATTATAATGTGGGATTGTTCAGGGATTATATACAAATTTTCCTACTCAAAAAAACATCTTAAAATTACTCATTTTATTTAAAAAGCAAGATAAGACAATCAAAATGCAATTTGGGGAAAATTAATTGAATAAATTAGCCTTTCTTAGAAAAAAATGTTAGATGACACTTATAGCAATTTATTGGCTTTGATTCTAAACCACAAAAATCTAGAACAGATTTTTTATCCCAATTTCCATTATTTTCTAAATTAAAACCTCTTTGATTTATAATACTTTTTTCCCAGATTCTTACAGCATGTTTCATTTGCTAACAAGAAGCAACCGAAAAAAAGATCTTTCAAAGTCATTTCGCAGCCAGAAACTAAAGTAAAGAAAAAGAAAGTTGAATGAAAAATCGTGTTTTACTCACAGAATGAGGTTCTAAAAGTCAATTTGATAATTTACATCACAATATTTCCAATTCAGAGTGAATTTATGATGATTAGTTCATCTAACTCACAAATTAATGCTTCTAATTTGACTCTGATTAGACGCTTCTGTATCTTTCCAGATTTCTCGATCAAAAAATGGTTTTTTTCGGATAGCTTCACCTCCGGTTTAAAATGAGTCTGTAAAATATGCTCTTCGATGGAAAATTAATCTTTGTAAATTTAACAAAGCAAATGGAAAATCAAGAAGGAATTTTAAACATAAACGTTCAACTGAAGAAGATCCGAAAATGTGTCAGAATTTCATTTACTTTCTTTCAAATAAACAATACAAAGTTAAAGAACTTTAAAAAAGAAATTCAAAAGAATTTTATTTGCTTTAATGAGGAAAATTATGTTTGGTTTTATGATATATTCAAAAAACTATTTTTAAACAAGCTTCTAAATCACAAAAACTAAAAAAAAGCATCAAATCAAACAAGACATAGTTATATGGTTTTCAAACAATTAAAGTTTCTTCAACGAATCTTTCTTGCTGATCATCAATTATTTTTTGTCATAGATCTTTCGTGTGAAAAGTAATCAATTGATAATTCCCAGCCTCTTTGCGAAGGGACCGCCCGCACCATCCATAACTCCTTCCGCATGTATTTCTTGTCACAACATTTTTACTTTGAGGCATTTTATGCAATATTCCCATCAATCACATCAACTCCACCGCGAGGTTACAGAGCTGTTTTAATATTTGTCAGCAAAGTGAGAATCTGTACAATAAAAAAGAATTAGGTAGAAGCAATTTTTTCTCAAAAGACAATAAAATGGAAAAGAAGCTGCATGAAGCTTCATGCAATAGTAATCAGATATTCGAATGTGCGTGTTAATTAGTTAGCTATTTGCCAACAATTTTCCCTTCATACCAAATCATACAATGTGATGAATACCAAATGAATTATGTTACAGCAATATTTAATTTTCATCTCATATCGACATATATGGCCACATGTATGATGGCTTCGCACTGTGTAAATATCCTCAGCGAAATCTTTCCATCAATCTCTTTTTGTGGCTATTGCCATACAGAAATTTTGGTGTGTTAAATTGCAAACGTCTTCATAAAAATCAATGCGATAGGATTTTTCTGGCGAATTACTGCAAATTGGCTTTGAATCGAAGAGATTTCTTTTTTTTTTCACCGAAGACTGTGACGCATTCTTGGTGTCCACTTTCAACTAAATAAAGAGTTTATCTACCAAATTACAAAAGTATATATCTCGAGATCTCTGCGGGAAGGAAAATCTTTATATGGTTTGAATAAAAAGAAAAAGACGAGGACAAAAAAAAACAGACCACGCGGTGTGGGGTTCAAAAAATTGGCTATTCGTCTAAATTTCTCACTTTTACATCCAAGAAATTCCCACAGAGATGCCTATCTGTGTGAATATCCAAAGAGTAAAAAGTTTTGTATCACGCGGTAACGTACAAAATTTTGTAGGTGAGCAATTGGTTTTGACCGTCTCGCCGTTTAAGCATGATACAGTGTCGTGTGGGCACCAATTTGGGTCAAGCGGTCAGTGAAACAAGAGCCGAAAAATCGAAATTCTTCCACCAAACGCTATGCAAACAAAATACACCACCATCGGCAAGACTTTTTATCACCAACCAATCTTTTATGGTTCAACAACGTAAGAATGGTGAATATTTAATCCCCGTTCGCAGGAGAATCACTCACAGTTGGACATTGTGCGAGGATTTTGAAATAGCTCATCAACGCATTGAAAAAAAGAAAAATATTTAGCTTCTTCACAGGCAAATAGACATAATTCATGTTTTCTCACCGCTCAAAAAAAACCCATTGATTGATTTTATTTTGATCGAATGTTTGCGATATATTCAAATGAGTATAGATTTAAAGAAAAAAAAACGACATCGAAATAGAAGGATTATGCACAGAGATTATATTAGAGAGTTTATGTCACACTCTGTTGTTAGAGACTTAATGAATCGTTACTTTTGCGGGAGGTCAAATGGAATTTTGTCGTCAAAGAAAAAGGCTCTTGACCTTTTTTTTCATTTCTTATATCTTCTAGGCACGGCCCATGGTACATGTGTTCTAGAGACAGATTTTGGTATTGTTGTTAATTGCGCCTTCAAAAAGTCTGGATTGTTCCGGGTGAGGAATCTCGGTGGTTTGAAGGCGCACTTTGGGTTAGGTAAATGAATTTTCTTTTAGTTTTCTTCTTCTTTAACACTAAAAGCTATGCTCAATATTTTCTCATACATCCAATAAATTCCCACAAAGATTTATTACACATGACTATAGCACAATGTGATCACACACACACACTGCAAATTTCACAATTTTCATTTCACATTAATTAGGCTTAAGAGGATGTTAAATTTAATAATTTTTGCGGTTATAAAATACTAAAATTTATTGAAACGCCAAACCTCATTAAAATCAATCTGTGACTAGTATCGCAGAAAATTTCTCCAAAGATATTTTTTGAATGCGAATTCGGCGATATGGGCGTTATGCTTGAATTTATGGTTCATCCTGTAGCGTTAGATTAAATCATTTTATCATTTAATTTTATTGAATGAAAGGGAAACTTCACGTAATTAAAAGAGTGCGTAAAATTCCTTTAATCAATCATTTAATTATCTCATAGATTTCAAGCACAAATGTGATGCTTTTCTATTTAACTACCTGAAAGTTCGGAGTTTGAATTTTTAAAATTTTTTTTAAGAAAATGCCATCAAAGTGATTATAAGGTCATAGATGATTTTCTCTTATGACCAATTTACGTAATATTAAGGGGTTATCACATTTAGCTTAAAATGTTTAAAATCTTCTAACTTTTCCATCATTTAGACAAATATTCTGTTTTCTTTGCCATAAAAGTTTTATAAACATATTTTGTCTAGCATAAAAAACCAACAACTTGCCCTAATTAATTATATCTTTTTGAGGTTTTTCAATTCCATTTTAAATCTGCAATTAAACTGCAATGAATTACCATTAATGAGTGAATTCAGTACTACCTAAAATTTAGATTAAAACCGTTAAAGTATAATGCAAACGCTTCATGATAAGCCTAAAGTTGTGTAAATATTTCTAAAGCTCCGCCGCGGTGATCCATTTAAGGTCCACTATACGTAATTTTCTCCTCTGTAGTGAGTCATTTTATTAGATTCCCATAAAATGTGGATTAGCATATCGCTTTCAGCAAATTAACCAGCGAGCCTAATCACATAGATCTTCCATAACATCTCGTTACGTTTTCGAGCTTGAGTATATTTGAGACAAATTTTGAAGTCTTTTAGCATAAAATCTTTTTTATTGAATTTTCTTTATACATTCAACTCTCTTGATATCATTAAGTTAGTGATTTAATTAGTAAAGTACCTCATCATTACAATTTCATCCGAATATCGTTGAAAAGAACAAAACCATAAAGCTCGTGAGATTTTTTTTTGCATTGCCTGTAATCATAATAAAAGATGCAAAAGATCTCTTGCATTCTGCAACTATTGTCTATATATGAATTTGTTGAGGCGATGTAATTAAAATTGACTCATCATCATTCCTCCAACTGATGAAGTCTTGCACAAAATACTAACTAATTGGGTTAGGGAATTTTCCCTCTGCATATGATGATGTTATTTAGCATGATTGTGTTATCCAATAGTAATGAAAAGCATAAATGATCATTACAAAATACATACAGGGAAATTCACTTTTCATTTGGCGACGAAAACGCATTAGAAATTTTTTTCCATCATAATTAATAATACCCATCAGTGGCATTTACTTTCTCAAACTTCCTAAGGAGAAGAAGAGAGATAATCTCCAAGAAGCATCTATCACGTGCGACATTAGCCAATTGTCTCGTTTGCCAGCCTATCATGAGCTTTTCTATAGTCACCTCTTTGCGCTTTAAACAATGAGATGAAGTGCTGTGAAATTACGAAGAATTGAAAAAATGAGAGTAATTCATTTACCAAAACATGGGTTAACAGTTGCGATAATAATAGGGCAGATATATAGGTGTATACTGGAATTATTTCACTTGTTATTTCTCAATTGCAAAGTGACCACATTATCTTTTTCTTTTTCCAAGCTACACGGTGGCCACACGATGGCCTTCTTGCAGGTTTTCTTCTCACAGTGAAAGGATGCCGATGAGTGTGATACTACATATACATATACCGTTGTCCAAATTTCATTCGTTAAAGAGGGAAATATCTTTATTTTTTTTCTTGCCACGCCAGAGAAAGAGTGGCCGGTTCCTTTCACGTAAACATTGTTCACAATATACAAATACAATATGTAATATGTATAATCGAGTTATTCAAGAAGTTCGTCGTTTATTCCAATAATTTGCACAAGATTAATTTTTTTATTTAGTTTTAACCCATTAGTTTACTTTTTTGTTTGAAAACTTACAAAACTTAAAGATGAAGACGCTATGTATTTTCGTGACGTCAATATTTACATTTTTAGTCAATTTTCTTCCCGGTTTTCCCAGCTGAACCTAAAGGAAATCAGATAGATAGGCAATTTCGTATTTTTCATTATTTCAATATTACACGTATCAGAATTATTTAATCGACTGATGAATTACCTCACGCAAAAACGCATAAATTCCTTTTCTTATAAAAATACTTGGTATGCCACGATTGTGGTATACCAACTAATAGCAGAAATTAAAATTTTAATTCGATTCTTTCAAAGTTTTTTTTCTACTTTAAAGTTCTTTTAAGATTTATACAGTTAGAGTTTTTGAATCATTCTATCTTCAGACATATTTTTCAGAAATATTTTAAAAGAATTCTGAAATTTGTTCTTTTGCAATACGACTAAAGAAAAGAACAAACTTGTCGATGTATTTAAAATATTGAATTTAATTGGATTGAATTTAAATAGAAGAATAGAAGATTTTTGATAGACCGGACCCCTTCAAAAGCTCTGTTTAGCTTCTGTTAAGAAGGTTAAGAACAAAGTAAAGAACTTTGACACAACACCTTCGCCGTACTCACAGTATTTCTCAACATGAAAACGATTTTATGCTGTAACCCCGCGTATTTTACAACACAGAAATTATCACCTGTTCTTACAACTATTTCTTTCTGTTTATATTGGTGTGTAGTGTAAAATATTAACATTGTCGAGATATTTGCTGAAGAGCACCAGAAAGACTTACGAGAGCCTCTCGACGGAGGTACTTGACACTATTCAACGTAATTTATTAAATTAAAAAAATACACGTTAAAATCTTTTGAGAGCTTTGAGAGGTATATTTGCTGAATTTATTTTATGCAAAGAAGAACTGCTCTATTAGCTGATCAATATTATAAGAAAGTTTATACCCTTCTAGTGCAAAAACAAGACCCGGAAATATATTTTTTAATAATCGGAGCATAAAGAAGATTTTATTTGTAGAAATACCTTTCATCGTTTTTTTTTCTTTCTTATTTATTGTTCTCATAATGTGTACTTCCACTTGAACATACGCGCATAAAAGATTCAGAGAAGACGTTTTTATGTATCATTTTGTGAAGATATTAATTGAAGATGAAGAGTGTTGCATCCACTTGAAGTTATCTCAAAATGTGAATATTTTCTGAGTGCTTTTGGAGTTTAAGGAATTGACTATTATTATGTACCTTAATCTCGAGATAATGAGAAAATATTAAACTTACTCTTCAATGTACAATTTTATGTAATCACAAACGCACATTATGATGCATATTTAATGAAGAAAATGAACCAAAAAAAACGAATAGGTACCAAACCAGGTAGTGATTTATTTGCGCATAAACACGAAAGAAAAGTGTCTAATAAAAATGTTCGTAATAAAAAAAAATGGGTGACAATTTCCACAACATTTTGTAGACATTAAAATACATGTTAAGATGTATCTGATGATGATCTTTCTACAATGTTAGAGGTGCTTTAAATTAGGTAATTCGGGCATAAAGCCAGAGAGGCACACACCTCTTTAAAGCTCTTTATGACCTATTGATAAAACATGAGAAAAATGTCATCTTCTTTTTTGATGTCACCTACATTTTTATGGCGACTTTTTATATATTTTTTATGCTTTTATGTTGCAAAAAAGCGGGTGGCGCTAAAGCTGTTTTGTTATACTAAATCGTCACCTTGCGTAGTGGAATACTTCATGGTAATTTAAGAAACAAGGTAATCAATAGAGACTATTGATCGTGCTCGTTCTATACCTTATGTAATTTTATAAATTAAACTAAATACCTATCTGCTTAATAAAATATATATTATACGACTCAAAATGAGAAAATTATGTATTTGCAATGCAAAATTGAGTTGCTGACTGTAAATTAAAAAAACATGTACAAAGTACAACGATTTTTTATATTTTCTAAATTATTAGAATTCTATATAATTTAAAATTTATCTCTCAAATCTAATAAAAAAAAATTATAGCGAGACCTTTTGTTCGTCTTTTCCAAAAGTGTGTAAAACATTAAAATCTCACATCAAGACTCGTGTTACTTTCGTAAATTCCAATTAGCTTACGCAATTTATATTTACATTGAGTTTATAAATCAAAAAGTTGTGACGATTAAAAATCCCATGATAGTGGAAACTCGAGAAAATTAGGAAAATTAACAAAAAATTGAATTTCCACTTATATACAATTTATTTACAATAATTCAAAGAATAATTTTACAAATATTTCCACGCGGTTTATAATTGAAAAATATAAAAATTGGGCGCCAGATCACCCTACTATGGTGATCCCGCGTGGGAAAATAGAGAAAATTCTGTGAGATTACTTACATATTTACAATATAGAAGCAAAATGAGAAATATTTACAAAATTCACTTAAAAATTATATAATACAAAAATTTAAGACTGCACAACCCATTTTGCTGCCTATCTGGTCGACGGTCATCAGGGAAGAGAGTGAGAGATGTTCCAATTCCCAGCTGGAACCCTCAGAAATTCGAAAATGAACTGTGGCGGGGATACAGGGTGCAACAATATCTAATACTTAAAAAAAAGAAAAAAGAGAAAAAGAAAAAAGAGTCTTGACTTGGGGAAAAGGGAATAGGAAATATAGGATAAAGGAAAGGAAATTCAATTGCACTCTCTGAAAATCCTGCCCGATATTACGCCATAATATCCATAAAAAAAATAAAAAAGAAAATCAACAAATTGTTTTAGATCTAGAACTTCATTAGAATAAATGAAAACAAAAAAATTATCAAAGAGAATATTTCATCTGCATATTCTTAAAACTATGAAGGGAGAAATAAAAATTATTGGAGAAATAGTACACGGGGGAGAAAACTCATTGTGCGTCCACTCTGAAAATTCTACCCCATATTCAACTATTAACACCCACTCAAGGAAGATGGAAGAAATAATAAATATTACGAATTCTTTTTTATAAGAAAAATCGTAGAAAAAAGATGTCTTAAATTGCACTTAAATGATCGAAGATAAAGAAATACATCCGAAGGCGATACTCTACTTGACAATATCCCCGTAGCAATGATCCTGCTTCCAAACTATCCCCTCACCGCATTCCCCTGGGAAAATGGTTTTCCATTATTCCCTGTTTGGCTCCTACGCTACTCCGTCTTTGTGCCATGTACTGTGGTGCGGCGACCAATATTCAATATACACAAAATTATGCCGATCTTGCCTGCATAGCCTCGCCCAGCGAAATAGCATATGCAGCTATGGCTGCGGAGGGTTAGGAATTTAGCCAGTGGCCATAATCGATACCACGGTGAAATGCGTTAAGTGGAAAAATTTGAAAACGAGCAATACCACAGAAAATACGGTAGTCAAATAAAATATACTTTATCGAATGTAGATCCGTATGTCCGACACTCAAGATAAATTTAAGAAAAATAAAAATAATAATAAATATTTAAGATATTAAATCCAATCAAGAAAATAAGAAATTCTCCCCGCATAGAAACTGCTCAAGATCACAAATGCAGATCAAAAATATTTCTCGCCGGCCAAACGAGGGACTGTGAATTTGGGAAAGGAACATCCAAATCGACAGAATGTAAATTCGGGAAAAGAACATCCAAATCTACAAAATAGATCATACCATTTATAAAATTGATCTTGAAAAATCAGAAAAATATCCAGCGAATGAGAAATTAAATTTAAATTAATTTGATTTAAAATCTTTTGTGTGATTCACAATCCTTCCAAGTAGGATCGTGTATATTTTGCATAATATTTACATAATTAACGATCTCAATCATTTATGGCTCTCAATAGCATGAGGAAAAAATCGGTTTGGATTCCTTAAGAAGTGCTCTAAAGGCAGAAAATCTATCTCCAATTGACTTTTTGTACTCTGCCATTGTAAAAATGTTGAGAAAGGAAAAATATTTATGAGGAAAAGAGAAAAAATTAGGGAATTGGATGACATAAAAAATGTAGAGAGGAAGAATTATAAGACTCCAAGATATAAAATTAGTAAAGAGCAATTAAGAGAGAAACATAGATTGGATATCGATGTAGAGCAAAATAGAGTAGAGTATAGAGTTGCGTAGAGAAATTACGCAGAGAGGGAAAAATAATACTTGCTAGAGCGCTCTAGATCAAGAGACAAGCTGTAACAAAAATCCTCTCACTCTCTCACTCATTTGCTTTACTCTCTCAAAAAGAAATTAATTGAGAATAATGTTCGATTGTGAGAGAGCAATCGAAACCGGTTTGAAAACGGAAATTTTAGATAAGAAAATAATTTTGTGCTGCAAAATGCACAAAATTTGATCTCAAAATGAAAAATTATTAAAATTCAAAAATTTGCCTGCTAGCGAAGGCGGAAAAAAGCATGAAAATTATGGTGGTTAAAGCCTCTAGTTGGGCGCCAAATGTGACGATTAAAAATCCCATGATAGTGGAAACTCGAGAAAATTAGGAAAATTAACAAAAAATTGAATTTCCACTTATATACAATTTATTTACAATAATTCAAAGAATAATTTTACAAATATTTCCACGCGGTTTATAATTGAAAAATATAAAAATTGGGCGCCAGATCACCCTACTATGGTGATCCCGCGTGGGAAAATAGAGAAAATTCTGTGAGATTACTTACATATTTACAATATAGAAGCAAAATGAGAAATATTTACAAAATTCACTTAAAAATTATATAATACAAAAATTTAAGACTGCACAACCCATTTTGCTGCCTATCTGGTCGACGGTCATCAGGGAAGAGAGTGAGAGATGTTCCAATTCCCAGCTGGAACCCTCAGAAATTCGAAAATGAACTGTGGCGGGGATACAGGGTGCAACAAAGTTAATGGTTAATAAGTGCGATAATAGAGGAAATTTATAATATACAATTTCACTGAATTGTAAGACCTAAAAGGTGCCAGAAAATTACATCAAATCTGTGGAATAATTTTACGTAGTTCCCCTCAGAAAGAGATTAATTTCCCTCTGAGCTTTGTAGCTTTTAAAAAAAATGATCTTTTGCCCGTAAATTTCGACTACTTACATAGAAAAAAATCCTTTCCCACACTGTGGTGAAAATTTAATTTCATAAAAGACGAACTTTGCGCTCACGCTATGTGAAATTTTTATGATAGAGAGCAAATAATATGAAATTTGTATATAACGCAATGAAATTTTATTGAAAAGCGATTGGTTTTCTTTTTTTTTCTTTATTAATTAACTATTTTGTAGTCGATGGTCAAAAGCAATAAAATGTATGTATAGGTACGTCAAGAAGTCACGAAAGATCTCACCTCTTCACTCATTGCGCCTTCTTCACACAATAAGCTATAATAAAGTAATACTTTGGGGTTTTTTTGTTCAACCACAATTTCTTCATTGCAATTTTCCCAACTTTTGGCCTTTTTTCAGTTCACCAAATTAACCTCTGACTTTTATTTCTCACCTATGTTGTACCTTTACTATATTTTTGTCTCTTTAAGTGCTTTTTTTTCGCGTGAATTACTAATTATTTAAAATTTGCAATTCTTCGTCACTTTAATGGTGATTTTGTTGCGGTAAAGCCAAACGAGTGTCATCTTGAAAGGTTTTTTTTCATTAATTTAAATAAATCTTGTGTATGGATGGAATGTTTTTCTTTGGAGAAAATATAAATATACGAGAGAGACCATGGGGCATGAGTGATTTTCACGGTAATTGCAGTTGATACATCAACAATAACAAGCATTTCATCATAGGCCATACTCTCTAAAATTTTAATATACTAATTAATTTGTAAAACTGCCACATGAAGGTGAGAAGAGAGGGGGACATGGAAAAAAAAAGATTCGTCAGGTGAATTTAATGCCCTCGAGGAACCTTGAATGTATATGGAATTGGATATTTTGTACATTGATCCCATTTGCGCTTTTGCAATAACCACACAGAAGAGTTCATTGCATGAGAAATAAGACAAAAAAAGATCTGGAACAGAACACAAGATGGCATAGTTTTGTGAGAAAAAGAGGTCAGGTCCATCAACACAGCACACAATGCACAAAATCTTGAACATTCTATTTTTGGTGTTGGGTTCTAATAAATCTTCTTACTCAATGTCTTTTCTTTCTTTTCCACATTTCTTCCTTTTGGGGAATTTAACACAAAAAAATCCCCAACAGGTTTGAGTTTTGGAGATGATGTTGGCTTCGAGCAGAGTTTGGGTGCGCTCGAGGGCAATAAGCGACGATCGGCCAATGCCCGCCAAATGCCAGCAATGCTTGGAGTACTTCCCGGTGCGAAGCAACTACCCGTGCAGTCACCACCACCAATTCAGCTGAGTCGACCACAAGCTCTAATAGCACGACCCAGTCTGCAGGACATGACCCGTGTGCTGAATCCCAAGAAACCCGGGCACATGACGGAAGCCATGTCCCTACCACTAGGTGTTCCAGCCTTCAAGCCCATCCCGCGTGCTGATGAGAAGCCCGACCGCCTGTCCAGTGCGTCACTCACGAAGAAGACATACCAACTACCGGAGCAGAACTTCACATCCATCCGAGACAACCTCATTAATTCCGATTTATACACCATACCGGCCTTTCAGACACTCCACATGCCGACGAGACTCTCGCCCGAGAGTCAAGTTGATCGAAAGTACGATGTGAATAAGAAGAACACCATCTTCGCTCAGGCAATCAAAGAGGAAAGTCACAAGAGCATCGACATCGCCCTGCCCACCGCGCGACCCAAAGTTGACCTCATGGGGCACACTGTCGAAGAGCTCGCGGCTGTGGCCAATGTGAGTGTGGAAGCAATTCAGGCCGCCATCCGGCAGAGGGAATACCAAATGGCTCTAGAACAGAAAATCGCCCTCGAGAATAGCCGCCTTAGAACATCAACCACCACTACAACAACGACGACGACAACGACAACAAGACGACCACCCACCCACAAGAGGCCCAGCCATGTAGGTCACAAAGTCATGAATGCCCCCAAGGAGTACTACCCTGTGGGGTATGACAAAAATTTCGATGATAACTTCACGACGCGCGTTGAGCTCCCTCACACGTCCTTCCACTGTGGCGATCAGAAGCATTTCCCGGGGCTGTATGCTGATGAAAATTTGGGATGTATGGTAAGAAATAAAATTTATTGATTAACCCTTTGAAAACCGTAATGATTCTAGCGGGCAGAATGAAAAAATAATAATTTTTAGAGTTGTTTTTAAGCTCAAATTTTTGGCAAAAAAATCTTGATTTTTTAATTTTTGGGTTTTTTGTTGATCTTAAAAGAAAGGCATAATCTTGCATTGATTCTGGCTCAATAAATGAAATTTAATTTGCCAAAATAAAGTATTTTCAAAAACCGAATCGGTCCTTAAAGAGTTAACCCATATTTGCCCATTGTACTATATTAAGCTCACAAGATGAAATTGAACCTTTCAGGATTTTTGCCATATATTAGGAACTGATAGTTTAACTAGAAATGTATTAAAATAATATTTATGTAATTTTCACCAAAGAACTGCTGACTAGCGACAAATTAAATATAATTTTAATACATTTCTAATGAAGCTCCGTAGATTCTAATATTTGGCACCAAGAAACCCTTGAAAATCGCTTGAAATCTTTAAATTTCAGTAAAAATTTCAAAGATTTCAAGAGTTTCCTGATCGTTGAATAATGCCCAATATGAACCTCATCAGTTCTGGACAAAATGTGATGAGCCTCTGTTAAAAAATGCTCCTTTATTGACTTTAAGTGCATAAGAATGACAATAAAACGTTTTAATTTACACACAAAATTCTATAAAATTCAATCTGAAATAGAATTTTAGAACTTCTTGTACGGAATTTTGAGAATTTTCATTCATAGACATAACTAGGTTAAAATTTATTTCCTATCAAAGAAAATTCACGATCTGTTAGAGCTTTAAAGTTAATGGAAAGCTCACAGCTTTCAGAGGTGAAATTTAATATTTCCTGTCAACAGTAAATCATTCTCGTTCCCCTACTGACCCTTGAAAGTCATAAAATTCTACAAGAGTTAATTAAAAGAATCTCAAGTTTTTTTTTTGGCTAATGTGTGGCACGCGTATTTTCAACTATAGCTGTAAATTATATTTAAGCATCGAACCCATTGATCTTTTCAAAACATAAATTACAAGAACGAAAAGTGGTGACAAAAATTAGCAACATCAGATAACAAATTTATTAACATAATGACCGCGAAAAATTTCCTTAGATGATCTATCAGTCAGAAAAATATTCAATCAAATCATCTACCGTGAGGCACTCCCAAGAATTACATTAAATATCATTTATGGCCCATTTATTTGTTAAAATTAATGTACCCCCATTTAGTTTTTTTTCTTTTAATTATTATTTCGAGAAATATGTTAACTGCCATTTTATTCAAAAGCTGCAAATTTTTACACGCAAAAGTGGGACGTAAAGAGGTTAAAATAAAGTTTTTTAGCAAGTTTCCCACGCAGGTTTTTTGCTGTTGTTTCTTCTAACTGCCACCTAAGAGGATTTATCGTGCATCTTTCCGGATTTACTTATCATAAAAATACGGATTTTTTGGAAGTTTAATTTGTCATAAATAAATTCTGAATGTGAGATGTTTAGGATTTACGATTGGTCGTAACTCTCTGAGCTATTATTTCTCTTTATTTTTTCTTTTAATTTGTCCACATTATGCAAGTCTTTTGCATGAGGAAGAGTTGGGAGGAGATACAAAAAAATATTGCCTTTCAAAACTTGGAAGATGCTAAGTGCTTTGACGAAAAAACTAAAGGCGCTAATAGAGTGTTTAGTTTGAAGTTGTGAGTGGACATTTCACTGCTTGATGCTTTAATTATAAAAAAAAATCAATATATTTTGTGAATAAATCTAAAAGAAGCCGCTATGGGATATTAAGAGTGCTTAATGATGGGCTTCTGAATAAGTTGCTGCGGTTGCTGCATTTATCTGATGGATCAATCGCTCTGAAGAATCTTTGGATACGATTGACACTCTTTTGGGAGATTTTTTTCTAATTAATTATTTTCTTTTAATTCTCATGCATTCTTCTTTCTTTCAGGTCTTTCATGTTTGCGCTCTCACCGATGATGGCCTAATTATGAAATCCTTCCTCTGCCCCGAGAGTACCCTGTTCGATCAATCGATCCTCAAGTGCAATTGGTGGTTCTATGTTGATTGCAAAATGAGCCGAACACTCTACGACAGCAACATACCCGTGTCAAAGAGCTACCAACTCATGAAAGCTCTCACCTTCTTCTCAACAAACTACAAAAATAGTCCATCTGTCGATATTGAAGCACTGAAAAATTCAGTTGCTCCAGCAACCTAATTTATAAATGATTACATTACATCGAAAAAAAGAAACTGATAGTGCCTAGCAATTTAGATTTAGATAGATAATTTCTAGATTTCTTTTACAAATTTTTCCTGCCAGAATAGACGACTTGATATTGAGAAGCTTTAATGTTTAGAATTTTGTACAGAGTTTATTGTTTTTCTTTCAATATCGATTCGTCTATTTATTTAATTTTTTTGTGTGTATAATGAAGTAATTTAATTGTATAATTTTAATTGTAATTCCTATGACTTTCCCTCAAAAAAAAAATTACGCACTGTAATTTATAAAGCTTTTTTTATACAATCATCATTGAGAGAATTTTCTCCACTTTTGCTCTACCAGAGATTATTTCCCTCATTAAACATAAATTTGAAATGGAGGTGAGACGATAGTTGGTGTATGTATGTGTAATACATTAAAAGTGAAAACATTATGTTGGATTTTCATGCGGGAATTTTTTGGACAAGTCATAAAGTACAGCTTTTTGCAGCTTTTCAGAGACATTGCTATATCAACAGGCTCTCTGCTTGCCAAATTCCATTCACTTAAATTCCAATTCATTCAAATTCCATTCACACATGCGGGGATTATTCAAATAGTTTTGTGGAAATTTATTGAAAATCTACTTCGTGGTGAAAATATTTGCAGAAGAGGAATCAATTCTAAGGAAGAAGGAAAATAATTTTTTTTCGGAACACTTAGAATCCTTAGAATTCTGATTGAGTTATCCTGAAAGTTTAAGGGACTTTATTTGAGTAAATATGAAGCCTATTTTGAACCCAGATTTGTCTATTGAACGTAATATATTTAGCATAATTCGGAAAATTTTCTTTGTTAACTTTGAAAGCATTAAAATAGCATAAAGAGTATTTTTATTTTCACAAAAGTCGAATAGATTCAATTAAGGAAATAGTTTTAGAATTCTTCTAATAAAATTTCAAGAATTCCAGTTGAAAATTGACTCTTATAGACAATTTTGAAACCCAATTCGAGCAAATTTTAACAATTCCCGAGCATATCTAGGTTAAATTTTTTAATTTACAAAACACTCAACACTGTGTTAATTACGCTAATTAAAGAAAGGGCCCAAGATATTCAGAGATTTCACACGCAGAAGATTATTTTCAAAGGGAAATTCGCGCCTTTCTGATTTTCACAAAATCGTGTATGTATTTGCAAAAAAAAATTGTCCAACAAAAAAGACCATAAAATTTTCTAATTCTTCAAAATATGGAGCATTGTGGAAAGCTTTCCCCGCACAATCAACGGCAATCACGCGTAAATCCCCAGAAAGAATATTAATTACATATTGAAAATTAAGTGGGAAGGAATTTCTTCTTGCTGGTTTTTTTTTGCATGTGGCTTCAATCTAAGCAAAACTGTCCACAATGTACCCTCCTCAACCTGAACGAGAGATTAAGTTGATTTAATAACTTTGGTCTTTTTGTTCGATTTGCTGTACATTTTACAAGTTTTATACCTCGCGGAAGGTGAAAGCTCCGTTGCCTTGTGACACACACAACAGGTAGAAAAAACGCTAAACGCGAGTGATATGAAAAACCCACAGAGAAATTCCCCCGCAAAGCCCCGCAAATTGTGCTCTCCGGCAAATGATATTAGTGCGTTTTTTTTGGGCGGGAGATCTTACGAGGGGGATATTTTGTGAAAAGACAAACATCACGACGAATGATGGTGATTTTTTAGCTACTTCTCTGCACAAGTTTGTGATTCAACAAATTGCTCCCCCCGAAAAAAAAATATCAAGGAATGACAATAAAAAGTGAAAATAAAAACGACGTGGTGAAAATGAAAATTATAATTGGTTGACATAGGAAAAATAAATTACCAGTCATATTTCACAGTCTATTTTATTCGCAAAGCGTCACTGAAACAACAAACTTAATTCCACACAAAATTGATCACGGGGGTCATGAAAGTGGACAGCGTGGACGTTGATTGGGTAAAAACAAAGAATTTTCGCATTATGCTAATGAATCCTTGTATTTTTTTCTCTTTTAAATAAATTCCGTCAAAATTACACTAAATCTATGTAATATAGTTTCAGGGTGATATCCAGTGATGGGCGTTTCATTTACATTCTGCTCCATTCTGCTGTATTTTTTGTGTTTGTGAGATTGTAAAGTACATTTTTTATGCGATTATATTTCGTGAAAGTTTGATGAAAGAAAAAAAATTGCGGTGGAATATTTATTGAAGAACTTTTAATAAAAATAAAATTGCAGCATTTGCAAAATAGGAGAAATCATAAAATTCAATCGTTTTCCAAAATGGCCCAATATTTTAATACATAATGTTTATGTAAGTAATACAACATAGCACTAATTGCTTATAAAGAAAACTTATATTAAAGAAAAGTGTTATACTTTGGTGGTTATCTTAAAATATATGAAAATATTTCTAAGGCTTTGTTTTATGCTAGCATGTTAATGGCATATTAGTTTGGCTTAAGATTATAACGTTCTTTAAAAAATTCCATTGCAATTTTCATACAAAAGATTATTGAGCTTTTATTTACTTTTTAATTAAAAATAATTGGAATTTATAAAAACAAAAAAAGAGAAAATAATAATAACAAAAAAAAGGTTCTAAAAATCATTCTTATTCAATCTATTTATTCAATCATATTGTGAAAATTTTAAATATGTATAAGAGTAGATTTTGATAAAAATCTTTTATTTTCTTTTCTAGGAACTTAAAAGTTTTTTGAAGGATTTTGATAAATAGAGTTTTTTTTATTATAAAAGTAAAACAAATAACAAGTTGTTCCAGAAAACAGTCTGAAAGAACTTCAAAAGAGTCCTAGAAAAGGAATTTTCATTCAGAAACCCGTTTAAAGAAAGAAATAAAAGGTCATAATCTTTTAAGATTTTTACCAGAATACCAAAAATATTATAACTGACGAATTGTAAGGAAAGAAAAGAAAAGATTTTTATCAGAATCTACCCCATAGGCTGAATGACATTTCGGTAATTCAATACCGATTGGCTCTGAACAGACGACGGTGACTTTTGGTTGACGTCTTCGCGAGGTACTTTTTTGACACTTGAAGATGACTTTTTTGCGCAAAGCAATAGATAGGAATAGATTCTCTCGGATAGGATATGATTCTCACGGATAGGAATAGATTCTCACGGATAGAAGTTTGTTCTCACGGATAGAAGTTTATTCTCACGGATAGAAAATTTTTCTTACATATACAAAATGATACTCACGGATACAAAATTTTTCTCACGGATAGGAATAGATTTTCACGGATAGGATATGATTTTCACGGATAGAAAATTTATCACCATGGATACATTTTTAGCGTCACGGATACATTTTATCATCACGTATACATTTTCAGGCGTCACGAATACATTTTTTAGCGTCACGGATACATTTTTTAGCGTCACGGATACATTTTTTAGCGTCACGGATAGGAATAGATTCTCACGGATAGAAATTGATCCTCACGGATAGAATTTTTAGTCACGGATAAAATTTTTAGTCACGGATAGAATTTTTAGCGTCACGGATACATTTTTTAGCGTCACGGATAGGGATAGATTCTCACGGAAAGAAAATGACTGTCACGGATAGAAAATGATTCTCACGGATAGAAAATTATTCTCACGGATAGAAGTTTATTCTCATGGATAGTAATAGGTTTTATACGGATATGAATAGGTTCTCACGGATAGAAATTTTTTCTCACGGATAGGAGTAGATTCTCACGGACACATTTTTTAGCGTCACGGATACTTTTTATCATCACGGATAGGAATAGCCTCTCACGGATAGAAAATGACTGTCACGGATAGAAAATTATTCTCACGGATGGAAATTTTTCTCACGGATAGAAAATGATTCTCACGAATAGAAAATTTATCATCATGGATACATTTTTAGCGTCACGGATGCAATTTTAGGCGTCACGGATACATTTTATCATCACTTATACATTTTCAGGCGTCACGAATACATTTTTTAGCGTCACAGATACATTTTTTAGCGTCACGGATACTTTTTATCATCACGGATAGGAATAGCCTCTCACGGATAGAAAATGACTGTCACGGATAGAAAATTATTCTCACGGATGGAAATTTTTCTCACGGATAGAAAATGATTCTCACGAATAGAAAATTTATCATCATGGATACATTTTTAGCGTCACGGATGCAATTTTAGGCGTCACGGATACATTTTATCATCACTTATACATTTTCAGGCGTAACGAATACAATTTTTTAGCGTCACGGACACATTTTTTAGCGTCACGGATACTTTTTAGATTCTCACGGATATAAGTTTATTCTCACGGATAGAAAATGACTGTCACGGATAGAAAATTATTCTCACGGATAGAAATTTTTTCTCACGGATAGAAAATGATTCTCACGGATAGAAAATTTATCATCATGGATACATTTTTAGCGTCACGGATGCAATTTTAGGCGTCACGGATACTTTTTATCATCACGGATAGGAATAGACTCTCACGGATAGGAATTGATTTTCACGGATAGAAAATGATTCTCACGGATAGAAAATTATTCTCGGAATAGATTCCCATGAATCGGATTTTTGTGACAAAAAAACAGAATTGTGCAAGTTTTCGCCTAGAAAATGCATTAAGAGCATATGCGAAGCCCTCCGGGGGCACTTCAATGCATTTTCCCATATTTCTAACTTTTTTGCACACAAAAAAAAGTTACTTTGCGCAAAAAAGTGACCTCCTAATGTTAAAAAAGTTACCTCGCGGAGACGTCAACCAAAAGTCGCCGCCGTCTGTTCAGAGCCATTAAGAGTTTTAGATATTTGCTTAAAGTATGTATTGAAAGATGATTTTAGAAAAACATGCTCTAACTTCATTTTTTTAAATATATTTTATAATTTTTTTTGCATTGAGCATTAGCCCTAGAACTTTAATGTTGAAAGTTAGGAAGGTAGAGCTTTTAGAAAAGAGAGCTTTTTTCTAAATATATATTTTGATCAAGAAGCTTTTTACGATTTAATAAATTATGTTAAGGTCACATTTATTTCTTGAAGACTCTTTAAAGTGAAACTAACTAGGCATTCTTCATGGCATAAACTGTTCTGTGAGTCTTTCTTTATTTTTGGAACATAAATTGTCATAAATCTACTAAAAAATAAAGAAAATAAATTGTATGAGTATATTTTTAAATTAAATTTTAAAATCAAAACAAAATTCTACATCTATCAGATTAATTGCAAAATCATCTTTCAATATTTTCAGCCAGTCTCAGAATTTTAAGAAACTAATAATAAAAGAACTAAAATTAAGTAGAAAGTTCGAGATATAAAGCACAGCTGTGTTTTCATTCCATATTCTAACTTCTAATTTAAAAATTATATCAATTAGGAGCTTTATTCAAGATCCAAAAGAATTTTTTTTTTTTTATTTTAAACTATAAAACAGAACGTGTTACAGCGAATAGCATTCTATTCTGAAAATAGACATCCGTGTTTGCCTTTTTATTGTTTCAGAATAAATTGTAGGCAAGTGCACATTCTCTATTTGCGTGTGGGAATCATCATTTTGATTGCATTCAATCATATTTGTCTTTAAATAAACATTTAGCACAGGAAAGCTCGCAATTCGCTGCAATGGGCACGTTCCTGCTTTAAATTATTATCTTTCTCATCACTTCTTTTAGGTCTTTAACATTATGCTGTTTAAAGCGTATACGAATAAATTACAAATCACTTCTGAAAATGAGCTTAAATTATGTTTATCCCTAATAAGACATAAAGGTTTGATAGATCATTTATTTAATATGAAACCATCATCATTTGAGAGCATAATTTTGTTCATTTTTTTCATGAGACTCTGTGTAAAAAAAATTCTTTATTATCTACTTAATTTCTTTTTATTTTAAAAGCAACAATAATGCTCAATATTTAAGTTGTATAATACTATAAAATATAAAATACATTAAAAGCCGTATACTAACGGAATTTTAGTAGGTATTAATGTTTTAGCTGTGTTTCTTTCAGACACAGCTTTTGTGTACCGGGCAAAATCGAAAGTCGTCAGATCGGGCTCAAACTTGGGATGAGCACGAATTAGGGTCCCCACATTCCAAAAAACGTATGCGCCAAAAAAATTTTTTTCCGGCCGGCCGTCCGTCCGGCCGTCCGTCCGGCCGTCCGTCCGGCCGTCCTTCCGGCCGTCCGGAACATAACGCTAAATTGCAAGAGAACGGTAATAGATAGAGACTTGCGGTAAATGGCAAAGTTTAAATATCGACTGGAAGACATCCGATTATGATGTCAAATTTTACCCCCCACCCCCGCGTCCGCCATTTTGGATAACCTCAAAATTTTGTTTTCGCTATATCTCAGCCCCTGTAATAGCTAAGAATCTGAAATTTTTATATGTTGTAGGGGACATCAAGAGCTTTCCAACGATACCTCATTTTCGAAAATCGGTCAAGCCGTTTAGTCAATATGGCCGCCACAATTTTTCATCGAAAATCGACCATAACTCGAAAACGACTTGACCGATTTTGATCAACCCGGGCTCAAATGAAAGCTCTCAACAAACCCTATAACTCTCTAGAACATCAGAAGTTTCAAAAGTGACCGCTAGAGGGCCAAAAATCAAAAACAAAATTTTCGATTAGTTTTCGATGAATATCTCGAAAACGCCATTATCGATTTGCTTCATTTTTTGATATGTTATAGCTGACCATATTATCTAGCTCCATGCCAAAAATGAAGAAAATCTATGTCTCCGTTCTCGAGATAGAGCCTTCCAAAGTTGGCATGTCATATCTCGGTTTCTACAAGTCCGATTTTGATCAACTCAAGTGCAAATGAAAGGTTTCGTGAAGCCCTACAAATGTCTGGAACATTGCAAGTTCGAGAAATGACCGCGAGAGGCGCTAAAGTCAAAATCAAAATTTTCGAAAATTTCGAACTCGAATATTTCGAAAATGCCATTATCGATTTACTTCATATTTTAATATATTATAGTTGAGGTTAAGACCTTTCCAACGATAGCTCAAACTCGAAAATCTATGGATCCGTTCCCGAGATATGGCGTTTTAAAGATTTCTTGGGGGATGACTTTTCAACTTCTCCCGACTTTGCGCGTATTTAAATTAATTTGCGTTCTAGTTTGCTCTCACAAAATTGGTACACTGAAAGAAACACAGCTCTCGTAAGCTTGGTCAGCTTACCAGTACATTTTTTTTGAATCACATTGAGAAAATGTGGAAAATCCATTTAAAATAAACTTTTTTTTTGAGAATAAATTATTGATAGAATATTGAAATAAAATCGCGTGAGGGAATTACCTCAAAAAGCAATTTGCTACTACATTGAAGAACACTTCAATGTACACATTTTACCATACTTGCGTGACTTTCCCTCTTTTTCCCATCCCAACCTCACCCTGTGCGTGCGCAAATTTCGCACATTCCACCGCAATTTTAAGGTGTTTGATGTGTGTAAAAAAAATTTGTTCGTGGAAAGGCACATCACTGATGATATCGATGCGTAATATTATTAAGTACTATTTACATCATTATTTGATCGCCTATCTCGTACACCTAGAGCACTACCAACCAATGTGGTTAATATAGTGAGAAAATTTCGTGGTATAATAACTCTTGCAAATGGGTGTGAAAATGCATAAATACCTCTCTGTCTCTACCAGGCGCTTTGTGTGTGTTTTCTGAGTAATTAGGACGCGCTAACTTCTGTCGGGGAAGAGAGATTCATACGATGGCGGCGGTGGATCCTTATTCTGGTCCTCAATAACAAATGCCGCAGGAGCACTTGGTGCTGGAAGCCCTGTGTCTGATATGTTTCCAATTGCACTTAATTCTTGCACCTCGACACGTGGCTGTCTGTGCTGGGTCGTCTCGTAGAGATTCGTTGGTCTTCGGGGGCCCTTCATGCAGGCGGAAAACTTGCAAATGGCCAGGATGCAGATGGTGAAACCAATGAGCACGACTACTGCACTAATTACACCACCAACAATCACTTTCTTCGATGCCCGTGCATCATGTGCCTCCATATCCGGATGACTGAGGCACCCAATCTCCTCGTCAAGGCAGTGCGGTGTAGGGCAGTTGTTGGTGCCATCATTTAAAAAGGCTTTGTGAATGCACTTTCCTAATTCGCATTGAAATTCGGTGGCGAAGTCGCCTTTACATCCTGAAGAAATAAATCAAAAAATATTTTTTTTGAATATTTCTCTTTAAAATAATTTTAAACTTTAATCCTTTTTACTTTATTATTTTCCACAAACCGTAAATAACAACCGAATGTGCAGGATAGATAAATAACAAGGACAACAGACCTCCCATGTATGATTTTTTTTTACACATAACACGAAGCAATAACTCTTTTCCACCCCATTCCAATTTTTCTGCACAAAATTTAATTAAATCTGCATATAAATTGTTTCATACAGAAGGAAACTTTTCTCTCTATGTACAACATACAGTTGAGAGCAAAATTGAGGCTCTCTAGAATTTTTAAATTAATAAAAAACAGTTGAAAAAAAATTAGAACAAGTGAAATTCGCACGTGAGAGAATAAAAGGAAATATCAAAATGATGGACAAGGATTTTTGTAAAAAGTTTGAAGGACTTTTATGATTCTATTCTTTTGTTTTCAGCTGTTATGTAGCGTACTGTATGTAGCTATGTTATATAGCCAAAATATGTTTGGGGAAAGGCGCAAAAATGCACGTACATTCATACAAACAGAACTCATTATATCGATTAAAAGATGCAGAGTTTCTTCCCCAAAAAAAATCCTCCACATTGCTTAACAAACTTATTGTTCTGAAAATTCCTTTGAAAAATAAAGATTAAATTGAACATTTAATTAATTCGATATCTACTCTTATAAATTCTTTAAAAGAAATCAATAAAAAAAAACAGCTAAATAAATAAAATAAAAACGATTTCTGATAAAGAAAATCTACATTTCTCCTTCACATTTCACTCCCGCAGCTCCTCCCAACAGCTTTGCAGATTAAATATCAAAGGCAAAGAGCAACAACCCCTGACGACCCCCAAGCACCCCAATTAAGAAGTTTATCCAATTAAGAGAACTCTAAAAAATAATCTTCTTCAAGGTAAATTCAGTTCATGATTCACAGAGATGCTGAACTTTTCCGTGACGCACTAGGAAATTATAATTTGTCTGACTGACTCACCAAAGTATTCCGTGAAAACGATGTCAATCTCCAGCGTCTCATTTGTCTCCAGGGGGATGTGATTCGCAATGACCAGGTACAGTTTAACATCCCCTCCGGAGTCGGTGAAGGTAGCAACGTCCTGGGGTGTAATTCGTCCGCAAATTCTGTCCGTTTTGGTGCCATTGCTGAAGCGAATCCGCAGGAAATCCGTACAGATTCGACTAGACGGGTTCTGCCGGAGGTGCAGACGTGTGATTACAATGTAGATTCCCCCACCCCCACTTGTCTGCACCTTGAAGGAGCAATCATCCGAATCCCGAACACTCTTCCAGGTGTTCCACGTGTACCTCACATTGGTCGCCCGCGACGGGGTGGTTGTCAGGGGATCCGGTTTTGATATAAATTGATAAATCTTGGTCAATTTGCTCGAGGGGCAGACTTTGTTGTGATTGAGTTGGTCTGAAACGCAGCAGATTTATCACAAAACAAAAATTCACAAATCCCTCAGAGAAATAGTAAAATGATTCACTTACATCGTGCATAGCTGCAGGAAATATTCCAGAAGAAGTCAATTAAAATGAAATACAATAATAAAAATGAAAATAAATTCATCTTTTCACAAAAATCAAAACAAATTTTGAGAAAAAAACATCTCCCCCTTAGCGCAACACCTGGGATAACCTGTGGATTCTCCTACGACACATTTTATCAAGTTGGATATTTTATCCACATAGCATGAGTGGGGTGGAGAAATATAAAATTGTCTGAGGAAAAGTCTTTGATAAATCGGGATAATTTTCCCGCCAAAATTATTTTTCTTTACATAATTTTTTCCAAACAAATTAAATAACCTAAAAAAACCCATAAAGGTCTCAAATCGCCATTTTGAAAAAATATAATTTGTATTTATGATTAAAAAAAAGTTTCTTGAAGTCCAAAATAAATGCAAAAATAGAATATAAATCAGAATACAACTCTCGAATAGCTAGAATTCTATTATATAGAAGATTTTGCATTAAGCGTCCATTGGGAAAATCAAAATGGCGTTGAGTTAATTTTATAGAGAAACTAGGGAACTATTGTTCAATTTAGAATTAAAAATTAATTACTTGAATTACATCAGAAACACTTCCTAATAATTTAGATCTCTTGGATGATTTTGAGCGTCCTTTAAAAAAATCAAAATGGCGTTTAAAGAAATAAATAAAACGACCATAAATAATGCTCTATTCACTTACTTTATATCAAAAAGGACTCAAATGAAAGCAGTAATTGTTCCATTTGATGTGTTCTATTGTCCTGTTCTGGATCTAAATTCTAAAAACCCTGTCTTCTCCAAGCTTTGTTATAAAAATCTAAAAAGAAAAACCATAAAAAAAAGCTTTTAGGGAAAACATGAGCATAAAAATAAAATCAGACTTTCAATCATTTTTTTTTTAATTTGTATTTTATTATATCATTTCTTTTTCCAACTCTTCACAGATGGTAACAATCTATTAATAAAAAAAAAAGAGAAGCATCTTATGATCACTAAACTCATTAAGTCTATTCAATTGTTCTATATATTTACTACACAATATTCTCTATTTACCTACAACAATCAATAAATGCGAACATGCGAAAGTAAAAGTGTTTATGTGAAGTGATTTACAATAAATGATGATGAATAAGTCGAAAGTACTTAATACCAGTTTTACCGCGCAGACCTCGTGTGAGATGAAGATCTTGGCCATGGGATGCTGCCTTGAGAGAGAGAAATGGCGAGGAAAGAGAAAAGATGCGGTATGAGAGGATGAAAAGTGGGAGATAAATGTAGAAACTAACTGGGTGATTGATTTTTTTTTGGTTTCCGTTGTAAAGAAATAAAGGTAAAAATTATTTAAAGGAGAGCTTTCATCACGATGGAGTATTGCACCTGTTTAGCTTGAGTTCAACAGACTCTTGGGGTTTCTTTTTTTCTTTCTCTTCTATGCAAAATAAATAATAAAATATAATACTAGATGAGGCGAATTTGGGGAGGGTGGGGGTGGTTTTGCTAGTAACCAGCCAGGTACTGTTGTTGCTGCTGATACGATGTGGCGTCTTGATGCGAATGCTGCGAATGGGATGGCGATGATGGCTGAAATTCACCGTAGTTGTGATTTGTGGCAACATCTTCAATTTGGTGATCACTGGTGTCGGAACCATGCCCAATGCTGTCATGTGTGTGAACTTGGGCATGAATAGCAGCCTCAGCAGCATTATTTTGGGCTTCTTGTGCTGAAGCAGCAGCCTTTGCAGCAGCCGCCTGTGTAGCTTCAAAATCAATCCTGGCTGCATGAAGTTGCTCCTCAATGGACTCAAGGCGTGCCTTTGCAGTACCAACCATTGCTGTTTGGGATGCAAGCTCTGCAGCAGCTTCTGTAGCAGCCTGTTGTGCGTGATCCGAACTCGACTGGGCATTGTTGAGAGCAGCCGTGAGGACAGCAACATGATTGAGAGCCTGCTGAGCTGATTGCTGGGCTGCTTTTGCGGATCTCTTAGCCTGCTGCAGCTGCTGGATTTCACTATCAAGTGCCTGATGTGCCTCTATGCTCTGTTGCTCCAAACCCTGCAGTAGAACCTGCTTGCCTGCAAGTGCAGCCTGTGCCGTAGCTGACGCCTGAACTGCCTGCTGTGCCAGGGTATTCTTCGCAACGAAGGCTGCTTGCTTGGCGGCTGCATGTTGATTCGCCACTGCTGAATTAGCTTGATCCGCCGATCCCTGGGCGATTGATCGCAATCCACTGCCTGCACTGTAGCCTGATTTGGCAGAAGCTCCATGACTTTCAGCAACAGATGAGTATGATGCATGATTGTTCCCTGCATAGTCACCACTGTAGTCGTACTCGTAGTCCTTCTTCTTCGACGCTTTGTGGTGTGATCGTGCAGATACAGCTACAACCAGGCACAGCACAATACTCAAGAGTGTTGTGACCCTCATCTTGTTGCTTTCAAATTCTTCTTTTCTTTTACACAAAATGTATCAGCAATCTATCAGCACGAAGTTGGGGGATGGAAGAGAAGAAAAAAAGTGGAAAAAGAGTTAAAAGGATTTTCTCACTGCAAGTGCTTTTGCGCACCAACAATGGCGGGAGAAATCGAAAGATCACTTTCACGACACTCAAACACTATAAATTTTCAAATGATCACACAGACGGTCAAGAAGGGAAATTATGCATAATCCCAAGTTTTATGCGCAAAATATCACTTTCGTTTGTGAAAATCGAAATTGATGAGTACTCACCAACTGTATCTCCCCGCGAGCTCTTACTTGCGCCACAATCTGCAAAATACTGATGCTCACTCTGGAGATCACGTTCACTTTTATATGCAGAGCAATGCTCTCTCGAGGGGGCTCCACAAGCCACCTATCTTTCGCGCGATATGTATACAAGTTAACCCACCACAGCCACTAATCGCAGATCAATCGGTCAGACAATTTTAGCTACACACACGTTGCCTTCTAATTTCCATTGTTAATATGCGGCTTTTAAATGGGGTAATAGAGACAAAAAAGTGGCATCAACAGAGACACCAAGAAGCGTGAAAAATTTCAACGAAAACTGCGCGAACATTTCCTGAAGAATTTCCTTAAAACGCAATCACGGAGAGATTACACGCAGCAGATGAACGTGCATCAATCATCATCTACATTTTAACACCAGACATTATCACATTTTACCTCCTCATTACAAATTTAAATCATTTTTCGACTTTTGCAAGAAGGAATCTTTTGCAAAATTTAATCACAAACATAAATCTCTAAATGAGCATTCAAATAAAAACAACCAAACTACATATGTAATAAAATATATGTTGAAGAAGGTGCTTGGAATGCAGTTAAATTAATTTCTAAAAAGTAACCGCTTAGGTTTTCTTTACTGAGAAAAAACTGCAAAAAATACATAAAATAAATTAAAAATGAATTTGAACGGGTTAATCATTTTTATGTTGGCGTTATGCTGTTAAATTCTTGTACTTAAATCGTCTTAAAAGTCAGACAAAGTCTAGGAATGTTAGTGATCTAAAAACAAATTAAAATTCGCAATATTTCAAAGAGAGAGAGAGATATGTTTTCCATTTTAAATGGAAATATGTGTGCAAAATACAAAAGAAAATATCTTATTTACAACGCCATAAAACCATGTTATAAATGAAGTTTATCTGATGAATTGCGCTAATTTCTTATGCGTGGTTTTTGTAATGTTTTCAACGAAAATTTTTAAAGTGTTTTAGCAATGCCAATAGCAAAATTTATGTATTTTACAACGACTCATGAAAATTATTAAAAAATTGATCTATTTTCTGAATTTATTACCTATTAGATCAAAAGGAAACTTAGAATTTATATAAATTTCCTCACATTTAGTAGAAAAGATTAAGAACTTTTTACGCGGAATTTCAAGAATTTTGCTTGAGAATTGTCTTTTCCAGACCATTTTGTAGTACCGCTGGTACTAACTGTCATGGTATAGGACAGATTGGCTTATGTGTGTGGGGTTGGCGGGAGTCTTAAGGTGACTCTCTCTCCCAACCACCGTAGTACGGTTGGCTCAGTTACTCGTGGGCCATGGGGTCGTACGGACGGACCCACCCCATAAGTCTGAATCGTAGTACCTGGCTATGACAATTGGTATCTCATTGTCAGGTATTTTACATTTCAGAAGTGGGATCAGCCCAAATAACGTTCGCGGAAGTGGAACGCGTGAAAAAGTGATAAAAAAGGTGAAATTCGCGAGTGAAAAATTCCATGGCGTCTCTTTGACGTCACCGCATGGAATTCGCGGAAAAAAGTCCATCGTTTGGGACTTTTGTGGCGTGGACAAACCGCGTTGGGGCACCCGTGAGTGCCGTTCTTAGTTTTCTTGTCCGGAAAAGTGTCGTGTTGTGGGAAAACGCGTCGGAAAAGCCGAGAAAGTCGCGTCGAGAAAGTGACATTTTGGCAATTTTTGTGTTTGCCAGACGCGAAATGAGCGCGGAAAAAAGTCCTTCGTGGGGCTTTTTCGGGGCATGGGAAGTCGCGTCGTGATTTCCTTCGATGCGAAAAACGTTTTCGCAAAGGAAAAAAGTGTCGCGAGTGTAAGAAATTGCGTCTTTTCACGACGCAATTGGACAAAAGAGAAAGTGCCGTTTAACGATACTAGTGTGTGTGCGTGTGTGTGTGTGGTGAGTGACAAGCGGCGTGCGCAAGGAGCTGCGTTTGGGTGTGCTGCAGAGAGTCAGGCAGCAGAAGCAGCTCGTCGCGATAAGGTGACACACACACACACACCAACGAAGCATCGTGCGGCGGCCCTGACACGCGTGATGGTGCGGCGAAAAGGAGCATATGCAGCAATGCATGAGAAGTATAAGAAGGAAAATCGCAAGTATTTTCTCTTGGTAGGAGAGTGGTATTCTCCGAATTTGGAATCTTGAATTTTAATGTTTTATACCATGGTATTTGAATTATTAACCCTGAAAAGCGCTTTTCAACCCCTGATATTCTCTTAATGTGGTAATTTATGTTTATGTATAAATATGGTATTTTAAGAGAATTTAATGGCAAGATTGTCTTGCAAATGTTTAGGAATAAATATTCCTTGATTTAGCAATTCATTAAGAGTTGCAAAATTGGGCGAGAAATCATCTTTTAGATGGAGCCCGATTATTGGAAAAAAAAATGATTGAAACTAAATTGCAAGTTTTCTTTCATCGAGATGAAAAAAAAACGAATGAATTAAAACTAATGTTTGTTTTACTCCTTATTGAAAATTTTGTTTATGTGGAGTGGGAAAGATGGAGAATTGCATAAGAATTTATGCGGAAGTCCCAGTAGAAAAAAAAATTTTCAAGCAATAGGTGAAAATTTGGCATAATCCGTTGAGATACACCGGAACATATACGTGCGGAAACGTGGCCAGATTCGATGAAGTCGTAGGAGTAATAATTTGAAATAATAAAAAAAAAAAGAAGAAGAATAGAGGATCGGCGAAAGCGATCAAGAGTTTTCTGAGAAAGGAACCTTCTCGAAGGGAAGTATTCTTCAGCGAATGGAGGGAGAATTGGATTGTAGTCTCTCATTGTATGATAGATTATCCAGTTGGAAGGATGAAGTGTTCTAGAAGGTTGTTAAGTCAGGGGTTCCACAAGGTCAAGGTAGGCCGAGAGGCATATGTAATTATAGCGTGACAAGGTGGCAAGAGCTGACAAGAGGCGTAATGTGATGAGCGATGATCCTCTGCTGGTAGATGTTACTGAAGCACTAGATACCTGAGAAGAAGGAAGTCTTCTGATTTTATTGTTTTTGTGTACAATAGGGTATCAAAAGGAAAAGAGTAATGTTCTTGTGTACAGGGAGGAGTTGTTTCACTGTGAAGTATGAATTGTGGTGAAACTGATAGATGGCTTTGGGTCAAAAGTGTAGGTTCTCTTCTGAGCGATGTTTTCCATAGCATTTGAGGATACCTGGGCGAAGAGAAGTTCTCTGGAATTATGGTTTTGCATAGTGAGGTATCAGGAGAAGAGAAAGGTGCCTGTGCACACGGAAGAGCAATTCACTATGTTTATGTGATCAGTAGAAATACTGTGATAAACTGGCTCTTCAAGCATCCATAGAACCAACCTGATGTCTCAGTAGATATGGTAGAATGGATGAATAGGAATGTAGTCTGGGCGATCAATGGACGCATTGTAAGCTAGACAAGACATTCAGGTCATGTATCTATGCAACCAGTTAATACTAAAGACAACATTCATGAGTCTTCGTTGATCGGATGGTATAGAGAGACAAATCATGAGTCTGTGAGTAAATGATACTGGTGTAGATAAAGCATGACGAGGTTTTCGCGGAGAGGCATCATGCTTGCATGGTGGGCCTGTTACGTTGAAAACCTGAAATGTCGTATTGATTAACATCAATCCAGTTAGTCATACGGCGAATGGTTTCTCGGAGACACTAGTCTCTATGGAACGAGCTTACGGTTCCTGGAACTGGGTAAGCTAAGTCTAGACATATGTTCCATGAGAAACAAGTAACATGGCGAAAGCTGTGTTGAGAGAACCTTCTGTAGGTTCATGGGTGTGATGATTTTGTGTCATGTGCACTGGCGTACTAAATCAAACAGAACCCTTGTGTACTTGGACTACCAGGTACGGTTCCATTAGGAACAATTGATATATTCTTCCAGTTGTCTATAGAGTTGTTGTCCACTGTGCCGGGCTTGCACTCTAGAACACATAAACCCAGTTGTTATCGCATTCATTGCGAAGTATACTGGTCGGAAGAGGTTCCACTGGAACATTTTGATATGATCTTCAGTTTGTGCAAAGAGTTGTTGTCTAATACAGACTTGTACTCTATACAAAGGACCGCAGTTGTTATCGCATTCATTGCGAAGTATACTGGTCGAAGATCACGGGAAAATTCGGTCAATCTGTCTTGCTTTTCCTAGCTTGTGCCGAGGACGTCACAAAAGTCAGGAATGGCCGAATGTAGTACCGCTGGTACTAACTGTCATGGTATAGGACAGATTGGCTTATGTGTGTGGGGTTGGCGGGAGTCTTAAGGTGACTCTCTCTCCCAACCACCGTAGTACGGTTGGCTCAGTTACTCGTGGGCCATGGGGTCGTACGGACGGACCCACCCCATAAGTCTGAATCGTAGTACCTGGCTATGACAATTGGTATCTCATTGTCAGGTATTTTACAATTTTGTAGGTAAACTTCGTGAAAAAAAGTTCCTGGACAAATCTGGATTAAGTAAGAGCATTTAAGAATATTTGAAATTTAATTTACACACCTAATTAATTAAAAAGAATTCCAAAATATTATAGGAAGTTTAGTCCGTAATTAATTCAGTAAAATTTATTTTGAATTATTACCATAATCTTCCCCTAAAGATAAATTAAATGAAAATTATCTTGAGAAAAATCTACAAAAATTTCCCAATTCAGTGAATATTTTATGAATATTTTCACTTAAAAATTTGATTTTTCAGCCCAAAATGCTCCACGTAAAGTCAATAATCATACAAATGATCTAATTCAAAGTGAAGTCAAAAAACCTTTTTTTTTGTACATATTAAAAAATGCTCAATGAATGCCAAATTTAAGGCAATTCAGTTGCAATCATAAAACATGCGCTGGAATAATTTCATGAAGAGAACGAGAAAGTTTTCATGAACAAAAAATATACTAAATCTTCTGTATGCCTCAAGCTGTGAATTATGCTCAAATAGTTCCAAACGTAAGAAGAAAATCATTTTCCATTAACCAAAAAAAATTGGAATCTCTCCATCGCGTCCCTCCCCACCCCTCTTGAATGTAGTGAGGTTTTTTAATTCATTTTTCAGAGATGGAATCATTAACATTTTGCAAGCATAAGATGTCTATTTCACTTGCTTTAAATCAAAAATCATTGAAATGAAGACTAAAGAGCACTTTTGTGTTCATCAAGATAAAACATATGTTTTGATGGTGAGTGATCTCTTTTTTTCACCGCAATACAGTGAAATTGAGGAAATAAATTAGAGGCAACAACTCTTCCCATCTGGAGCGATTCTTTTTGCTTTGAATTCGATCAAAGTTGGGGTTTCTTTCTTTTATCATTCACAAATAAATTGCGGATATAAAAGGTAATTTTTCACAGCACTTACATCATTTCACGAATTTACTCAATTTGCCAAAAAAAATCACCCGGAGATCATTTCAAACGTTGAATGGGGAGGAATTATAAAATATATCCCACTTATCAGATATTGAGGATATGTAATTCATGGCAGAGAAAAGGAATATATTCATTTTTGTGCCTGGAAAATGTTTTATACACAAAGTAGGGGAAATATTGCAGAGGATCATTAAGAGATTCAAGAAAGATCAAGCAGATTTTCAACAGGAGTTAATTTGTTAAAAGATTCTATAAACCACGCCCCCAATTCACATAATTTTCAAACCTTTCTTTTTTGCTGCTAAACTCAAATTATTTTTGCAATCATCGAGAGATTTATTCTTCAGTGATCTTTTAAGTGATCTCAATGATCTCAATGCATTGAGAAGAATTAAATATAAAATTGAATCGAAGAAATATTGGGACAATGATCGGAGTGAAAGTGATCACTGCACTCTGATATTATTCGCTAAAACTCACTCTAAATAAGAAAATTGCAATAGTTTTTCCCATAATGGACAATTGCTAATTCCATTAATTGCCAAACGACAAGGAATTTGTCGGTGTCTTTTTTGTATGCTTTACCCATTTGCCCCCATCGCGATCGCAAATTTTACTTTCATTATACAGCTTTCAATTCCTAAATCATATTTCTTTCATTTGACGTCTTTTTTTCCTGTACGCGTGGTACCTCATAGTGAAGATCACCAAAATTACTTGATCTTGACCATCAAATCCATTTTCTTTTGTGCTCCCCATCCTCGGGCACGCGTTTACCATCATTAACAACATGCGCAGTGATCAATGAGAGGAGAGAGAAAAAAATACAATTTTCACTATCACGTATAACATTGATTACACATTTGTGGGCAATTTATGGGAAGCGCATTAAGTGCCATGGTAGAAACAATGACTGCACAGAGGAAACAAACTTCGGCGCGCTGTACAAAAACACGCATTTACGGTCAATTTCCCCGAGCATAATCGTCTACACAAGCTCTGGGAGTAAATCACTTGTACAACAGTGATGATAAAACACGTGAGAAAGAGTGGAAAACGTTACAAATGTGCTCATTTAAAATTAATTTAATATATTTTATTGAAATTGATTAAATTCATTTATTAATTTTCCAATATTTCGGGGAATTACGTAGGGGAAGACGGGGTAATTTGATCACTTTTGATTTCTAAAAATATGGCATTATCTCAAATGCTAGAAAATTCTTTTCTTCACAGTATATACCTACTCCCTATAGAGATAACCAATCGTACCCAGTTTGAGGAAAATTTGTTAATTAGATTTTCTTTTATTTGATAAAAATCTTTTTTTTTTTTCATTGTGCTTTTGGCATTTTAGGAGTTCGTCATTTTCATATATTTTTTAACGCTTAAATGTTAGTTTATACGTTACTAAGGGCCATTGATCCCTCATAAACACGTTAGTGACATCAATTTTCCGATATCTCAAACAGATTATCCTGTGGAAATGGTTTTATCCGGAAAATCGGAGTGGGGTAATTTGGCTACCTAAGTTTTTCCGGCACTTTATTCCGACGCACATTTAATTTATTCATTACAGTTGTGCCTTTTAATGATTTATTAACGATTGTAAGCAAAGTAGGATAAAAAATTTTAGCTAAAAAAAGAAATTTACGAAAATTTGAAAAATGGCCTCTCTTTGTTTATGCTCGTTTATGGTTCTCAAAAATGTTTAAGTTTGAGGCTCTGATAAATATTTTTATCTGGCAAATTACTAAAAATGAATCTTAGACAAGTATCCTATCTTCTAGTAAAATAATCGGAAAAATAAATTTTTTTATTGTCCAAAAATTTTCATATTTAATAATTTATTACCCGTGCTTGGGGGTAATTTGGCCACTTTTAAAGAGTCTAGAAAAATGAAATATTCACTCATTTCTCATCAAGATAGAGAAAAGTGTTATATGAGGAAGTTGTAGGCCAGAAAATTTCCTACAAAATAGGTATATTTGCTTTTCTTCATACTACGATACTTGCTTGATATATCCCAAAAACCACCAAAGTGGTCAAATTACCCCGTCTTCCCCTAAATATCAATAAAAACAAACTCCGCCAAAAAAAACTGCAAAATATTTCATTTTAATATTTATTTGAAGTAATTTCATTTTAAAAATTTACAAATAACACATCAATTTTTATATTTACAAAAAAAAATCTGTCCTCAATTGTTTTTTTCTCATCTCAAAACAATTTTATCTTGTGCTCAAAATTGTATATAAAGATTAAAAAGGTATATAATTCCTCATTTATATCAAAATATATTCATTTGGAATTGTATTCTTAGAGCAAAAAAATTTGCATGTAAACCCTTTTTTATCAGACTTTTGGATTTTCTCTTCTTAATTTCCCTTCAATTTATTTTTCTCTGTGTGTAATTGCATTTTATTTATTATATTATTTTATACTTTCTCACTACATTTTTCTTTTTAAATTGCTGACCTTTGAAAAAACTCGATGATTTTTCAATTTATTTAATAAGAAAATAAAAAAGTAATTATTTTTCACACAAAAATCACTTTTTGGAAAAAATATCACTTTTGGTGGGGAAGGAAAAATTATTTAACTATACAATATAGAATGAGGGGGAAGGGGAAAGAAAAAAATCAATTGTCTGGCCACTATCTCATTGTGTATATAATGTAATGAAGCTCTAAGCTCTCACTTAATCTCTAAAACACAATAATTTCATTTCTCAATAAGTCATCTTATGCGATAAATCTTAAAATCATTTTTTTCTCTTTAAATCTATATTCTAAGCTTTTCATAGTAAATTGTCGTGAAATTTTTTCTTTTTACTATTTTTTTTTCTTTGTGATAAAACTGCACATTCATCGAAATTTTATTTTTTATCAAAATACTGAAATTTGTGCAAAATTTGTTGAATATTTAAGACTTTTTTTGTATAATTAATTTTCTTTTTAATATGTATGACAATTTTTTTTATCAAAAAACATTAATTTCAAAAATATTTCCCTCAGTGTTGCGATATTGTGGAGGAAGAACCAATATTAGAGTGCGGAATGTGGAGATATTTGTTCTGAAATACTCTCGAATTACACAATGCAGCATTTTTTCCAATTTCCCCGTCATCGTTGAATGTTTATTTTGATTGATTTTACAGCCTAAATGGGGGAGTTTTTATTTTTAATAAACTCCTAATTAAATTTTTACAAATTTCACAAAATAAATTCCTTTTGGGAAAATGCATTTTATTGCCCACAAAATTGGGAAAATTAAGTGAATGACGACAGAGAAACAAAAAATCGTGATGCATGGTGTTGGTTTTTTTTTTAGTAAAATTCACAAAGAATGATTCGTTCCAAAGGCACTCAATACATAGTTCGACGTATTGTAGAGAAGAAATGCTGCCGTGTATCACAACTAATCCCTCTTGAGGATTCGTCGTGCGGCCTTTATGAGTGGCGTGAGCGTACGGAGTTCCATGCAATCATCGAGGAAGGGATGCCGCAGCAGCTCTTCCGCCGATGCACGTCGATCTACCTCAACTTGGAGACAACGATCCAGGAAATCCTGTAGATTTTGCGACAATTTATCCCAACTCTTAATCTCAGGCCGCCCATTAGCTGCAATGAGGTAGAGAGCCCTCAGGGGAGCTGAGTTGAGATACGGCGGCTGCCCTTCAATCATCTCAATTGCCATTATACCAATCGACCAGATATCCACCTTCTTCCCATACTGCTTACGCGTCACAACTTCCGGTGCCATCCAATACGGTGTACCCACCATCGTTTGACGCTTCTCATCTCCCTCGATATTGGCACAAAATCCAAAATCCGTCACTTTAACACTCCCATCCATACCAAGGAGGATGTTGTCGGATTTAATGTCTCGATGAATGATCCCACGTGAGTGTAGGAAAGTGATGGCATTCAAAACTTCCCGACACACCGCAGCTATTTGGCGTTCCTTCATCACCGTCTCCGTGACAACGTCCGTAAGTGGACCCCCATCCATGTACTCCAGCACCACCCAGAGCTGATTCTCCGGTTCCAAAAAGTACGCATCTAGGAAATTAACGAGGTTTTTGTGATTGAAATCCTTAAGCACACGAATCTCATTGAGAATGAGCTCTTTCGATGTTTGACTCTTCAAATCAATCGTCTTTATTGCCACCTTCTGCTCTGTCTCCAAATCCAATGCAATGAAAACCACACCGGAAGCTCCTTTGCCAACCTAAACAGAGAGAAAAGTGAGAAAATACTGGATGACTAAGTCCCCATATAACTCTACTTGTGAATAATCTCTCGTAAGTAGACAATGGGCACCACAATACCCTTCTAGACTAAAATATAGTAACATTTTCACATTCTTATCTTAACAAATTGAACTAAATTGAGCAACATTCAAGTACTTTTGATGTATTTCAGCGATAAATTTCCTAAATTTCTCACATTTCCGGAAAATGAATTTTCCACAATAAATAAAATATGCCAGACAGAAGCTTTTTTTATGCAATAATTGCGTATACCAACGTTATTAGCTGTGATTCTTTCGAAGAAAAGAATAGCACAGCTTCTGTGTACCACCTAAAATGCAATGTTGTCCGATCGGGCTCAAACTTGGTATGAGCACGAATTAGGGTCCCCTCATTCCAAAAAACGTATGCTCCAAAAAATTTTTCCGGCCGGCCGTCCGGCCGTCCGTCCGGCCGTCCGTCCGTCCGTCGTATAAGGCTTAATAACAAGAGAACGGTAATAGATAGAGACTTGCGGTCAACGGCAAAGTTCATATATCGGGTGGAAGACATCCGATTATGAAGTCAAATAAACCCCCCCACCCCCGCGTCCGCCATTTTGGAATACCCCTAAATTTTGTTTTTACTATATCTCAGCTCCTGTTATAGCTAAAAATCTGAAATTTTGATATGTTGTAGGGGCCATCAAGACCTTTCCAACGATACCTTATTTTCGAAAATCGGTCAAGCCGTTTAGTCAATATGGCCGCCACAATTTTTCATCGAAAATCGACCATACCTCGAAAACGGCTTGACCGATTTTGATCAACCCGGGGTCAAATGAAAGCTCTCAACAAACCCTACAACTCTCTAGAACATCGAAAGTTTCAAAAAAGACCGCTAGGGGGCCAAAAATCAAAAACAAAATTTTAGATTAGTTTTCGATGAATATCTCGGAAACTGTACGATAGATTTGGATGAAATTTTAGTATATTGTAGCTGACTATATTATCTAGCTCCATGCCAAAAATGAAGAAAATCTATGTCGCCGTTCCTGAGATATGGCCTTCCAAAATTGGCATCTCATATCTTGGGATATACATGTCCGATTTTGATCAAATCAAGCGCAAATGAAAAGTTTTGTGAAACCCTACAAATGACTAGAACATAGCAACTTCGAGAAATGACCGCAAGTGGCGCTAAAGTCAATATTTTGTATATCCAAAATTTTAAGGTCTAAATATCTCAAAAACTGTACTATGCATTTCTTTAAAATTTCAGTATGTTATAGCTGAGGTCAAATGAGCACGAATACCTTTCCAACGATAGGTCATTTAAGAAAATCTATGGAGCCGTTCAGGAGATATAATGGTTTTAATATTTTATTTAATTAATACGCAAATTCTTAGGCGCCCCGCGAAGCGGGGCGCCTTATATATAAGGTATATAAATATAAATGTAAAGTAAAATATAACGGTAAAATATAAATATATATAGTTGCACGTTTAATTAGTACGCTAACTATTTGGCGCCCCGCGAAGCGGGGCGCCTTATATATAAGGTATATAAATATAAATGTAAATGCAAAGTAAAATATAACGGTAAAATATAAATATATATAGCTACATGGTACAGATTAAGGAGAAAAGGGAATGTACATGGTAAGTTTCACTTACGGGCTGTGATTCTTCCTTTAGAGGCCAAGTTAAATATTATGTAAATGCAAAGTCTAATAGTTAGCTGCAGAGTATGGATTAATCATAAAAGGGAATGTACTGGTAAGTTTCACTTACGGGCTGTGATTCTTCCTTCAGAGGTCAGTCTGAGTGTGATATTTGATATAAGTTTGGTGGTGCAAACTCTGGGGAAGGATGACTCGCGCCACGAATCACAGCCAATGCGCGAGTTAGCCTTCCCCCAGAGTTTGCACCACCAAACTTATATCAAATATCACACTCAGACTGACCTCTGAAGGAAGAATCACAGCCCGTAAGTGAAACTTACCAGTACATTCCCTTTTATGATTAATCCATACTCTGCAGCTAACTATTAGACTTTGCATTTACATAATATTTAACTTGGCCTCTAAAGGAAGAATCACAGCCCGTAAGTGAAACTTACCATGTACATTTTTATTATTGTATTGCATTTCCCTTCAACTTTTAATATAATTAATGACTTTGGTTAATCTTCCCCTTTTACATTATTTTTTTTTAGCAATACACCATGTTAATACATTTTGTTGCTGAACATAATACAAAACATTGAGCTTCTGATGAGCCCATAAGGCTACAACACGTAGAGAGACAACACGAAACCTCATTCAGGTTTCACCTCTTCTATTTAATTCCACAAGGTTTTCCTTCTCTCTCTCCCTCTCTCTCACGCCACAACTAAATAGCAACCAGAAAGCAAAGTGACTCATAAATATTAATAAAAATTCCTCAAAATTCAATATCATCCACAAAAAAATCAACACAACTGAATTGATTGTTGTGATAATGGTGACAAAAATATTTTTATAATTTTTATTAAAAAAAAAAAAGTGAATGCAGACACAAACTGATTAAATACAAAGATGCGTTAAGATAAGCCAGGTAACTTGAAGAAATTGTCATTTTTTTTTCTTAGCTGTTATAGCCTTTTAAGGATTGCTAGGAATCTAGCATAGGGCTACCACCTCTAGGGGTTTAACCAGGTTTCACTCAGTCGGGCTTAAAAATTTAAGTCGGTCTAAAGGTTTTAAGTCAGTTTTTTTTTAAGTCTGACTTAAAATTTGTAAATCGGTCTTGTTTTTAGGTCAGATTAGATCACATATGCAGATTGCGACATATCTTCTAAATTTCATTGTTCCTGCACTTTAAAATCAGCAAGTAAGTACCTACGCTTTTCAATTTTTGATTTCTAAAAAGTGCATCTGACAATCTCCAAACATCAAAATTTGTAAAATTTATTGAAAAATATGCAATCTGTTAATTTAAGACCAACTTACAAATTCTAAGTCAGACTTAAAAAACTGACTTAAAACCTTAAAACCAACTTAAATTTTTAAGCCCGACTGAGTAGTGAATCCCACCCCCGGAGACTTCGAGTTTCGGAGTATGATCTCCGGGCTGCGGGTTTAGGATGAATTTCTCCGGATCATACTGATTTAATTTTTTTTTTGCTTTAATTTTCGGAAGAATCAAAAAACTAAAAAAAAATAGGAAATTGAAATAGGCTCTATGAAATTTCGATTTTTTTTAGCTAAAAGAAAATCGTCTTAATTCAGATTTGAGTTTTTCTAAACCAGAATAAACTTCTTTAAGCTAGACTACAGTTTTCTTCAAACAAGGTTTAAGTTTTTAAAGTCAGTCTTAAGATTTTTAAGCAAAAGCAAGACCTTCGTTTTAGAATAGAATAAGTTTTTTTAGGGTCAGACTTTTAAGGTTTCAAGGTTAGATCTGGCTAAACTGAGTCTGAAAGCATCTTAAAAGTCTGACCTAAAGGAACTAAGGTTCGGCATTTTTTAAGGTGCTACACAATTTACCTTACAATTGTCTAATAAGATAAAGCTCTTATAGTTTTAATAATTAAAAGCAGGCTAGGTCTAAACTAGCAAAAAAAAATTTTAAGAACTATTTCAATTCATGAAAATTAAAAAAGAAAACCTTGTCAAAGATCTTCAATGAAGCATAAGCACCAGGAGCAAGAATGCTTCAAAGATACAGAAAAAACACAATAATGACATCAATCTTTGCATTTTCAGGCAAAATTTTGCCAGCTGTTTCTTTGCTCTGTCTGTATAAAAAATTGTGATTTTTTGAGCTTTCTTCAAAGACCCTTTGCTTCACCAACTTAATCTTGACCTTCTCAATGTTCTCAATAAAATTTTCAAAAGTAAATAATAAATTAAGTATGTATAAATAACATAAAAAAGAAGTTTAAACTTGAAATCTCTGAGGACAAAAATCTCATTCATATGTACTCCCACTTTAATTATATACACGGGAAATGAGGAGACCCATCGCGGGAGAAAACTCCACATTGCGTGTCTATAATTGCCCCGGAAAGAAGCTCTTTTTCTACTTATATGTTGCACTTGCACTCGAAAATGGGGGAATTTATTTGACATATTGCTGTATTTTTAGCATAAAAAGCCGCACAATCTCTGCTGCACTCGCATGGAAACAGAGACAGTGTGAATTAGCTAGAACACAGGGAGAAAAAAGCATGAGAATTCATTCCTGAGTTCTCACGAAGAATTATTTTTTCTGATCTCTTCTGAAGGTTCTTGCCAAAAAAAAAAAACTAAATCGCACGACTGGCGACCCATCGCAGAAAAAAATTCCATTTATCTTATCACGCTTATCTGACGGCCAGAATTTTTTTTTATTATTGAATTGCAGAGGGCTGAATGACGTGGCTGCCTATCTGCCGAAAGTGGAGTAATTTTGCTTCCAATTTTCACGATTGACATCACTTTCGTGTTCATAACACTGAGCCCCCAATAAAGCCCCGGCAAATTGGTCTTATCTCGAAACAATGGACCACGTAATATGGAGTCTTCCACTCCGGGGAAGGCGGGCGATATTTGGGGAGTATTATGGCATTTCTTCCACAACTTCCGGGCTCGCGCACAAACCACAGAGTGGAAGACGACAGTCACCACTTCATGAGCAAATGTTCTCCCCTATAATTTACTCAACTCCGTGGCTGTATCTCATTTAATTAATCAATTACGCTTCCCAATGGCTTCTTTAAAATTATCACACAAGAGCCATGTATGTATACTTTTACGGGTCACGATCAGAAGTTATATAAAATTAATATATTAAAATTGAAACATTATCATCTTCAATGCTGCAGTGCTACGGAAATCATTCAATTGAGAATTTTCTCTTTAGACTAAAACTCATAAAATAATACTTTTAGAGTTTTTACTGCTGCTACAGCCTTTTCATGCGCAATTAATTTAATTATGAGAAAATCTTCAGACAGCTGAATGGGTGATAGATTTGAAATTATGTATATACTAAAAGCACTGTTCTACTTTACAGATCATTACTGAAAAAGAAAAACGAAGGAAAGCACTTTATAAAAAAATTCTACGTTGACAATCACGGGGAAATTTATCTTTATTTCCGTGAAGGCGCATTGAATTTCTGAATCATTATCTATATTTTTGGGAGGATAAAAAGAAAGCCGGCAAAGCGAATTATTTTTCTTAGGAAATAACATTCAGTAAAAAAAAATGATTCAGCAGATTTATTAATTTGAAAAGAATTTTGCAAAACACTGAAAGGGAAATTGCAAATGCTTGAAATTGCAGAAGAATCAGAGCTAAACTTCTAACGGCAAGATGATTGATTCTTCAGTAGAAATTCTATAGTGAAAGTGAAGAGAGTCTGGAAGATATAATTACGTTTTTAGACAAAAATCTCTTCCAGTTTTACCAAAGTGATCCAAAGTAGTGGAAAATGACAATTTCTCATCCTTTTTTTTCCCATACAGAAACACATAAACTCCTTCAGCTTACCTCTAATTTCGTTTCATATCTCTCCGTGGGATCATTAAGATTGCAGATGCTCCGGAGTTCACTGTAAACCTGCTCATCCGTCTTGGGGATGCGTTTCATGGCATCCTTATCCTTTGCCCGGAGGATGAGCCCATCGTCAATATTGGACTCTGGTTGCTCTATGTGGCTAATTTGCGAAAGATCCTGGACGTTGTCGAAGTTACTGTGTATCTTGGCCGGGACGGGTAATTTTACTTTTGGCTTGGGAAGGAGTTTGGGCTTCGGCAGGGACGTTATTGGGCGTTTCTCCGGGAGTGGTGGTGGTGTGTCGGATGAGTAGCTTTCATCGCTGCTACTCTTCCCACCCAGGGAATCAGCACTAGGGTGCTGGACATTCTTATTCATGTACTTATCAATTTCAGCTGATTCCTCCACAATAGCCTCCTCCGTGATGAATGGCTTGAATGGTTCTGTTTGGTCCTTCTTCTTTATGGAATAATTGTAGAATTTCAATGCTTGATACACGGCGTCTGGGTTCTCTTGCTGCTCATCCTGCGTAATGAGGGCATTGAGAACCTTCTGCCACTGCTTGGGGAGACCCTCGAGGTCCCCCGTGAGGTGATTCTTGCTAACGTGCACCCCATGAACGACATTTGTGGGTGTTCCAATGTTGAGGGCTCCGCCTTTGCTGGCGCCATCCTTCGATTGACCCTTCTTGTTGCTCCCGAATATGTTGAACAGCGACATTTTCCCTCAATGCTCGCTGCCCGAAATGTTGCACTTTTCCACACACAACGCCAATATCGGGGAGGGAACAAATACACCAAAAATTCCCACAGCTCTGAATGATAAAGTCTTCAGTTTCAGCTCCACCACGTCCCTCTTGCAGACTTTCCTCACAAATTTTTTTCACTCACTCTTTTAGCACTTTATTCCCATGTAAAGCACATAGTCCTCGTACGGGGAATTAATGTAAATGCACAAGGATGGCTTTTTGCATTGAAAAACCGACAGGAGTGGCTCATTTGAGCCCTTTATTTGCAGAAAAAAAGGAAGACACAAAACCAAAAAAAAGAGGAATGACGAATCCGACGAAAATTTTTCTCTTCGTCCAAAAGTCACTTTTACTTTCGTTCTTTCGTCAAATTTCAAAAACATTCGTTGAAACTGACAAGAATTCCATGGTTTCATTGCAAAACTCCTCAAGTCCTTATTAAATTTATTAAAATTATATTTTTTACTGTAAATCTTTTGAGATTTAATTTTAAATTGTTTTTTATTAATGTATTTCTTGAAAAAGAATTTTTAAATTCTTCCACAAAACTCAACAAATAAAAGAAAAGATCAAAGAAAAGCTGTAGAATTGTTCTTCTCACTAAACGTTTTATTTATAGCCCAGTGTGAATTATTTCTCCGACAAAGGCGGATGTTTTTGTGCGGTTGATCCCAAAACTTTTTGCATTTTTAATATAATTCTAAAGATCGACATAGTACTTCAAACAATGTCTAAGAAGGTATAAATATAAATCCAAATAAAAGTGAATACATTGATATAGCAAAGAAAGAATGATCCAAAAATAGTTAAATCCAAAAATAAATCAATTTATAATCAATATTTCCCCCTAACAACCTATTAATACGCATTCCCCATATTAATTCGTATAAATATTTACATTTTCAAAATTTCTTTGCCCATTCTTTTCGTTTCTAGTTCATTGTGCTTTTCGCACTTCTCATCACCATTAAAATTCTTATGGGTGAACAAAAAGTTGAAAATGAAGATCTTTCCAAGGAAAGTGTTTATAAGAATGTGGACCTTCATCTCCTACAAACATCAATGCAATCAATACAAACAGCAATAGAAAGCATAAATACAATGTACCTGCACAATCTTGAACCGAAATTAATGCAAATTTTCACTCAAACATCCAGTTTGGATGCCAATATTAAAACACTCCAAGAGAAAACGCAAAATTGGTACATTCTGCAGCATCACATAAATGCGTGGTCAGATCACATGAAGGCAATGGATAAGAAAATTGATTTACTAAAACAGTGAGTAAACTATAAATCCACATTTTGTATAAAAACTTTAAGATTTTACACCAATTTTTCAGAACTCAAGAAAATGGTTTTCCATTGGAAAAGATCGTATCTGACTTTGAATTCAAAACAAATCATATTTTTGAAAAAGTTGACATTTTAAATGAGAAAATGCACGAAATGCTTTCAATTTTGTATCATTTCAAGAATCCACATGTGAAAAATGATTCACAATTGGAGAAAATGATGAAAAATTTATCAAATATTGAAAATCAAATGAAATCATTCGAGAGAATTGTCAATCAAAACGTTCCGAGAGATCCTACGAAAATTCAAGGATCAGTGGAAAGTGAGAATAAAGAAATGAAACAAGTCGTGCAAAATTACAAGAATATCATGAAGAAATTGGACAACATTCTAAGTGGATTAGAAACCGTTGGAAAAAGCGTGTCAAATGGGATAAATGATGCAAAGGACGCTGATAGCGTTCTAAGCTTCAAGCAGATTGATGAGAAAATTGAAGATCTAATTAGTTCTATTCAATCGGGCTTTGATAGATTTGAGGAAATTCTCTACAAGATACAAAAAACCATTGCAGATAATCATGATGAGATGAAGAGTGTTTGTACAGCAAGAAATAGCACAAATTCTGATGTATTGGTGAGGAAAAATGATGGACCAATGAAAGATGAATTTCGGCAACCTTACTTATCATCCTGCCATAAACTCGAAGGACGAAAGAATGGTGTCTACCATTTTGGTCTCTTTGATCAGCCAAATGAAAATGGAAAATTATTCAATAAAAGACTTTGTGAATTTGCAACAAGCGGACCAGCTTGGACGGTTATCCAGAGACGAGGAGATTTCCCAACAAATGAGAACTTTAACAGATCATGGGAAGACTATAGGAATGGATTTGGCAATCTTGAGAGTGAATTTTGGTTTGGAAATGATTTTATTCATAAACTCACTAATGAAGCTGATCAGGAACTTCGAGTGGAATTGGAAGACTTCGAAGGAAATACCGTCTGGGCAGAATATCAGACATTCTACGTTGCACCAGAGGACTCCATGTATCATCTTGAAACTAATGGCTATCGCGGAATTGTTCCAGATTCCCTCCTCTATCACAATCTCCAACCATTTAGTACCTACGACAGGAACAATGATAAAACCAGCGGAGTCCTTTTACCTTGTGCTCTAACATTTGGCAGTGGATGGTGGTTTCGTGGTTGTGGGGAATCTAATCTCAATGGACGGTACCACAGTGACCCAAGAAGTGGCCATTTTACAGGAATTCTCTGGGAGCACTGGCTTGGGAATTACTCACTGAAATCCTCAAAAATGCTTATAAGAAATCGTTCGCAAAATGCTACACGTTGGGAAGATGAAACAAATGCCAATAAAACGATCATTTTTGATGAAGATCCCTAAAAAGCCTCAAGCACTTTCTCAAAAGGACTGTTCAATTTTGTTGGCCGTTTTGGAAAATTGAAAGAAATTCAGCGAATTTGTTAACTAATTGTTGTCAAAAATTATATTTTTAGAAAATGGAAATAAAACAAATAAAAATCAATTTATCACAAAAGATCATAAATTTTTTTTAAACCGTTAATTTTGAACAAAAAAAAACAAACCGAGATAACTTCGTTAAAATATTGACGATTCGTTGAGTCCCGCCCGTGTCTCGGAGAAAATCGTGATTTATTTTTCCCGTCACAATTTTTCTGTGATCTGTGCGGTTTTTCTCAAATAATTCTTATTTCCCAGTGAATTTAAAAGTATTTTAATACAAAATGGTAAGATTTATCAGCAATAAACGTGAAAATACTCAAACATTGAGTCAAAACACTGAAAAAATCTCAAAAACGTGGATATTCAGAAAGTCATGTGCCTCCTTTGTTTTTCCCCAATATCGTTTTAATTTCCAATAAATCTATTAAAAATCTTTATTATTCTTGAAGATTTTATCGATTTGTTCCTGTTTATAGACACAGATTGGCTAATATGTGATTTTTGCTAAAATTACGCTTGCCGGATAAACATAACCTCAATTGATGGAAATTTCTGGATTATTTTCTTCACAGCAACCCCAAATTGTTCTCCTGAAAGAAGGCACAGACACGTCTCAGGGTAAACCACAGCTGATCTCAAACATAAATGCCTGTCAGGCGGTCGTGGATGCTGTCCGGACCACTCTGGGTCCCCGTGGAATGGACAAATTGATCGTGAACGGTGGCAAGGCGACTATTTCCAATGACGGAGCCACAATTATGAAGCTCCTGGATATTGTACATCCAGCTGCTCGTACCCTTGTGGACATTGCCAAGTCGCAGGATGCCGAAGTGGGCGATGGAACCACGAGTGTAGTCCTCCTGGCAGGAGAATTCCTCAAGCAGGTGAAACCCTTCGTTGAAGAAGGCGTTCATCCGCGGATTATCATCAAGGCCGTCAGGAAAGCCCTTCAGTTGTGCGTTGACAAAATCTCCGAGTTGGCAGTGAAGATTGAGAAGAGCAACGAGGCTGAGCATCGTGCTTTGCTGACAAAATGTGCCGCCACAGCGATGAGTTCAAAGTTGATTCATCAGCAGAAGGACTTCTTCTCCAATATGGTTGTTGATGCTGTGCTGCAACTGGACGATCTCCTTCCGCTTGATATGATTGGAATTAAGAAGGTCAGCGGGGGAGCCCTCGAGGATTCCCTTCTCGTGAGTGGTGTGGCCTTCAAGAAGACCTTCTCCTACGCTGGATTTGAAATGCAACCGAAATCCTACAAGAATTGCAAAATTGCTCTCCTCAACATCGAATTGGAGCTCAAAGCTGAGCGTTCCAATGCTGAGATTCGCGTGGATAATGTGCAGGAGTACCAGAAGATCGTTGATGCCGAATGGCAGATTCTGTACGATAAATTGGCGAAGATTCATGCTTCCGGTGCGAATGTTGTCCTTTCGAAGTTGCCCATTGGGGATGTGGCTACACAGTATTTTGCCGACAGGGATATGTTCTGTGCTGGACGTGTCCCCGAAGAGGATCTCAGGAGGACACTGAAGGCCTGCGGTGGAGCTGTCTTGACCACAGTTCACGATCTTGTTGAATCAAATCTGGGGACGTGCGAGTACTTTGAGGAACGTCAAATTGGCGGGGAGCGCTTCAACATCTTCCAGGGATGTCCCAATGCTAAGACCTGCACACTCATCCTTCGCGGAGGAGCTGAGCAGTTCCTTGAGGAGACTGAAAGATCCCTTCACGATGCAATCATGATTGTAAGGCGTACAATCAAGAATGATGCTGTTGTAGCAGGTAAGATCCCCTTTAGAATCTTTCTTTGAGAAGTAAAAAGAATTAAAATGAAATATTTTTTTCAAAGGTGGTGGAGCTATTGAAATGGAACTCTCCAAGATGCTGCGGGATTATTCGCGCACCATTGCTGGGAAGGAACAGCTGCTCATTGGAGCCATTGCCAAGGCCCTAGAAGTTATTCCTAGACAACTATGCGACAATGCTGGCTTCGATGCCACCAACATTCTCAACAAATTGCGCCAGAAACATGCTCAAGGTAAGCTTTTTATTTTTAACTTTTTATTTAACCAAAATTCTTGGAATAAAAAGAAAAAAAATTTATAGGGGAGACCGGGGTAAAAAGAGTCATTTTCGAATTTTCAAATGCCAATTTCTTCCAAGTTATAAATCGAAAAAATCGGAAAAAATTAGGGTGGAAAGCCCTATACACCTACAATTTTTGACAGTAATTTGGAGGTTATGTGATCAGTACTTTGGGAGTTAAAAAAGAAAATAAATTTTTGGCCCATTTCCCAAACTTTTGCGTATTGAGAAAAACGAGTTTTCCGAAGTTTTCCTTCAGCAATTTTCCAATCTGATAATTTTTCTCACTAGCTGGGTTACTTCAGAAAACGTTGCCAAGGTGTATTTTTCATTAACTTTTAATGATTTTTCTGAACAATTATTTGAATCAAAACATACCCCTTGGGGTAGATCGGGTCAACCCATGTAAATCATATGGGAGTTCGAAATTTTCGACATATTTTCTATCCATTTGTTGCAAAATGGCGTGATTGAGAAAATCGCAAAATTCTCTGTTTTAGTGCGTATAAAAGTGAAATTCCTTGTCGCGGATCAAAAGGTGAGAAGTTTAGCTATCAACTACTATCAATCTCTCAGGTGGAAAATCATTGGAAATGTCGGAAAATTCGACCGACTTTATTTAGCCAACTGGTGACTATATTTACCCGCCGCGTTTAAAAAAAGTCAGAAGCGGAAGGGTTTAGGAAAAGCTCGAAAACTCATATTTCCCGGGGAGATAGAGAAAAGTGGTCTGAGACAAAGTTGTAGGCAAGGAAATTTCCTATAAGAATGACCTATTGAGGAAATTTTCTTGTCCTTGGGGAATCCTGCAGATAAGGATTTATGCAAATTGACTTTTTTTACCCCGGTCTCCCCTACAACAAAATATTCTTGTAGTTAACCCATTTCTGTTCGTTGTCACTTTTACAACACATAGAATTTCTTTAGGGAACTTAATTTTGTTCTTCATTGAATAAGCTTGGCTATTCTTTATTTCAATTAAATATTCTATTTAGTAAAAATAACTCATTTTCATTGAGTAGAAAATTTTGTAAAATGGGGTTTAATCAATATTTATGTTATGAAAAATGACGCCCTTTTTTTTTTCAAACATCTTAACACATTTTAATTTATTGTGAAAAATTCACGTGACTGATTTTGATAAAAATTTGTGGAAATCATTTTTGAAGGAGAATGAAAATTTAGAAAATATTTTGATTAGAATCGGATTAATTTTCTTAAAGTTAATGAGCAATCTTGAAAAATCTTTACATCAAAATATCTTTTTTTTTTTTAAAGCTTTACGACCCCAGCCTTTTTCAAGCCACAAGGCCTTCAAAATATCTCAAGAAGTGCATAACCTTAAAATTCCTGATAGACTCTGAACAATTTCTTTGGTCAAGAAATATCATTCCTGAAAATTTTGTTTTCAATCGGTCAACGATTTTAATAGGAAACTAAAAGAGATGAATTAAAAGAAAAACGATTAAGGGTTCGATTCCATCAGAAATCTTTTCTTTTTTTGTAAGATTTTGACAGTTTGAAAAGAAAAAACGTTTGCTTTCTAAATTCATAAAAAGTATTTTTCCTTTAACACAATTTAAGGTATAAAACAGAATGTCAGAAATGCAATATTTTACTCAGAATATCAAAAATCTTAAAATTCCTTTTCAAGAGAAGAATCGATTCCCAGATTTCTTAGAGAGATAAATTATGGGGTAGATTTTAGAAAAAAAAATCTTTTCTTCTAACTAGAAAAAAATGTAAGATTTTGAAAATGATGGCGTCTAAAATCGTTCTAATTCCATAAAATAAAAATAAATTTGAAGATTTTCTGTTCCAAAAATCTGTCTTAAGAACAATCTGCCAAAGTTTTAATTTTTTTTTTTCAAAATACCAAAATCTTACAATTCTTGAATATGTTGAACAGTAACAAAAGAAAAGATTTTTGACAGAATCAAAGCAATTTAAAAAAAATAAAATAATTCACAAAACTGCTTTAGTTTACAGAAAATGAAAAACTATCAATTCAGCACACTTGATCATATTCGTATCACTATTCTTTTGATTATTTAGCGAATTTGTAAACAGAAAATTATTGTTTTTTGTCACTCAATCTTCTGTGATGAACTGTGAGTCTTATAAACAGAGCTTTTATCACCTCTTCTGGCGTCTCTGGCGGTTTCTGTTATATAAATTTTATATTCAATTCCCATATTTAGAGATCTGTTTCAAACAAACAAAAAACTGGGATCAAATGTTATTTAACTCTTCTTTTTTGTAGCGAAAAGAAGGGAAACAATTAAGAAAAAAAAATTGATATGAGATGTTTCTAAATATAAATTTGTGGAATTTTCCATGAATTTATTAAACAACCTCCTGCTTTTTCTTCCTGTTCAGGACATTGCTGGTACGGTGTGGACATTCAGAAGGAGCACATTTCGGACAATTTCGAGGCTTGCGTGTGGGAGCCGTCAATTGTGAAGGTGAACGCCCTCACAGCAGCATGTGAGGCGGCAACGATGATCCTGTCGGTGGATGAGACCATTAAGAGCCCAAAGTCGCAGGGAGAGGCACCACAGGCTGGTGGAATGCCAATGGGCAGAGGCATGGGACGTCCCATGATGTAAACTCAACAACAACAAAAAAACAAAGGAATTGCTTCTCATTGCTTTCCATCTACTACACAGAATCATATTATAATTATTTTTTGCATTGATCCACTTTTCCTAAAATGTTTTCAAAATGAAACATAACATTTTTGCTGTCTTGCATTTTACACAGATTAAAAAAGAAAATTAACCAGAGTTTTTGTCTTGTTTTATTTGGAAGAGTCATGCGCTGAAATCCATGATAAATACTTCCGGGTGTGGGACAATGATTTGTTGCATTGCTTCTGTTTTCCACTGTTGTTGTTTATTATGAATGTGTTTAGAATTGGAAAAAGCAGAACATGGAACTTCCTTCTAAATCTACTAAACAATACTCCATGGAGGGAATGTTGCAAATCGGCGCAGCGTTGTGCAAGATTCTTTGGGTTAGCGTGCACAGAGAGGTCTCTTTGTAAACTCTTTTATAGGTCGATTAGTTTTTCAAATCACTATTTCGCCAATCTTTGCGAAGGCATTTCACCAATCATCACCTCTCGCGTGAGTCAGAGCTGCTTAAATATTCATGGGGCGCGCTGTGTATCGTTGATTCAACCGTTTTTTTTTTTGGGATTTCATCAAAATAAACCTCCGTGAAATATTTAAATGATTTAAATGGTTAAATTCTAGTGATTTCTCTCAATGATTAAGAGACACAAAATTGTGAAATATAAAGAATTGAAATTCGCGACTTTTCTGCGGCAATTCCCGCTCCCAATTTTTGCAAATTTCGCAATTTTCCGCAAATCCTCAATAAATCAATTAATTCAATAGGCAAGTTCTCTTGCAATTAAATGTGAAATAATAAGACACAAACGGGAAGGAAATTGCAAAAATACGTCGTAAATTTTTGTGCTTTTGTACGCCCAACTTTAGAAGGTCAATTTCAGCGTCAACGGATGATCTCTCTGCTAAAAGTAAAGAGAATAAAGTCGCGAATAAACCTGTTTCTTCAACAATTTCCCCATTTTTTATTCATAATACCTGCTAAACAAACTCTTTTTAATTTATTCCTCCAGCAAGTCATTCGTGTAGGGTAACGTCTATTAGATATTTATGCGCGTGGTGTGAAAAAGCAAGTTGAGTTGGGAAATTGATTTTCCGAAAATAGAAAAAACAACTCGGATTAATAGGCTTTACAGTGAAACCTTTTAATATACAATTAATTCAGTTTAACATGTACATAGACGTTTGAAGAAGAATTAATGAAATTCTACAATTTCTAAAATCCAATAAAGACAAATCTTCAAAGAAAGAAGCATTAAAAATCCATTTAACTATTAAACTTTTAATAAATTAATCTTTGATTTTTGTTAACAAATATTACAGTGTGGGAGGGCACGGTTTACGACCTCAAGCAGTTTCTCAAACATAATGTTGTCTGTGACGTTCCGAAGGCTTTATTCCTTCCTCATCAGGCAGATAAATTGAATAGGAAAACTTTTCCACATAAAATAAAACTTATTGTCAGTACAGACCCGACAAAATGCAAAAAACCGTTTTCAGCAAAAAAAAAAAAGTTTAAACTTTAAGGAAAAAATTGAAAATTCTTATTTTTTGCAATTGAAACTTCCCTTTGGTACATATCGATCAGGCTCATCGACGAACCTGCGGGTACGGGATGACCCAAAAATCCATTCAGATTTGCTCTAAAATCAACAGGAGAGCCAGAAAATGCGAAAAACTGTTTTCAGCCAAAATTAAGTCTAAACTTTAAGGAAAAAATTGAAAATTCTTATTTTTTGCAATTGAAACTTCCCTTTGGTACATATCGATCAGGCTCATCGACGAACCTGCGGGTACGGGATGATCCAAAAATCCATTCAGATTTGCTCTAAAATCAACAGGAGAGCCAGAAAATGCGAAAAACTGTTTTCAGCCAAAATTAAGTCTAAACTTTAAGGAAAAAATTGAAAATTCTTATTTTTTGCAATTGAAACTTCCCTTTGGTACATATCGATCAGGCTCATCGACGAACCTGCGGGTACGGGATGACCCAAAAATCCATTCAGATTTGCTCTAAAATCAACAGGAGAGCCAGAAAATGCGAAAAACTGTTTTCAGCCAAAATTAAGTCTAAACTTTAAGGAAAAAATTGAAAATTCTTATTTTTTGCAATTGAAACTTCCCTTTGGTACATATCGATCAGGCTCATCGACGAACCTGCGGGTACGGGATGACCCAAAAATCCATTCAGATTTGCTCTAAAATCAACACGAGAGCCAGAAAATGCGAAAAACTGTTTTCAGCCAAAAATATGTTTAAACTTTAAGGAAAAAATTGAAAATTCTTATTTTTTGCCATTGGAATTTTCTTTTTTTTCATTAGTTTTTTTTATTGAAATGCAAATAATTTTCCCCCGTTCAACATTTAAATAAAAAATGAACCTAAGATTGAAATCTTTGGAACTTACGCCACCCATAAAAAAACCCCAATTTTCGTGAATAAATTTTTAAAACGCAATTTAAATTCAACTTCAAAGGCTCTGCAGTTCAGCTCGTTTAGTTTGTGTGTTGTTGCTTCATCTCTCTGAAATTGAAAAAAGAGGAATGAAGAAAAAAATCGTGGATTTTTTATTATGAAAGCCACAGAGGTAAACATTCGATGCCGTGGGCTGTGAAGAAAGTCGGAGAGAGGAATACCAATAATTTCCATATGTTATGTACGGGATGGTGATTTCTTTTTGTAGATATATGCCCCCAACATGGTTTGCCTCTCTTCTGTGGGTGCTCCGGTTTGGATGAAAGGAGTTCATTCCTCTCAAAATTGCTTCTTTGTCTGAAATGAAAATTCCGTACCTACCTACTTCTTACCTTTCGACCTTACCCTTTTATTCTTTCGGACGATTTTGTAGTCTTCTTTGTTCTTCTCGTCATCGCTCTTTGTGTTGTATTTGGCTTATTTTTGGTCCCCCCAGTTTGGGACACTCAAATATAGTTATATTCATTGCAACTCTCTATCGATCTTTTTGGGGATCGTTCAGATCCCGCGGAATGGATAGGAATATAGGGAAAGGGAATAGGGTAAGTGATATTTGTAGGATATTTTTCTTTTTTTTTTGTTCCTTTTTTTCTTGTCTTTTATGAAAGTAAATATGTTTTTTTTTTCCTTAAACTTATACTGTAATTTTGTGTGTTTTCACATTGAAAATCATTGTTTTCTCCATTTAATCTGTAGGTATAATCACATATTTCTCAATCTTCATGTTTTTTCTTTAATTTCTATTTTACTTGTTTCCATCTTGTTCAATGAAATTGATTTTATTATTTTTAGTGTTTGACAAAATTCAATCTTAATTGACGCTCATCGATTTTGATAAAATAAGCTTATTAGATTAAATAAAAAAATTGAAAATTTTGGTGGAAATTTAGAATAATCTATAGCCAAAAAAAATTAATCTTAATTATATTAGTTTTTTCTTTTCAAATATTGATGAAAAATTACATTTCAATGATCTACAGGTAATTTTCTTGATAATAACTTTCTATTGTAAAATTTTCTTAAAAATGTAATTTTAATAAAAGCTCGTATCAATAAAAAAATATCATGGAAAAGATAAAATAAAAATTCTAAACAATTTGATGAGCACAACAAATAAAAAAATACATTGCATTTTTTTTATTAATAAATCTCTGATTTAAAATGAAAAATTGTTTAACTATTGCATGAATTTTTTTTTTTGAGTAATCTTCAATTTTTTTTGTTTAATTTACATTTTCTACAGTAATTTTTGGCTGAGAATTTCTATTTAAGTTTTATACACGGATTTCTTTACATTTACCATTGTTTTTTGTTCTGAATATTATAAATTTTACACGGATTTTCAAATCACATTTAAAACACCATTTGAAATGTATTTTTTTTTAATGTTTATGATTTTTAAAACTTTCATTACCGCCTCTTTATTTTTCTTTCATCTTTGTTTTTTTATTTTATTTTATTAAAAATTGAAAAATCAATGCTTCATTTGTTTTTGATTTTATCTTCTGAATTTTCGAGAAGAATTAAAGAAAATTATGGATGTTTTATCTTATCTTTAATCTCCATTTTGATGTTAATTTTTTACGATTTTGTATGATGATAAAAATTCAGAAAAATCATGAACTCATTGATTTCTCAAAATGTATGACTGATTTTTATCTTCTGTAGCATCACATCTTGCACACTTGTATTGTGTGGTGTCTTCCTGCTTACAAAAATGTTGACAAATTTTTTTCGTGGAAGACATTATAAAATAAAAATTCTTCCTTTTACATTGTAGTCATATCACCTTATTATCCTTAAAAACTATTTTGAAATTATCCTCCGCTCATCTCTTGTAAAACTATCTTTAGGGTTCACTAAGTTTCATCATCTTCACTTTACTCTTTCTTTATAAGGCCAGAAGTAAACTCAAATTTATTTTATTTATTTATTTGAATGCATCAGTATATATTTTACAATATACCATTCTTCCGTTAACGTAAAGCTTTTTTTTTAAATTTAATTTAAGAAGAGAAAAAAAAACAAATATTTTTCTTTATAAAATTGAAAATTTTTCAAAGTAAAAACGCGCGATATAAAATTTGAATTTACCTGTGGCTCTTTTTCAAAAAAAAATTATAATTCTTCAAAAATTCTTATTATGCTTAACAAGCCAATTTGTTTATCTTCAAAATTTAATATTTCATCAAAGTTTTAGGTATTGAAGCAAACATTAATTCTTTTTTTTATGTCATTCTCTTCTTTCCTTTTTTAACTCTTATTCATTAGAATATTGAATTTTTTGGCGAAGAATGTCAGTAAGTTTCTCGATGGCAACTTGTAATTTTTTCTTCTTTACCTTCCTTTTTTGTCCCTTCACTTCACTATTTATTGTAATTGATTTTCATTTTTTTTTTTTACTTATTAAAATTCTTATTACAATATTTATTGAAATCGAGTGGGTTTTCTTTATCTTCAGTTACTTCCTTCCCAAATTCATCATACCAATTTACCATCATTTATTTTTCTATCTTTGTACTGTTTTTTTTAGTTCTTTAAAATAGGTTTTTTTACCATTAGATTTAATCGCGATCTCTACAAGGACTCTTTACTTTTTTTTTCAAAGTTTGACTTTCTCCGATCTTACAAATTCATCCAATAGAATTGGTCACACTTGTGGTATGTTTTAATTGGGCGGTTGTGTGATATCTAATGTATTTACGATTGTTCTTTTTGTTTAATTTACTTTTTATTTTTACTCTCAATGATTCTATATTTTGCTAAATCCACCGAAAAAATTAAAATGACAATTATTTTTAAAATAAAACTTGAAAATCCTTCGAGAATGCGTATTAGTGTTTCATCAGTGTTTTCAAAAGATGGCAAAAATAAGAGCGTAGCTGTTTAATTTTTCCACAAAATATGCTTTTTATACTGAAGATATATTTTCTTGCGTGGAATGTTGAATACTACGGATTTTTTTTTGTTTCTTTAAAAACTATTTTTGCGTCACATTTAAGTGGTTAAATTTTGTGAAAATCTACGATCATTATAAATGCAGTATACCTTTATTTAAATTTATTATTTCACATAAGAGAGATTTTGAAAAGCAATTGTTTGTTTTTTTATTGTGATTTATTTTTAGCAACGCATTGATAAGCGTTGCGACGACAGCTGTCAAAATATTGACAAGAGTTGCGTTGACAGCTGTCAATACATTGACAAGCTTTGCATTTTCAACTGTCAAAACATATGCTAAGAAACACTGTTTTAACAACTTGTTTAAACAATTGTTTCAGCAGCTGCCATACAATTTTTATGCTGATATGCGTTGCGTTGACTGCTATGAACACATTCACAAATGCATTGTGTTCATAGCTGTCAATACGCTGACAAGTATTCCGTTTGACTAATGTCAATGTTTAGCTATATGTTTGACATTTCTTCAATAGAACTTGATTATAGTAATCCAATTTTATGAACATTTTAATGTTCATTGCGTATTAAATTTAGTCATCAAAATGCAAAAATACAACAAAAACTTTGACATTTTGTTACGTCTGTCAGCGTATTGTAAACTAATGCAATTTTTAAAAATTAAATTCTAATTTCAGGAACAATTTATAATATTCTGATTGTTTTTTTTTACTAATTTCAATAACTACTTTCCAATAAAAAAAATTAATTTTAAATAAAAGATCGTACAAAATCCCTCTAATTGGTGAATTGGTTTTATTTTCTATAGGTGTTGTATTTAATTCCACTAAATATTCTACAATAGAAATGGTTTAAAAATTTTCAGTGGGAAATAAGCGAACCTAGTTCTAAAGTCAAAAACTTTAAAATCTTTAAATCATGTTTTGATACATTCTTTTAAATGCTTTTTCAAGATAAAAAATTTCAAGTTTGACTTTAGAATCAAGTTCAATGATAGAAAAAAATTAAAGAAAATTGAAAGCTCTGTTGCTTCCCATTTTTTTCCCTTCTTTCATGCACCCAGGACTATCTTCTTCCTTTTTGCTATCCAATATACCTCCAGCCAAACTCTTTTTTTCTTCTCCTTCAAATGTAAAGTTACAAGTCGTCCTTATTAAAGTTATACAATTATCACAGGATCAACTAGTTTTATTTGTGAGATACCCTTTTTTTCAATATCAAAATTCACTTCAAATACTGACACTATTTTTCTTCATTAATTTTTTCTCTTTATAATCAAATAAGGTGGTTTTGCATAACTCAAAGAATAACATCCATTGCAAGAAACACTAATATGGGTTGTCGAAGATTGTTGTTCTTTCTCAAAAAGCACACTGGTGAAGTATTATATTTGTTTTTTTTTAAATATTAAAATGACAAGAAAAATAGTATTCGTTTCGTGTTGACTGTTTTTTTTTTTAATTCTTTCTATATTTATATAAAAATCGTCTAATTCTGATCCAATTGATTGACAAATTACAGAATTTTTTTCATCCAGAAACTTTTTTCTTTTCAAAATGTGAAATTTAAATATAAACACAATGTTTGAATGTTGTACAAAATAATAAATAATATGGGGATAAATGTATGTAAAATCAATAAGTTGACTTATTGATAAAACTACACGTACTATGTTGAATTTTACAAGTCATTTGTGCAAGAAATTTTGTGTTAAAAAAAATTGATCTTTGAAATATTCATTTAAGAGGGAAAAATTGCTCAATTTTCAATACAAAACGATATTTTTTTTCCTTCCATCCATCTCCATCCAAGTAATGCTTCTGGGGTTGTTTTAAAAAATTTCCTCTGGACAAATATAAAATGTATATTTATAGGTAAATTGTTATCCATTTCAAATTATTAAATAATAGTATTTTATTTTATTTAATGGCTTTTTCGCTCGGTAATTTGTCACAATCACTGAACGTAAAATCCATTTTGATATTTTTTCTTTCATTGAAAAATACTATTAGAAAAAAATTTGAACAGAAAAAAAATCTTTGAATGGTAAACAGGACTAAAGTAGTTATAAATTTTATATATAAAAAAAAGAAAAAAATAGTAATTGAACAGAAATAAAAATAATTACTTGTCAAACGGCTGCACTCTTGTCGCCTTCTTATAGCTTCAATTCACATCATTCCTTACAATCTAAAGCTCACGTTTTTTTCTTTTATCCATTTTGCTACAAATCGTGTCCATATAGCTTGACGAATTTGTCCTTATTGGCTCTCTCTTTACACTTCCGATGCATCCCGTTAGGCCTTTATATTGAGCAATAGCTTGAGATTGTGCGAGAAAATGTCACTCTTGCCATCGCTCAGGGCACCACCGCAGGATTTTGCGGGGGTGATGGTGGTTTTCTGGGGTCCCTTGCCCGCGGGCAATTTCCAGTGGTCAGGTGGCCGTGGAAGGGCCGTAGGGGCTGGGGCTTCGTAGCACTTGCTACCAGCAAAATGGGACAAATTGGGTGGCGATGAGCTCATCTGATGATGACCGGTCGGTGTCACAGACAGACCATGGTTGGTCGGATTCTTGGTCTTCACGGGTGTGAAGAAGAGCGTTGTGTGACTTGAGAAGTACGTTACGCCGCTCGGTGACCGTTGACTCCGTGATTTTCGTGCACTACCACCCTTGCTGTGGGCGCCACCATTTGGCGATGTCGACACCGCTGCACCACTACCCGGTGTCTTTGGATGGTGATGATTGTGGCCATGCTGCGGTGGGCTGAATTGCCCTCCGCCACTGTAGCGACTCCCTCCACTTGGCCTATTCTGCGAATTCGTCATTTTTTCTTCTTCTCCAGCTTCTGGCTTCGTCTCACAAACCCTGGCACCTTTTGTACTCTTCAGTAGTCTTTCTTTTTTCACGGCAATTCTCCACAATGAAAAATCCTCGGAATTGCCGCACGTGAACGTGTTGTGTAAATGTATCGCAGCTCCTTTCTCCCTTAAATCACTAAAACTCCTCTTGTGGTATTAAATGTTGTTGTTGTATTTTCTTTGTGGCTTATTGGATAAAAATGCAATGTGTTGTGTGTATACAACGTTTTTTTTTCCTTCTTCTTCTCTAAACTTGAAGTGATGTTCTCCTTCCTTTTATGCTGTTGTATGGTGAATTTGATGTCAAAGAGATATTTGCATAAAAATTGATGTGGTCTCCCGCGGAGGATGGCCAAATGTGGTCTTGTTGGATCACACGATTTTTATACAATAACTTTTGTGATAAAAAGCGTTGGGTTACCAAAATTTATTTTATTTTGTTGTTTTTTTTTATCACAGAACAAAACACCTCCGATAGTTGCCGAAGATATTGTTCGTAGTATTTCGGTGACTTTGTTTTTCACTACCAAAACATGTATCCGTCCCTGTCTCTTTCATTGACATCAAATGACTGTCCCTGTCATACACACTGTTTTCCCTAACTGTGCGCATTAGCGCAACGCAGCGGCGTAAAACTGTACTACGATCCGTGTCACGGGGGTGGGGGCAAAGAGAAATTTTCTTTGCAAAAAGGAAAAATGACCTTCTTTTGTGAAACTTTCTCACAAATTTTTCACTATTGTCCTGTCCAAAATTAAATTTTCAATCCACCGAAACACAGTCTCAATGCTAAAAGACCCTCGAAGGTGGTTGAAAAGTCTTTTGCGTATCACAAGTTTTTTTTTTCTTTTGGATACGTCACGGTGCTTGAATGAAAAGAGAGAAAAAAAAGAAATCCGAATAATGGCCGCCACAACTTCAAACACAAAGAAAATCGATAAATTGCGTAGTAAAAATGATTTTGCTGCTTTTTTTTTTACCTTCACCTCCAAGCAATGGAAATGTCCTCAATCACTATTTTTTCTTCACTTGGATTATTTAGTACAGAACAGGAAATTCGATCAATTATTAATTACAATGCATCACAATTAGTAACCATCAAATTTCTGCTGCGTCCTTTGCACTTTTTTTGGCAAAGATTTTCTCCTTATGCGATAACTTATATGCTACCATTCACAATATAGCCACACTTTGATCTTTTTCTTCTTTCTTCTCCTACTGTAACAGCTTTCAAAAATTGAAGCGCTTTTCTCAGCTCTCCGACATTACGTCCTCCTTGCAGCTATACGTCCGTCTGACTGGAAAAGAAAAATTTATGCTGCATCCAATAACTCTTACCTAACCCACTAACCGTGTTGTCTTGGTGGAAAACTATAAGACATTTCATAAGACAAATATTTTATCGTCGTTGTCTTGGGATATCACGGGTTGGACATGAAAAGTGGAATATTTAGGTTTTTATTTCTGCTGAAGTTAAAACGAATTTTATGAATTAATTTCATTCATAAGATTCATAAATTCATTCATAAAGAATTGAGTAAGTTGGCTAAATCAATTTTTTAGAAAAAAAATTTTTATTCTTTTTATGACTCATTTTCAAACTTTTCCACTAATTTTTTTTATTGATTTAAATAATATAAAAAAAATTAGAACTCCTAATATTAATTACACTATATTCTTTCTACACAACTTAATTTTAAAAAAAATGACTACCTCTTAATAACTTTTACTATGTTTAAAGAAGAAAACTTAATAATTCTTTAAAACGAAACACGTAAAAAATAATACTTACAAAAACTTTACTTCAGTTCCAGCTTTGTCACAGGACACGTGGAACACCAGTTCCAAGAAATGCAGCGATGAGCCGCCCTTACTATGAAATTCTGACGAATTTCTTATAGGAATTTCTCGGAATTATTATAAATCTCCTCGGAAAATCTTTTGTTCCCACGATTAATGCTCCCCAATTCACCGTGATCGTTCTGCGAAAAACATAACATCACAATATTGGACGCCCTAATTAAATACAACACGCATGACGTTCCGTGTACAGTGAGGATTCGCTTTATTATTTCTACAAAATGAATTTAATTCACGTCTCTTTATTGCGATTATTGCATTGAATATCAATCACAAAATCTTAAGAAATTCAACATCCTCTTTGTTCAATCCACGACTCTTGTATAAAAAAAATGTTTTTCCATCGAACGAATTGATTTTGTTAACTGGGCCCTCACTGTATGGTGGAAGTTTACTTGTGTATGTTAAGAAGAAGAAGAATTAGTAACACACAAAGAGGCAAGGAAAAGTGGTCTTGCAATTTTGGGCATTTTCAGTGGAAAAACTGGCAGAGTGTGTGCTGAAAAGTGTCTAAAAATGCTCATTAGTGCTTTCTAGTGAGGTTTGTGATAGATTTTGATGGTTTTCTAATGCGGAAATGTGTGAAAATTGATGAGGAAATTAACAACGTCTCAGTAGCGATCAATATTGTTAAAGTGCAAGTGTGTGTGTGCGTGCATGGGAAGAGGCTCCTTGGAATTTAGTGGCATATTTCCATGGACATTCTTGGGGAGAAGAGAGAAAACTCAGTAAGTTTGGGGGAAAATCCTCATGAAAAATATATTTTTGTGTTTTATTTGTGAAAAAGAACGGGGGAATCAATGAAAATCGCCATTTGTGGAGTTTGTAAAAAATTGTAATTGTATTGTGCCACTACATTTCGAGGAGCAAAACGTAAGTTTTGATTCATGAATGTACATAAACGACGTAAAAAGAGCACAAGTGTGTGTGTGTGAATGAATGTGTGGGATTTCGATGGCAAAGTCTCGTCGCCAGCTGCCACAGAAAAAATACCTTTATTTTTCGCAAAATCACCACAAAACCATCATTTCGCCACACATTGTCGTATCACAGTACAATGGAGCCCACTTGAGGCTCCACACAACTCCCGGAAGTCCCTCAGAAGTCAGCAAATGGCGCTGTGTGCAAAAAAATGGGGTGGGGTTTGGCTTTTGATGTTTATTTCGTTTCGTATCAAAACCAACTCCAGCCAGAGCGAGAGGCGTCCAAAGAAAGTGATTTCACGTCGCCCAGAGGTGAAATGGATCAATAGCGAAATTTTCGATTTTCAGCATCATCAATGCATTAAAGCATAAATTACCTTAATGCCCACTCTCGCAGCACCCACAGCAACCGAGATAAAGGCATTTTTGTGTACCACACACAATTTAAATCCAGAAAATGGCGACCCTGGCTCTAAGAAAAAATCTCACAGCACACGAACAATCTCAGCTGTTTTTATAATTCGCTGTACGAGGAGCCTCGCAGCTTGGCTGGCAAATCAACAAACCACTCTAATCGCTATTTTACTCATTTATTAATTTTTTCTCTCCTCTCTATTACTTCGGATTTATTAATAAAAAAAATCTTCTCAAAAGATCTTTTGTAAAATATTCAAAAAAAAAAATCAAAACTTCCTCCTTCTCGGGTTAAACCCCCCAAAAGCAAACTTCCCCGAGGGTCAAATGAAGTGAAAAACTCTCCTTTCGTGGAAAATCAACCAGGAAGTTTGGAAGTTCCGGAAAGTCTAAAAGTACCCAAGATTGTCTCCAGAAGTTGAAATTCCGCTGCCCATGGGCCCAAAAGTATAGTTGATTTGTTGTGAAAGTATGGGCAGCACACTTAATTTTTTTTCGTGAAATTTCACGCAGAGACAATTTGTGGGCTTTTTGGCTTGTGCGAGAAAGCAATTGGCACACAGAGAGTGGCTTCAAGAATTCGCGAAGAAAACACTTTTTTTTTTTATTCAATATACTGTAAACAATATTATTCAGGTGGGAGGAAGATTATGGGAGCTTCGCTTTAAATCAAAAGGATTTAGTAAAGTATTTCTGTGAGTTCAACCTACACTGTGATTGCTTAAAATTTAAGTTTAAAGCGTCGAAAGTATCAGAAATTTTAGAGAAATTTTGGTGAATGAAATTGATTTAAAGGGTCTCAAAGCTTCAAAGATATTGCTCTAGCTAGAGTTGTAACCATTGTAACGTCGTACGGGGCATTTTGTAAAATTCAGGGTTTTTTGACCTTGGTGTTACTTTTAACATATTCAGGTCTAGTATAATGAGTATAAGACTTGTTAATCATTTCTTTACGCCCCAGGGGCGTAGCTAGAAATCTATTTAACCCTTGGAGGATTTTGCTGGCCAAAGTGGCCAATTTGACATTTTTTTTAAATCGTCAAATAATAAAATTTCTTAAAAATATCGTTATAATTCCTACATCTGTGTGTAGGGAAAATATATTACTTTAAGTTCGTCGAAAGATAACTTGGAAAAACATTTTTTTAAGAGAAAATAAAGGTCAAATTTTTGAGGTTAGAAACCTCGGTCCTCCAAGTGTTATCACCTTGAATACTATTATAATAAACTGAAAATGTTTTTTTACGCGAGGCGTAACAAATAGTAACTGTACTTGGAAAATTTTACTTTGCCTTTGTAATATCAATAGTTTATTAGCAGACAAGTCAGTAGATTATCTGCTGATAACCTGCAGAAAAAATCTAGTTCATTTAACTATTTTTTTTAACCAAAACATCCTTATGCCTTATGAAACACAAAATTTGTCTACGAAGTGTCATGAAAATTATATTCTCTATGATCACCAGAATTCCAGAGACTATTAATTCTCAATCTCTATAACAAAAATTCTGTTTTATTTAACACCTAATTTCATTTCACTAACTAATATTAAAATTGACCGAATTAGACAAACATAAATCATAATGAAATAATAAATTTAAAAAAATAGTCTGTAATTGACTTTTATTTTCTCATTATGAAACCGCATTTAAGAGAAGAAAAAAAATTGTGGCAAAAATTAATCTACCATCAAAAATAATCCACACCTAAATTGGGTTTTGAGGTGCTGATAAGTAGTAAAAAAAAAATTGAAAAATATCCCACAAAAGCTCAACACTCTCCTTCAACATATTAAAGTGCTTTGATAACCTTCTCTACATAATAGCAATTTTAAAAAATAAATTAAAAATTTTCATAGAAAACACAATATTTGCCGTGTTATAAATTTTTATATTCCGGATTATTTTCTTCTTCCCTCTGCTCTTGAGACTTTTAGTTTGCCGCTCAAAACTGCTTGCTAAAATTCTCCAAATATTTATTGTTCATTACGAATGGGTGGGGGGAGTTATTTCATTTTCGTGATATTTTTGCACAAATATCCAAACCGTGGAAATTTTTATTCTTCTTGTTTCTTTTGAGGAAGGAATAACATCAAAACTTGTGAAGCTTTTGTACCGCTGTTGAGTTGCTGAAAATTTATGATATCTTTTTTTTTTCTTCAACATATAGTCATAACATAAAATTGAAAATTCAATGCAAAAACTTCATCAAGATCGCGAAAATGTGTGTATGTGTGAATGTCTCTTTTTGTCTTGGATTTTGTGACGCAAAATGAAGACGAAAAAAAAACTGCGAGACAACCTTAAGACACGAGTCAAAGAACACAGAGCGAGAGGCGAATTGGATGGGAGAAAAATGTTGGAGTTATGCGATCCGTTGGTAAAATATATTTTGCTGGCTACAATCGTCGTGATTTCCCAAGGAGAAGTGTAGCATAAAAGAGTTTATTTTTTTTTCGGAGTGCAGACAAGAAAACCGTGGAGTTGAAGCATGAAGAAAATCTCATGGTTTGTGGAGTTTTTTTCGTGAAAATGCTGAAGGATGATTTTGTGATCTTTCTTTGTGAGTTGTTTGTGGTGATTTTTGGGGATGTCTTTTTCCTGCAATTTTCAGTTTTTTTTTGTGCAAAATCTTCTTCATGATGCAAAATGTGAAATTCATGATGGAAAAAAAAGTCCGTCATATTGGCCGTGGCGCCAAATCAGTGAGGAACGAGATATACTTTCACTTGAGCGCAAAATACAGAATTGCGTGTTGAATGAGTAACAAAACAAGAGAGTGTGTAACGTTTTGTGTGGTATTTCGATGCAAATGTGTAATCTTCCAAGAGCAAAATAGAATTGAATTTAATTTATACAACATATACTATAGTTGAAAAGCTCCTGCTGGCTTTTCCACTGAACAATCACGCAGATTCATACTTTTTTGTCACTTACGCAATTTTTTTTCTCAATTATGCTTCTCTTTTTTTCTCTATTTTCATGTAGTTGTCTAAGCGGGTGGTTTAACAGCTACAGAATAAAGGAGAAATAGCGAGAGAAGCAACGCACTGTGGAGAAAAAAAAACGCGTAGAGTCAACAAAACAAGGAAACCAAAAAAAAAATGAATTCCAACCACACGGGATCATCGAGGCGTCCATATTCACGTGGGGCTGCACCTCGAAATCGTTCCAGAATACCTTTCTCTTCCCACCCCCACTCGCAACGTAACCATAGTCATGGCCAGTGGTATAAAGACATGGAGCCGTGCTACAATCACGGGTAAGACAATGATTTTTTTTTTTCAAAAATATTCTTTTCATTTTTCCAGGCATGTGCCTTTGCACTGGCACAACTGGATCATTTCCTCACTCGCTTTGTTCATTGAGCTCGAAAACTACGTTATATGTAATCACAATTATACATTGAAATTGAGTAGGATTTCGTGAGGGGACTCCTAATTTTTAATCAAGTCCAAAGACTTCCCATTGTGTTAATGAATTTTCTTATTTTCGATGCCTGCATTAGAATTTATTTAAGTTTATTGAGGCTGCGGATTAAACCTCATATTTACAGATGTTAATTAATTTATTCTTACAAAAAATAAAGGAGTTTAATTATTTTAAGATACTCTTGAGCAAACGAAAGGGCGTGGTTATATTATTTTCAAACGAGTTTTGAACGTTGTATCCTTTGCAATTGTTTTATGTGTCTAATTCAGTTCAAGTTTGCATAAGAGCAGTGTTATATCGTGTAGAAAAATTTGACTCAGATGCTTATTTACCAATCAGAGAGAACTTTCAAGTCTTTTATTTATTTATATTTTATCTTGAAATCTTATTAGGTTTGGTTTTAACTTTACCCAGACTCCGTGAAACGGATGTAGGCTCAATGTGCTTTAAGTTTATTAAGTCAGGCTTAAGTTTCGTTCAACAAATCTCAGCCTAAGCCGTTTTAAGTACCTCAGGGCTAAGTTTTTCAAGTGGGCCTGGGGTGCAGTGGATAGAGCGCTTGAGTGCGCATCCAAAGGTCGCCGGTTCGAATACAGAACCCGGCAACGCGCCCCATCCGCCAACGTGCAATTAGATCACGTTGACCGGTTGGATCAGGAGATTGATACACTCCTATCCGTAAAATGGCCCACACGTGGTAGTATCTAGCAAGGCAGCCCACTACTTCTCCGCAAGGAGAACAACAACATCATATAGGGCGGCCGGCCCTGTTCCTATATGGGACGTAGCGCCAAAATATTATTTATTATATTATTATTAAGTTTCGTTCAACAAATCTCAGCCTAAGCCGTTTTAAGTACCTCAGGGCTAAGTTTTTCAAGCTGAACATAAGCTTTTTAACCTAAACTTAACTTTATTTAGCTAGGCTTAAGTTTTTCTAAATCGATTTTAGTTTTTTTTTTAAGTTAAGCTTTAATTTTTTAAAACCAGGTTTAAGTTTTTAGGTTAGACTTTAGTTACCTAACCAGGTTTTAATTTTATAGATCTTGTTTAAATTTTTAAGATAGATCTGAGTGTTTAAGTCAAACTTTTGGTTTTAGACCGAGTTTAAGATTTTAAAAATTAAGTTAAGCTGAATTTTGGCTGAATCTAAAAATGCATTAAGCTGCAATTTAGTTTGTTTTCATCTTAAAACTTTGGAAGCTTGACCCTAAAAAAACTTAACCCTGACCTAATAGAATAAAGTCTGACTTAGGAAACGGACTTAATAAGGCTTTATAGTGAATTTAACTTATATATTTTTTATTAATAGTTATAGCCTTTAAATTACTAAACTCCTTTGTACACAAGTTAACAACTCTTTAAAGAATTTTTAATTTTCTCCAAAAAAATCAGAAGCTTTTAAAAAAAAATGGAAAAAAAATATTCATTATTTTTCTTTAATATTTCAATTATTTCAAAGGCAAATTTTCTTTAATAAGAATACATAAAAATCTTTGTAGATTTTTCGTAACACCCTGCAGCCGACGCAAGAGTCCTTATAGAGAGAAATAGAGGGACCAAAAGTACCTGCTTCTCACCATCGACAACCATTTTCAATATATTTTTTTCCTTATTATTTATTGCAATATGCTTTTGAGATTTCAAATACATAGAAAATGTGAGAGAAAAAACCAAAAGGAATTCAGATGCAGCGAGGAATATGAGATGAAAAATAAACACCATGCCCTGTATGCATTAATGTAGGTAGTAGTAGTAGGTACTTTTGCGATTTGCCTCAAAGGGCATCGTTTCTCTCCCTGAAAGAAAAAAAAATCATTTGATCCTCAATCTTCAACAATCTACCAAAATATGTGCTGCTATACAACTGCAGCATTGTAGACTTTTGGAATTTCTCACAGAAGAGTACAAATGTAGTTGTGTGACTCCTTGCTACTCCTCGAGGAGTCCCATAAAAAGTTTTCTTCACTTCTACTAGCCTCTCACACTTTTAGTTTTGCTGGATGCAACGGTGCACGGCTTTCTTGTGTGCTCACGAAGCCTTAACCCCTGGTGGAAAAATGTGCATTGTCTGGTGTAGTTTGGCTTGGTTTCAATTGCTCCTACCACAATCCTCATTTGTGGGGATTTTTAGTGAAGTTTTTTGATAGTTTATGAAGAAATTTTTATATTTTCCGAACGATTTTTAGTGCCAAAAAAATGTTTAGTATCAGTGAAATGGAAATGTAAGATAATTTTTCTTTGTTTCAACGTTTTTTTTTCATGCTTGTCTAACTCTTATGCCAAGCAGGGGGTTGGGTTTTGGGTTCTCTACAAGTGGTACAAAACACGGTCTGCAGAGGGTCCCAAGTGGGACTCTTACAAAGTTGAAAAAAAATTCTTTAACATATTTTTTAAATTATAATTCAAGTTTTAGTCTAATAGAGGAATGTTTTAAAAATTCTACCTGAGTGAGGGTTTTTTTTATGAATAAGAAAAAAGGAAATTTGGGTTAGTTGATGTGAAATGCGTCGTTTTAGGGCTCAATTTTGGTTGAATGCTTAAGAAAATGCCTTCAAATTCATCATTCTTTTAGTTTTAATTAAAAAAAATGTTTTTCAGGAATTTATTGCATAAAACTATTTATAAATTCTAGTGCTGGACCTAGTCAATCGGATAGACGCATGGGAATGTCTGATCGGCGACATACAATGGGTGCCGCATCACTAGACCACCAGCGTCATTCGGTAAAAGCTTTCCTTTTGCATTTACAGAGTAGGAAAGGAATTTATTAGATTTTTCTTTCTTGTTGAATTTGTCTTCGTAGAATCATTACGATCAGCAGAGTTCTCGCAGTGCAGACCTACATATCGATGCACGTTCAGTTGATGGTGGTGCTGGTGGTGGGGCAATGGCGAGAAATTCAAATAGGGATCGAATAAGTCCCCATCATCACTATCAGAATCAACATCAGAACTCCTACTGCCCGGACAATAGCATTAAATCCGATAGTCCATCGCGGAAGCGACGACGTGTCTCGCGGATGCCGTCACAATCCCCACCGGCTGTATGGGAGCACCATAGATCACCGCGGAGTCAGCAGCAATCGCAAATGGGGCAGCAGGGTTCACCGCCAATACGGCGGGCACGATTGCGTGATCAGCAACGTGCATGGGACTCCCTTCCGTCACTTTTTCAGCAGGCACCGTCACCGCAGCACCAACCACCGCCACTTATGGTGGACATCAATCAAGTGCCCGTGAGTCTGCCGCTGCGCCACGAACCACTGTGGACCTACTCGACAACCCCCCATATCTCCGTTTGCTCACCCCCACCCCACATTCCCCAGTGCATGTATTCACCGCCACCGCCGCCCTTTGCGCAGTCCTGCGGAATTGGTAACCACCATCACCATCATCATCACCATTTTGGTGGTTTTGCATCAACAACAGCTCCCATGGCTGTCCCCCAGCAACCCCACTACCAACACCCGCATATTCCGCAGCAGGTGAGTGTCAAAAGTTCTATTATAAAACAACCAGAAAAAAAAATTAACATCCCACCACTAAAGGCGGAAGAATTTAAGCCACATTTTGTGCGAATTATCACTATTATAGTTTCTCTTGTGCAATTGATATTAATCGGTGTATTTTGTTGCGATTACATTTTCAATTGCCCACTAAATAGTTGTCCATATCTCGTTGAGATAACTCTGGTGCTTTTTTACGACACTTGCGAGTTTTATCGCATCGTAAAACGTAACAACATATTTGTATGTTGTCTAAATTTATATTATACGATTGTATAATATGCTAAAGGCCGTTTTCAGACCACTTCCCCTAAAGCGATGCTATGAAAATCAATTACCTTTTATCACTTTCTGCTTTTTTAAAATTCTTCGGAATTTCCGTGTTATTCTTGGCTAAAGAATAATTTTTTTTAAAGGAAATTGAATGAAATTAAATATTTTCATGATAAAGCGACCGGATGGGATCACTCTCGATCCAATGGATCATCAAACGCAGATGCATGTGACACCCCTGGCAGCGGCACATCATATACATTCCTCATCGCAAATGGCCCAAGTTTCTCCGCCGCCGCCAATTTTCATTTCCACGGAGAATCGATCACATCAGCAAATTGAATTGCTACATCGCACAGCGAGGCGCTCAATTGCCCCGCCGCGGCGCAACTACACACGCCTCCACTGGTCACCACAACCAATTTCACATCCACATGCCCATCGACATACAATCCAGCACCAACCGCTGGGATCCCACCAGACTGCAATGCCACTGCAAGCAACGTCCACCTATTCGGGCTTTCTGCTCAATTTCCTCGCTATGTTCCCACTGTCGCCGTACGGGCAGCCCGAGCTCAATTCACCTGACTCACCCGAGACGGAGAACTATGAGGCGCTACTCAGTTTGGCTGAGCGTCTTGGCGAGGCAAAGCCACGGGGTCTGGCTAGGCCTGAAATTGATCAGCTTCCCAGCTATAAATTTAATGCTGAAACACACACAGGTGAGTTTTTTTTTTTATTTTTTAGAATTTCGATTTTTATTTTATTTGAAAACTGTTGAAAATTTTATTGGGGAGGTCGGAAATTCTCTGGGAAAAACTGCCGGGAAAATGAAATTAAATTCGATTTTTTAGAATATTTAAACTCTTCGCTGGGATTCGTTTTAATTCGTGGCTCATTCGTTTCGTATTAATTCAGCATTTTGATTCATTAAGCCCCATTTATTTCTTTACTTTTAGCCCCTTTAGACCCTAATAATTATTTTTAAATCCAAATAATCCAAATGATGAGAAAATTAATATAAAAAAGCTTTTAAAAATTCTTAAGGATCTGAAAATCTACAAAATACCTCAGGAATTTTTATTGAACAGTGGCGTAGTCAGGGAGGATGTTTGGGTGTCCGAACACCGCCCAAAAATCGGGCAGTTCATGGTTTTTTTTGGTTATCTTCAGAGGTCAAAAGAAAGTAATTCCGGCCAGGCCTAAAATTACAAGAAAAGGATTTTATTGAGCCGTTAAAAAAAACGTTCAATGTTAAAAAAGAAATTTTTAATTATAAAAAAATGTCAAAGATAACAAAAAAGAAATGTCAAACATTGGTAAAGAAACGTCAAAGTTGTAATGAAAGCGTCAAGAATTAGAAAAGAAGTGTGTGCTAGGAAAAAAACGTCAAACTTTATAATTGAATCATAGAACATTAGAAATAAAATATTAAACGTTGAAAGAATAACGTTAAACGTCAGAACAGATATCAATCGTTAGGAAAGAAATGTCAAACATTAGAAAAAAAATTATTTAACGTTGAATTGAAACATCAAACGTTCTAAATGTCAATTATTATTGTCAAATGTAACTACACTGAATTGTTAAGAAAAGAATGTCAAAAGTTAGAATTTAATAAACGAATTGTTAAAATCAGCTAGCTGAAAGATATATGGTAAAATATGGTTTTATAATCTCTATCTTTATAAATCTTTTAATTCCTAAAACGTTCTTTTTAATCTAATCCATTTTACGTGTTCTTTTATTAACAGATAGAGTTTTCTTAAAAAAAAACTCTTGAATAGATCTCTGGCTACGCCCCTGTTATTAAAAAAAAACATTTTCTGATAGAATTTCTGTTATTTTTACGTCATAATTTATCTTCTTTTAGGAATGGAAAGTCCCACATTATTTCAATTTAGAAATTACAAATTCCTGAATGAAAAAATAACAAAGAAAATTCAAAGTGAGTAGAAAAGAATGTTTTTCTCTTCAAATTTATATTATTGTAGTTCTTGTAAGTATTTGTACGAGAGATTAACTTTGTAAGAGTTCCTTTTACTTTCTCCTCGAAAAGAAAGAACGGTACTTAACGGTACAGGTCGTAAGGGATTTTTGGGACCTTTCGGGGTGTCCCTTTTATCATTTGCCGACCCATTAGGCGAGGGTTGTAAAACAATTTCAAAGTCAAAATTTGCTGTTTCTTCTCTCTGCAATGCGATAATATAATTCTTTTCTTTTTTTATTATTTCTTCCCCGGAATAGGTGACCAAACATCGTGTGTTGTGTGTATGTGTGATTTCGAGGCGCGCCAAATGCTGCGAGTTCTGCCGTGTTCTCATGAATTCCATGCTAAATGTGTTGACAAATGGCTGAGAGTAAGTAATTTTATATTTTCTTCGTCCTCAAATTTATTCTTTTTGACTCATTTTTGTATTGATACTCATGCCCTTGAATGTTTTCTTCCAAACAGTCAAATCGAACGTGCCCTATTTGTCGTGGTAATGCTTCAGATTATTTCGAAAGCAGTGAAGAGCAATAAATTTTGAAAAATAAAATGGTTTAAAATATATATATTTCATACACTAAAAAAATTCAGTAAAAAATGGGATTTAATATAAAAATAAAAAATTCAGTTGGAGCTCTATTAAAAGAAAATTGTCCGTTAGTTTGTACACACAGCGCAAATTTATATAACTTCAAAAAAAAAACAAGCAAAGTCTGTTTTCTTCTCCTGCCATCAATTTATTCTTATATAATTAAAGAAGAATATAATGTATAGAACAAAGTCTAAATTTCCTGCATGAACACTCTAAAAAACAAAGCGTGAGTTTAAAAAGAAAAATAAAAGTAATATCTTTAAGTAATTTTTGACTAAAGTGTGTTGCATGATGTGGGTGATTTATAATAATTGTAATTAAACAAACAAAAAATTATTAATGAAGCATAAGGGATTTTTAGTTTTTTTTTTCCATTTGAGAGCTGTCCTGTCATTTAATGAGTGTTTAAAAGAAAGATTTTTTTTCAATAATTAGACACGAAATAAAAATAAATTTAAAAAATACATTTAAACAGAGTGAAAAAGCACCACTGAAAATTTTTAATATCATAATCGAACAAAAAAAAATCATATAATCTCGTAATGTGTCAGAAATGTGTAAAATTTGTTGTTTTATGTGTTTTGTAAAATTAAGAAGAAAACAATCTCTATGTGGGAATGAGAAAACAACTCCAAAATTAGGCATTAAATTAAAAAAATAAATAAAAACTTAGATTTAGTGAAGAAATTAAAAGAAAATGTGGTTAAACATAGGGCTTCAGTATTTTTGCAATTTTACATTTAACGCAGAAACTTAGAAGGGGATAATGTGAGAGAAAATAATCTAAAAAAAAAATGGGGAAACTTAACTATCAAAATTTTGCGTGTGATCGTTAAAAGGAAAATAAAATATTTAAGGGTCTATTTTCAGTGCCATCCTCCTTTCCATTTAAGATATATTTTTTTAGAGAGGAGTTGTTCTGTATTTCAGTTAATTTCAATATATAATATTTTATTTTAATCAATACCAAATAGAAGGCTTGACTTTTGAATTAAATTGAAATATAAAGGAGTCTATTCATGCTTAGATGGGTGAGAAAAGCCGACAAAGATTTCCCATAAAACGTAAAGACATGTGCGGCCATTACCCATTTTGTTCCTTTAAATGTTTCAAAACATTTGCCGCGATGTTTCATAGTGACAAACTAATCAATGAAACATTCGCAACAATGTTTCATATAGAAAAAATCATCAACAAAACATTGTCGCTAATATTTTGAAACATTTAAAGCATATAAGCTTGAATAGGCTCTTTTCCTTTAGGAAATATTTTAACTCATTCGTTCTTTTTTTGAGCTTTAAATCAATTTAAAATTCTTATTGAAATTAAAACTTATATTTCATTCAAACTGTAGCTTTTATTTAATCTTAATAATAAATTCTTCTTCATTTGAAATACAGAACCTCATTAAAAAATAAACTTTTCTACCAACTTTTTGCTTTGCATAAAATATCCAAATCCATATCAATTTATTTAAGTTGAGATAAATGTGCCATTATATCGTAAGAAAGAGAGAATCTAACTGTCTTAAAAAGAGAAAAAAAATGAAAGAATTTACAGTGAAAGAAAAATCACAATTAAGTAAAATTAAAAAGGAAAAAAAAACCTACCGCTACAGCTGATCTTATCAAAATCTACTTTTAAATGAATTATTTTTAAAAATAAGAAATTTCTGCAAATAAGGGCAATAAATTGCATGAATAGAGCCACCATTATATTTTGCAAAAAAAAAACATTACATAAAGTAAATAAGCTCCTAAAAAAATAAACAAAAAATTGCAAAATATATTAACTGTGGGTGATAATTTTTTTGTACGTATATAATACTTTTTTTCTCCCCAAGAAAAACGCTTTTCTAACACTGTGGACGAGGTGTAGTGTGTAAGTTTTATTAGTTTTTTCACCTTTCTAAAAAAATGACATTTTATCATGTGAATAAAATTACAATGGTATGAAGCTTTTGTTCTTTTGGGTTACATTGAGAGACATTTACTAGTTTAGATTTAGTTCCATTATTATTATACTTTTTTTTTCAATTAATTTTTTTTGTGTAATTTGGTAATTCTTAACAAAATATATTTGTTAAACAAAGATTTGCGAAGAATTAACAAATCAAGTGGGAAAATAATTATCAAATTTCATTGGTAATCTCATTTTAATAGCTTTAATCTTTAATGTTATATTATATTTCACTTTTAGTTATTACTTATGTTTATTATTAATTGAAAAAAAAACAACCCTCTGCTGTATTTTTTTTAGCACTATTTTATCAAATATTTAGTTATTGCAATTTATTTCATAGAATTTGTGTTATTTCCAAAATTTATATTATTATATTTTTTCTAGGAAATCAAAAAATATAAACAAAAACTTGCAACATTGTTTTCTTTTTTTTTTTAATATAGAAAAATTAACAAACTTTGTGTTTATTTTTTTGTGCTTTTATCAACTTGTTTGTCTTCTTAATTTCTGGGCTGTCTTCTCTATATTTTTATGGTATTTTTTTTTACTCTCTTTGCTGCTGCTCTCGGTACATTTTCTCGTGTATTAACTTTAAAAAGAAAATGAAAATCAATAGCGTAATGGAGATTAAAACTTGTATTTACTTAATCATGGTACTTCGTATAGTAAACTGTAGTGAAGTACGAGATTGTGCAACTGATACATTCTTCCTATTCTGTAATATAAAACGAAGTGATGGTGTTGAAGAAAAAAATATTTCTTGCACTTGAAATTATATGGAAGAGGATGGTCTGGTTAAGATGTTCTGAAATTCATTTTCAAGTTAAAAAAAATCTGATTTTTTAGAATTGAAAATGTGGTCAAGAATTATTTGAATTTCAATGACTAAGTCTTTATTTTTTGATATTTTATGATTTATTTTTTATTGTTTTATAGGACTTATTCTTTTTTTATTTTATGAATTCGTCATAAGCGAAAATTGATCATTTTTAATAAATTTCTTAAACAAAATAGTAGAGTAATGATAAAATTTCCTGCGATATGTTAAATTAATTTTATTTTGTGATTTGGACGTCTTAAAAAATCGAATTAGCCACCAGAAAGTCATCCAAGTCTTAAATAGACCATATTTGATCATCCAGAGGGAATTAGAAAGAAATTCAACGGTGTTAGAACCTCATTTGAATGAATTAAAAGTACTTAAACATGAGGCTGAAAAATGATCGTTGATCAATTGCTAAAGTATTAAAGAAAAATAATTTTTAGACAATTCTCATCGTTAGTTTTCTTAGATATTATTGACAGAGAGTTGAATTAACGTTTTCAGGACCGTTATCAATCTAGCTAGCTGATTAACCTGCTGGCCGCCAAGACCTTGGAGCTTCCTTAGAGCGCCAAGGTGGGGTCGTTGAACGACCCCAAGAAGGAAGTCGATTTTCTCATAAACTATAAAACCGGGAACTGTCGGGTCACTACCTTTAGACTCCTTATATAGTCCTCTTGCCCCTTGCATCACAAATTCGCCACCCGGAAACACGCAGAAGAAGATATTAGGGAAAAACATTTTTCACTCATTTTTCACACTTTCTTCGTGAGAAATTTGCCACGAAGTTGACCGCAACTGCTATTTTTTTCACTTTTCCCCACATTCCCCTCACTTCCCGCACCGTGTTAAATGGCAATATTTCTCGAATATTCTTTATTGTTTTGCACATTTATATGCTTCTAATTATGTTTTATGTTGTTTATGTTACTTATTCGCGATAATTCTGACACTGAAAAGGTAAAGTGAGAAAGTAAACACAACCCTTCAACCATATGATTTTTGATGTGACTAACTTCATTCTAAGAAATTTTCCGCAGCATGGCCGTTACACCAATTTTTGAATTCCCTTCTTCTACATTTTCCTTAATAACTTTTCTTGTGGTGGACGGATTGAGCTGAAATTTTTACACAACCTCCTCAGATAACCAAAGAACTTATTTCCAAAAGATGGGAACGCTAACTTTTATATTTATTAAGTTATAGCACGAAATATAGGGCTGGGGTCGTTCAACGACCCCGCTTGGCAGCCTAGAGGTTAAACTAAAAATAATTTTTGTGGGTTCCTTTGAGCTCAATAAGACATTTTTGGCAAAAAATCAACTAAAAAATTTTCAGTTTTTTGTCCTTTCTGTTCCTGTAAGTCCTTAGGGATGTCCTTTTGTAGGCACAAAATGATCAGGGATAGTAAAGACATTGTATTTTACTAATTTGGACTTAATATTTAAGAAAAATAACTATATAAAATGAAATATTTTCAAGATTGAGTTTTGGGTTAGCGTATGATCCAATGGACTTGGAAGGGTTAATGTAAATCAAGCATAGCTTACGCGTTATCCAGCGACGTTTTGGAAGAATTGCCTTCTTCAGGGTCTAACTTTAAAAAATTGATTTGGAATAGGCTTTTTTCCCTTTTTTCAGTAAAAACTGGAAATGACTTAAAGGCAAAAATTTTAAACTATCTTGGCGAAATAAAAGATCATGAATATAGTTAAAAAAAAAATCATGCACCAATTCTTCGGCCATTCACAGACATTTTTAAGCAAATAAAGAAAATTCAGAAGATATTTTTTATTTACAAAAGTAAATTAAAATAGAATAAATTTGAAAACATTTTCCTTGGTCCTAAACTAAATAGTTCTATGGGGATAATCGTGCAATATAAAAAGAAATTTATTTTCTTGGAATTTGTTTTCTGCATGTGCGAATAAACACCTTGACTAGACCACCCTCTTTTCTCCTGCACACATAGTGCAGTTTCATGGCGTTAACCAATTTTTCGGCTTGAGATTTTTTCATTGGATTTTTTAATATTAATTATTAAATTACCTTAGAAACGTGTGTGAGATGTGCCTTTTATACATTGTACAATTTCATGTGGCCACATTTTGTTGATATGACGGACAAGATGTTGAGGAAAAACATTTGAGGAAGAAAGAAAAATGCAAAAGAAAGGATCACCTCTTGTATTAGCATAACATTTTATCATTATAGTGTCAACCGCTTTTGTACCTCAGTCAACAATTATTACATCTCCGTATATTAAATGAAAAATAGTGTATAACTTTGTGCAGCTCTAGTCGAGTGAAAAGTAGATGATTACGAAACATAAAGAAAAATTAATTGTAATTTGTAAATGTGTCACACTTCCTTTTATAGAAGAATGAAAAAACTTAAAAGGAAAGAACCCTGAAATGTCTGAATTTTTCAAATTTTAAAGTTAATGAAGGAATAGATTTTTGTTTTAAATAAAAAAAAATCCTCCCCACTCTAAATAAGAAAATAAATTCAGTAGAAAATTTAGAGCAGAATTGAATGGAAAATCCTTGCAAAAAAAAAGACAAGAAAGGTAAATGCTGACGATTTACCTTTATCAAATTAAAAGAAAAATTTTTGAGTGGGAGCAGCAATCAAATCGACGAAGCAAGAAGATGCACAACATTTTGCTCATCATTTTTTAACGTAAAAAAAAAATAAAATCCTTTCCTAAATTGCGTCATGAAGAAGTAACACACATTAAAATGCATGTAAAACAAGTAGAAAGAAAAAAGTCGAAATAAAATAACACTATATTTAATACTAAAAAAAACATAAAAACAAAGAAAAGAAACAACTAAAATGAATCAAAAAGAAGCAATATAACATAAAAATAATTATATTAACACATCCTTCAGTCTTCTAATATAATTATGAAAATTTAATAAATAAAAGGAACAAGAGGAAAACGATTTTTTTTGGGTGTAAGTGGATAAAGGAATCAGTAATAAGAAAAATCAGGATTATTAATATTCTTTCTTTTCATATAGCGTCGCATTGTTTTTAATTTCTTAATATTTTTTAGAATATATCGTGTTTGCATATTTGCCAAAAGAAAAAAAAAACAGAATAATATACATGTAATAGATTTTTCTTGTAAGAGATGTAGAAATAAAACACTACAGCAATAGAGTAAAAAATGATTCATTTGATTTTATTGCGCTTCTCAAAGGAGTTTACCCGCATTCTATGGAGGAAATCTCTCAATCGATAAACCAACCGAATATAGAACTAAAAAAAGAATAAGAAATCATCGAAGAGATCTTCCACATTCTACCGTGAAAAGCTGTTTTCATCGATAACTCATATACTTGAAAATCGGTCAAGCCGTTTAGCAAATATGGCTGCCTAAAGCCAATATATCTCGAGAACGGCTTGACCGATTTTAATCAAATTGGACTCAAATAAAAGGTTTCAAGAATTTCTTTTTGCGTATAAAAGTAAAACTCATTTTAATTTATAAGACAACAGTTCCTTTATTCTTCCTTAGCAATGTCAACATCTTAAAATGTACCAACAGTCATCACGATGCTCCTACTGGACACACACACAATCCCAACTACATTGGTGGCATTCTGTGGCATCTACTGCCGGAGGAGGAAGAGAGTACTCACACATTCGGAGTACCCAGAAGGCACAGAGGATGCTACTCGCGGATAGCCTTATTGAGGGCATCCGCGAGGCCGGTAATCTCTTCGGAGGCCTCGCAGTGCTTGAGTAGTGAGGCCGGGATGATGGATTCACCGTAGAAGGCGCCAGAGATTGCACATGCCATGCTGGCGATGGTGTCTGTGTCACCGCCTAGAGAGATGGAGTACTCCAGGCAGCGCATGAAGGGATTCTCCGCGGGGATACTCTCAATTTCTGAGAGACTGCGGAGGAAACAGTAGATGGCAGTTGGGACGGAATAGAGAGCCGCAACGCTGTGGCCGAGTCCATTGAGGACGGCCTCATCGCTGGGCTCTGTCTTCCCCAAGAGGCTGGTGATCTCCTTCAATTGATCGTGGTATGGTTCAGGATTTCTCGTCTCAATGCTAAAATGAAGAAATTTATTATAAAAAAAAACTTTCTTCAATTAAAATACCAGGAACTTACTCATCTTCATCCTTTTCCACTGACTTCATTTTCCTTATGAGATCCTCCACAAATTGCTGCGTATCAATGGGTTTCATGGGATTGAGATTGAGACTCTGATGAATGGCCAGTGCCTGCAGAATGGCTCCATTGATACCCAGCTTGTGGCTGTGTGTGATCTCTGCTTGTTTCTTCACCAATTCCACCATCTCTGATTCATTGCCAACGCAGAATAGTGGTACTGGTGACACCCTCATTGCAGCCCCATTGCCAAATGATCCTCTGCCTCCAAATTGATTCCTCGCCAGTTGGGTGATGTTCTCAAATCGAGAGCTACGGAGTTTTGCAAAGAGCTCCATGGCTCCGCCGCCGTAGCCTCGATTGGGGGCTGCAAAGTAGCGCTGAACAAAACGTCGTGCCAGCCTAGTTTGGTCCACGCCCTTATTCTCAATGAGCTCTTCTGCCACGGAAATGGTCATAGCCGTGTCATCCGTGTAGGGTTTGTAGGGGGCTGTGAAGTACGGTCCGGAGAGTTTCTGCAGAAACTTTCTGAGTACAATTTTTGTGCCATCCTCCATTGGTTCTCCTTCATACGGCGATCCACAGCAGTCCCCAATGAGTGCTCCTTGCAGTGTCCCGCGGAATTTCGACGTCAGAAGTCCTTGTTCCATTATTTTTGCGGATAGTTTCATGAATGTGCGTGGGAAGAATTTGCGGAGGAATTGTGTTTCCCGAAAACTTTTGTTCTTGTCGCAGCACAGCCAGGTGGCACAGGTGACTTCCTCTCTATGAAAGAGTTGCACTGACAAATTGTATTTATATGCAAAAATATGAAACTATTTTCTTGAAAATGTAGTTTTCGTTTACGAAAACATAAACACGTAATTTTGGTTAAATCACCCAGTGCTAATTTTCTACGCGTACTTCATGTAATTTACACATTTCAACTTTTTTACATCGCTATTTTAGGGCGTGTTTTACCTTCAATATTAATTATTTTAATTCATTTTCTTTTATCCATGATTTTTAGAATAAATTGAAGGTTAATGGTTAATTTAAATTAAATTAATACATTTCCAAGATTTTATTACAAATTATTTTACTTCCTGTCATTTTGGTGTATTTTATTCATTGTTCTGTTGACAACCGGAATGTCAGAATTTGCCGTCAAAGAAAAGTGAAATGTTGAGAAAAATGATGTAAAAATAGGGATTTTCTTTAAAAAATTTATCTAAATAGTGATTAAATAGATTTTAAGAGATATTTGGAATGTGATAAACCCTTCTCGGAGTCAGTTTGAAGCATCACCTCACCGTGGGAGTCATGTAAAGGGAGTTTCACTGAGAAACATTGTCCAGGAACAAGGAAGTGCATCTGCAAAAAATTTGGGAGAAAAATGGGAACTCGAATATCAACCAACAAAACAAGTAAGAATTTTTATTTTTATCTTGGAAACTACAATGCAAATAAATTGAGAAGCTATTGAACTCGGGAAGTTGTTTGAGAAAGCTGGCAGAGACCGCTGAGTCAGTTGTTTTTGCAGCATCCCGCAACTTCCGTGAGTCTCCTCAACTGCTTCTCCATGAGTTCATCTTCCTATAAATTGCCATTTATTGGGCTTGCCATCCACGTGCCTTTGCACACAAAATTCCCATCCTATCACGCACTAAAAGACATTCAATAGCTGGAAATTTTATCACAACATAACTGTGGTGGAGGCAAAGAGAGAAAAAAACTATTTGTTATCTAACATTCTTGAGAGCAATTATGGTCTTTCGTCAAGTAATTTGTGAGAAATAAGTTGCTGCGGGAAGGGTGATTTTTTTGTTGCTTCTCCTGACTCAACTTCATCATTGGAGCCAGTGTGGCCCGAGAGAGTCTTGGCGCCGCTCTACTAGTTTCTGCGGGCGACGGAAACGCGATGGGAATACGGTAATCCATAATACATCAATGAGACGAGAGAGGCGAGAATCTCTCTCATATCACTCTGGTGGTGATGAGGAATCGTATGGGTGTAGTCATGAAGCGTACGAGATTGTTTATTTTTGCCGTACATCACCGGAACTCTGTGCATGATGGGAATCCAAACGAGACGATCTTCAATGAAATGGCAAATCACAAGAAGCCTTCTCCCCCCTTTGGCTCCCCCACGTCGTGAACCGGTTTTCTAATCCTCCTGATCATCCTTGACAAGAAACAGTTCATGGAAAAAAAATTGGGGGATGCGCACCTTTTGTCCCAATGTGAGACTCCACCCCAAATTGATATAGAAGGAAATGATTGAGCATCTGCTAGAGGGAAAGCCACAGCATACGGCGTTCGGGGCTCATTTCTCCCGGGCCTACATAAATCAATATATATGTATATTATATTGTAGATGAGAAATATTCGGTGCACCGCACTCTCGAAGGTACACAGAAGAAGATAAAGCAGGTGACCATCGCCAAATTACAAAACTTAGCCATTTGCCAACAAAAGGTGCAAGTGAGCAGATGATGCCTTTATATGTTGGCCTCAGCATTGCATGCATAAAATGCCACCACAGACAATGTCAGTTTGCCACACTTGTAGGGTACGAAGATCCCCCCCTCTTTTCTCCTCTCACTTCACCCCCCGCAATGTGCCGATTAACATTTCTTTGCAATTATAACAAGAAAAAAATTTTCAGCAAACTCAACTTTTCCAATCGAAATGGTTGGGCAATTGTAAAGTTTTCCAATTTATCCGATTATATTCTTCCCACAGCATTGAGAAGAAAATTGGCGGAAAAAGCATTAACTTGCTTGTTTGGGAAAAGTCTCGTAAATTTTCAATTATTGCTTTTTATGACTCATCGGTTGCTGATAGAGTTTACCCAGCAGCTTACACCCAAACATACAGAAGAAGTCAAGTATAGTCTCGGGGAATTATGATCGCGATCTATTTGAGTTAGAAATTCTTCATCACTCGAGAAGAGCAATTAAAATAATTAATGTTGTTTGGTAATTTGAAAACAAATAGTCGAGATATTAATAATGAGAAAAGGAATAGAAGATTTAGTGGAAATATGGAACATTTATGAGATTATGTGCAACATAATTTTGATGTAATGATGTCCAAGAAGGGCATTATTTGTTTTCTTTCAAAAAAAAATACAATTGTTTGAGAAAGGCAAGATATTTTCTGTGAAAGTAAATTAATAAAGATTGAACGTTCCTTTGCTTAATAATTAGTTTTATTATTGTAATTTATGACAAAAGTTTTCCGTCTATTTTACATGCCTGATGAAAAGGGAATGAAACCTTCGAAACGTTCTAAAACTACCCTGAAACGCGAAAACTTGCAATTTTTCATGCCCTTTAAATTTTTGACAATTTTCACGCTTTTCTTATTAGTCTGAATTTTAACTACAATTTTTCCAAGGTCCCTTTTATTGATAATCTTTCGTATCAAAATAGTTTTTTGTTGCATTCTCTTATAGAATTTTTTATTATAAAATGAATATAGGTCTTTTAAAGGATTCTTTGTAGTTTGACTTATATTCTTAAAACTAAAAAAATTCATGTCTCAGCAACAGAATTTATAGTTTCTTCTTATCACATCACTTTCCTCAACAACAAAAAAACTCCAAGAAATGTTGATAAAAAGACATAAGGAAAGAATACAAAGACACATTTCTCAAAGGAATTTAGCCAGCTGCTGGCCATGGTTCCTTTTTTTGTATTCTTTCCTAAATCAAATCCAAGATTTCTAAAAGTCTTCCTCATAATTACTCAAAGAAATCTAAATGCATCTTGCGAGCTCTCCTCAAATTAACACTCGAAATGATTCGTAAAGAAACAGATGCAACTACATCGTGGCAGGTGCCGAGCTCATGAAATTCCAATGAATTATCCTGCCAATGAATGTTGTGAGACGTCCAAGAGAAATGAAGCAGATGAGGGCTATTTCTTGCATTTTGGATTGTTTTTGGACAGAAGGCGATTGTAATTATTTCTTAATCAATATAGCAGCACGATAATATCCTTTTCTTCAGGGCAATAAAGCCAAAAATGAGGAGATTGGGCAATAATTGAGTTTCATGTGACAAAGGACATTAGATTTTATTGCTAATATTATGAATGAGAAAAAATGATGTTTGATTTGCGGAGGCAGTTTTGGGTAGAGGCCATGCTAATGAATTAATGTTCTTCTGTGTGGGGATTTCATGAACACAGCTGAAGACGAAATGACCAAAAAATGGTTACGATGGGCGAAAAAAAAGGCAAAGTGCCATCTAAAATGTTTGATCAACAAATAGAGAAGCGCTTTTTGCAAATATTTGGCTCATTTCCTCGGAAAGAGTGAGACGGGGAAATTGCGGTATGAGAATATAAGTTTCCTTATGTATATGTACGTACATACAACTTCCCCGTAGAATGGGGCAAAAGGGGGAATTCATAAAAATTATTACCAACATTTTGAGTTTGCTGATGTAAGTATCATGTGATTATGGTATACATAATTTCTTGGTGGCTTTTATTCTGAAAAATGTTGGGAGCATTTGTTGATCGCACAAGAGAGGCCACACCACGCAAGAGTGCCTCAAAGGCTGGTGGTTGTGAGAGTTTATATTGGAGCGAACAAAGAATGAAATCATGTGCCCTGTCTTCTCACTCATGCTACCACACAGTCCCAGTGTTGCTGGAACGTTGCTGTAAAATAGACGTGATTTTCATTTTTGATTTCGAAAACATACCTAGAAAACGCGCCACGCACAGGCAGCATAGACGAAAGGGGGAAAATCTTTTGATTACATCCCGTGAGACCTATAGGATTCCTATTTTGAAGAAAGAAGTAGAAGAAAAAATCGCCTTGGGAGAAAGAGCGCGCGCAAAGTTACTGGTGACCGGAAATAGCGGCTAATTGTATGGGAAAGAAGCATTATAAGATATCTTGAGAATCAACAAGTTTGCCAGTTGAATGACAAATTTGTGGCTCTTTTTTTTCTCTTCTAAAAGCTTCTCATTTTCTGTCCCAAAATGAACTCAATTCATATTCAAGTGAAAATATATCGTAGACGAAACACATCATCAGTGTATCAGAGACGACGACCGAGGAGGAAGAGTAAGTTTCTTTTTAGCAACATCCTCTAACATTTAAATATTTATTTATAATATAAATTTATTTTATATACGTCCGCTTTGAACAAAAATCATACAGCCTCAAGATATATTATTCTTGTGCAAGAAATGCAAGTGTACGGAAGTTTTGATTGAATAATGCAAGAAAATCATTTGGGTCATAAATAAAGTAAATAGGAGAGAGATGAAGGAGATGTAATGAAAAGAAATTTTTGGTGATGTGTGTTTGAAGAAAATCTCATCTGTGCTACAGATCGCACTGAAACTCAATCCCACAAATACACCAATATTTCTCTATGTCGTGTCATCCCTCAACTATTTCGAAGAATCTTAAATCTCACAGATTGCTGAAGGAACCATTAAATAGATGGTGGAGGTAGAGAGATTTGTAAGGCAATGCACTGAAGGAACCTTCACTATCTCCTCTTTGTATGCTTTCTATTTACATGGCATTTTCTACTATACCTATGGTCTTGTTTCCCTCATACCCTATGTTTTCTCTTTCTCCCACTATTATACCTATGCTCTGGGAGAGACTTTTTACCTAAGCAAGAGATCAATTCAGTGTGCTTTTTGCCCTCTATATATGAGACTCTATTATGGAACCGACGACGGTGCATTGAGGGGAGCGAATGAAAGAGAAAGAGGAGATATAGAAAATACAAATTTTTGTACATAATATACACACCTCATTGGGTCTATTTATATGAAATGAAAGTTTTTTGTGATAAAAGTTTAGATAAATTTTTACTTGAAAAAATATTTTTTAATGGAAGTCTTTAAATGTATTTTTTTAATGAAAATTCCCCGGAAAAATGGTGGAGAAGAGGTAAGAAAAACTCATCATTTTTTACAATCAGCGACGTTTCGAAATTACTCGAAATTATTCGAAACGTCGCTGATTGCAAAAATGTTGCGTTTTTCCTACTCCAAAAAATCAATAAAATAAAATTTATGGACAAATACAGGTTAAATGTTAACCTACTCAAGAGTGAGGCTATATAATTGATAGAAACGTGTTCTTTATTCATCATGGAGATTCAAAATTAGTTTTGCACATAAATGGATTTATTTATTTTTGAAAAAAAAACTCTAAAAAATCACTGAAAACATTACAAAAGACTTCCCACATTTCTTATGTAACATCCACTATATGGCGTGTTGTTAATAAATGGATACGCTTTTTGTGAATCCGGTCCAAAGGACAGATGTCAGAAAAGGCATATGCTGGTATAGAAAAAAATTCCTTTTCATCTCGATTTTCCCATTTTTGTAGTGAACGTGAGAATTTTTGGTTTTTGTAAAAAAGTCACCCACTAAGCCTGAGGTGTTAAAAGCGAGAGTCTGCACAAAAATTAATTTTATGCAAAAATTTCTCACAGAATATTACACCTCCATTTGAACTCATCTCACGTGGGCGCATTTAGCTAAATGAATTAATTTAATAGCACAGAACATCTCAAAATAATAAGGTATTGTTCAATTTGTCGTTGGTACAAATTTAAAACAATGAAATTTATTGAGCCTAAAATGAGGTGGAAGCATACTCCGAAACTCATTAATGTTATGCACTCATACCGGCACGTGACACAATATATTATGTTTAATGTAATTTGAAAAAAGGTTATAAACATATATTTTGGGTTTGCCGGAGCTGCTTGTTGTGCTCTAATAAACACTTATATTGGTTGATTGTCTAATATTAAATATATTTATTTAATAATAAAAAAATAATAATTGCAATAAATCGCTTTCATTGTTCATTACTGAGAAAAGCAATAACCCAAAGGCTCGGTTGTTAACCGCCTTAGAAGTTACTTTTAGAAGTTTATTGACTATGAAAAAAATTGTAAAATCTTCTGTAAAAGATGCAGAGAAATTAGGAATTTTAAATAAAAAAGATTTCTTTCAAAGTAATTTTTTTTAAACATGAACCAATTTTCCAGTTTCTTGCTTTTAGATCTTTATGTTGATTTTTGAGATCATAAATAATGTAGGTAATTTAGAATTTTGATTTATTTGAATGACGGACAGTTTTGGATAAGAAATAAGGCATGATTTGAATCACTTAACTCCCAAACTGTGCTCCAGTAAAATCAGGTGGTAAAAGACCTCAAGACTTCTAATTAAATTCCTCAAAGAAATTCTCAGAACGCCAAATTACATGTCAAGTCCTTTTTGACCGTTAGGGTTCAGCAGAAAGGATTAACCCAAAACCCCTTTGCATTTATGTTAGATATTTCTAATTAGAGAAACATTCAAAGGAGAAATGCGTAAAGGAAGATTAGGATATACAGCAGTAATCTATGCGAAATCCTTAACACATTAAAAGGATCTTTCATTCCTTTTGCAACTAAAACCCCTGAGAAAATCATCACCTAACCCTTTCCGTAATAATCCACAATGGTCTAACATGAATGGGTGGTATCAGTGTCATTTTTTTAATGAGATCTCCCAAGAAAAACTTCTTGAGAAGAGTTTCATTTACCAAAAGAATCACAAAGGAAATACTTGAAAAGAATTCAATTTCCTCCTTAAGAAGTATTTTGCAGTGTCCATTTGGACATGCCAGAAGAACAAAGGTGTGCCACATTTTGCAAGCACCTTTTCCGATTTTTAATGATTTTCATTAACAAGGCATCTGTGATAGTGTCCAGCTTTTTTTCGCGTGGAAGGTTTACTTTTTGGTCATGCATTTAAAATATAATTTGTCCACTTTCTTCAAGTTGAAAACATCTTTAAGAATTCATTGCCCTGGGTGCGCGCGAAGTGAAATGAATTGATCCAATTAAGAAAAGGCACACATTGGGTATGCGCTCCCCATTTCCATCATCATTGACGCATTAATGCGCCAATGTGGATACATCTGCCTTATGGAACGCAAAGCTAAGTCTGTCGTATGTATTTCCTTTTGCCAATGATCAGAAATATACGCGTCCCAAGAGGGAAGTGAGAGAGGAGAAGAAGACGTGTGGTGTAAAAAAAAAACGTCATGCAAGCTGCCGGCTGAATGATGAAACAGACCCCAAATATCTACTCTGCCATTGGCTACAGGCGCGTGGCAGCAGCTTGAGAGGGTATTAATTGTTTTGGAGTAACAGCTGCCAGTGCCCTTTATCAGCCGTGCACACACACTCTGCTATATATTTGATCGATATAGGAATGTTTGGGTTGCATGATAAGGAATGATAATCCTTGATTTTATGCAGAAGAGGTGCCCCAAACGATGATTGGGGGAATAGTTTGGTTGCTTCAATTAGACTTTAGTATAGAGACGGTTCAATTTAGGGTGAAGAAGCAATTTATCCTAATTATTTCTCTGCAGCTTCGAGCCAATGGAATTGCGGGGCAGTCAATTGTGAGTAGTACAGTCTGTTAAAAAGAAAGTGTTCTTGAGGAAAATTAAATATTTCACACTGAAAAATCATAAATTAATAAGAAAAATTTAATCTTTCCATTTCTCAAATGTTTCTTTTGGTGGTACAGTGGTTAAAAACGCGTCAATTTATAATTTATTCTTGGTACATTAAGATTGTGAGTTCGAATCTCACAGATAGTCAGATTTTTTTCTAGCATCTACTGTCATTCTAACACCTTTCTAATCGTTCCAAAAAGCATTTGATGTGGATTTATTTGTCAAATTCAAAATATATTCGAGATTTTTCTGCTTTTAAAAATAAACCCATTATTCTCCCAATAAAAATTCTATATATTGAATTAAATTTGCGATATCTCTGGATATTCGATTAAATTCAATTTAAATCAATTTCCATGGAAATTTATGCTATCACCTAACCAACTGTATTATACATATATGTATACTCAATGATAGTTTTGGGGTTTTGTATATATATTTGTAAAAATTGCGTGTGTCTGCATACTTTTAGCACGGTTCACATGTTGTATGTGGCGTAGTAAAACCATTGAAGAAGAAGGAGAAGAGACCACGATGAAGAAATGATGGGAAGGGAGTTGAGTGGTATTCGACGCTCGGCTTATTCTGTGTGCTTTGGAGTATCACACAAATCACACTCACTTCATAGGGTCTTGGCATCAGTTTGTTGAGAGACACTGTCGCGAGTGGTTGTGGGTTGTTGCGGATCCGCCGGGGGAACCATAAGTTCATGCAACGCCTTTTTGTCCAAAGAGGAAGTTGTGTAGTTTCCAAAATAGTTTCGAGGAAATGAATTGACTTTAATTACCAAAAAAAAAAACGACAGGAATTTATTAACAAATTCATTCCAAGTTTCTCGCGTATAAATCAAACGAAGAATAAATTTAAATAAAAAAAATTGGTGCTTTCTGATAAAATTGGGAAAAGAGTTCAACAATAAAAAAAGAAAATAATATATAGTCAAAAAGTGTAAGAAGCAATGGGTTTATCAAGTGTTCACAAGAATAAGAATGAGCTAGCGGAGGCGTGCAGAAGTGGTGGACCAGCACCGTGCTCATGCAAAAATATGGATCTCTATGTACCACAAACTCAGCGAAAGATGAAACTTCTTAAGAAAATCAAATTGCGCATGGGATTAGGTTAGTATTTACAAAGAAGTTTTATTTCTTAAAATAAATATTGTCAAAATCAATTGAGAAGATTAAAAAACAAATTCTAAGGAAAAAACAATGATTTATTGCATATCTCATCGTCTTTTCCTCTTGGCAATTGCAACACTAATGCTGCAAACACAAATACACCATAAGCTTTCTTTTGATGTAAACCGTTTTGCTGCCGTGGGAATCTTTTGCCATAGTTAATTGGTCTATAGATAGTTTTTCATGTATATATTAGAGAGAAAAGAGACACGACAAATACGAAGAAGGAGAAGTGGGTGACGCGCAGTGTTTAGAAGAGGGAATGATGATCTTGAGTAAAGATGAGATTATTGGTAATGTAGAGAAATGAATTACTTCTCGGTTTGACTTTTATTGGTATTTGTTACAAAATATCAACTGGGTGATGTTTTTCACAAGAGAGCATTTAGAGCGTGGTAATTTTTGAAATTTAAACAATTACACCTGGCTAGTCACGAAGATAGTGTTGTGAGCCATTTTAACTTCTTGTATGGGTCTCTTTATTGTGCTTTTTAGCATGTTTAACATGGAAAGTATTTTCCCATAGAGATTCCAAAGCTATTTTAGATCGTTATTCTTATGTACGAGAATTTATTCTATTTGCCTAATTTGGATGCTTTTTAATCTTTATTGTAATTCCAAAGTTAAGTATGTTACATGTTACTTCCGGTTTTCTTTATTAAAACTCCGATCTGAGAATCATAAGCTCCCAAAGCTTTTAGCCTCAAACAGACCGTGGCTGTATAAAGAAAAAAATATTCATAGTATTAGTTAAAAGTTTGATAAAATTGTGAGTTTTATCTCTTTCAACTATTCACTCACTACTTTAGTATTTTGTTGAAAAAAAATTCCAAGTTGTCAGATCATTTGAACAATGCATTCTTCTTAATGAATATTAATGGCTTTTAGTGTGTTTAGAGGAGATTTTTCTAAAATCAAAAATTCATTACCAAACCCATTGTATTGAATCTTTTCATTGAAAAATCTTCCAATACAACATTAATCAATCCTTTCGTGTACTTTGCGTTGATTGCACCAAAAATGCATTTAAAATGTAGAAAGTCTCTCTCTCTCGCTCTAGGACAATCACACAGTATTATTCTTTTCAAGTCACGATTTAAATTAAAACGTTCCATTATTCAATTGTTTTCGTCCCAATCCACGCTGTCGTGAATTCTTTTTTTATCAAATTTCTTATGAGACCTGTCCCTCGGGCAATGTGTGTACGATGATGTGAGATACTCACGGAGACGAAGAATTTTATATTGAATTCTTCATCATCCAAAGGGGAGAAAACTTCATTCATAATAATGCAATAAATGGAAACATCGCGCGATATTTATATATTTCTAATTCGCAACAAAAACACGTTGTGAGACACTAAAGAGGCATATAGGTATAAAATAATTTTTGCAAGTGTGGCTGTGCATGAGGTCTGTACGACACGATGGAGAGAGAAAATTGACGCATTTCCCACCGTAGTGCTTCTCGCGATGGGGCCCCATGTGAGCGTTCACTTTTTGACCTTTTCCGTCTTCGCTTCTTGCATTCTCTAATATTGGTTGTTATATGATGAAATCTGAACCGTGGGAATTTGCTGAAAATTCGTGTCCAACTCCTCGGATATATTCAACTTCTTCACTCATCTCGCATATTTTCTTTTTTTCTCTTTCAATTTACTTCAATCACAATTTCATATTACAATTCAATATATGTGTATGCAATTTAATACGCGCGCTCATGGCTTTGATATATTCACAGAAAGAAAAATCGTTCGTCATCCCCATTGCAGCTTATTGCAGGAAGGTATATGTACGTGAGTGAGAGACAAAAAATGCACAAATTCACTGTTGCATGAAGAATGTCGGAGAGAAATTCAAGAAGAATTACAGGAAATTCAAAGTTCTGCTTCATGTATTTCTCCGGGGAAGTTAACTCCTTAATTCACAAATGTGTATTATTTTATTTTCCTCACCACGATATTCACGAAATTCTTTTTAAGCACTTCATGGTCATGTTCACAGCATATTTTACTTGTTTCTTTCCATTTTCCATAGAGAACTTTTATACAATATAAAATGATCCACAAGTTGGAAAGAAAACTAAAAGATGTTGAAATATATTGGAAAGGAAAATTGGCGGAAGAAGAAGATAACGTGAAAGATCTTTGTAGATAATTTTAAATGAAATTGAGAGAGAGGTAAATTCAGCATGAATTCTTAAAATCTCTCTTTTAGTTCTTTCGAATCTCTGAGAAAAGTTCGCAGAGCAAAATAAAAAAAATCATAAAAGGAATTTTTTGGTGATCGAATTGTAAAAAATAATTACAGAATAGAAGAATCTGCTGACAAAATATAATAGTTTGCTGACAGAAAAGATTAATTTGCTTACAGAATAGATGAATCTGCTGACAGAATAGAGAAATCCGCTTACAGAATTAAACTGCTTGTTAAAAATTAAAAGTATAATCTCAGAGAATAGAAGAACTTGCTAACAGAATTAAGAAATCTGCTGCAATAATAAAAAAAAATGCTGACAAAATAAAACAACCTGCTTACAGAATAAAAGATTCTGCTTACAGATTACAATCTTTTGCTAAAAGTATTAAAGTATTTTCTCACAGAACAGAAGAATCTGCTGACAGAATAGAACTAATTGCTAAAAAATGCTGACTTAATATTCCAATAAAATTAATTATTATTTCGCACTGATGATTTGAGATAAAAATACACGTTATTGAGAATACCACACTTTTTTGAATTGTTAGCACAATGATTGCTTTCTTTTCAGCAAATCATTAAATTTTGCAAAATTCATTTCATCTGTGTGTAATTCGGTTCAATTTTATTTTGTGCAACTAATTTTCCCCTTTTTTCCTCATCATTTCGCAGCATGAGATAACACTTCTTTTGCAAAATCTCAGAGGGGGTAAATTCTTCAGGGAAATCTCATTCATCTATAATTCATACGATGTGGAATAATTCTCTCTGAAATTGCAAAATGAAAATTTTGTACGTTGATCTTTCAGGGTGCATGAAAAGGGACGTTTGAAAACACATTTTTCCATTTTAGACATTTTCACCCCTCGTTATTCGAGGGGTTTATCCCACGTGTGTGTGTGTGTTTGTGCACATTACATTTTTCGAACCCCTCGTTTCTCTCAAAACAGGATATTGGTGAACAAATGCTGAGGGAAGTTGCAGCTGTTGGGTCTGCTGAACTCAATGTCGCTTTTCCTGTTGATAAAAGCCTCATGTACACCAGTATATTTTTTTTCTCTCTAGAGAATATATGTATATGGGGGCAACCCAAAAAAAAACTTTATAAAACCATAGTTTTATATAATAATTTTTGTGGTTTGGCTGAAGAAAAAAAAATACAAGAGAGTTTTGTCCATCACTTGAGCGTTGAAAATATATATGATTTCTCAAGTGTAGAGATGGTGTTGTATGTAGGTATGTAATAGTATGAGGAAAAATTTAACACGTAGTATATGAGCGTAAATAATTATTCAAAATGAAGATAATATATTCTTTGTTCTTTCAACCATAATAAATAATAAGTTGTAAGGCATATGGATACATCTGCAGGTTCGACAGAGCGAAAGATGAGAACCCCCCTTAAAGAAGTGGCGTTGTTAGCAATTGAATTTCGTAGAAAATATCTGCACGACTTTGAACCCTTTGATTGGGATGGCGAGTGAATAATTGAAGAGGCACGAAATACTACACACATATGGAATTCCTAGCCATATTGTAAAGCCTCATAGTCGCACTATTTTGCGCGCTGTGACGTTGCATATTGTATGTTGAGAGTGAGAGAAATATCCTCGCGGTTAGTCCGTGTAGGATTAATCTCCCGACAAGTTTATTGTGGTTTACGAGGAGGGATTGTCCTTGGAATGACATGACTACATTCCTCCTGAAGCGGATAAACAGTGTGTGTGTTATGGGTATAATGAATAAGATACACACTCCCCCACTTGATGAAAATTCAACTCTCTAAGGGTGAGTTTTCCTATTAATATGGAATATGCGATAAAGTGTGTAGAATTTCTCGAGGGTATTGCAAACCACACAATCCCCCATTGACATTATCTTGAAAATTACATACGCAGATGTGCAGTTCTCCGGTTCTCTACATTTTTAACACAGCTAAATGTATATATCCAAGTCAAATGCGATTAAGTCTCCCAAAAAGAGAGAGATTTTCCTCATCAAAAAAAAGACGATGGGAAAAACTTTTTATATGCGACACTCAAACTTTTATGTGCGATGGTGTCAAAGAGAGAGATTATAATCCTTTTTGGGAGGAAGAGAGACTTCTTTGTGGGGAAATGAGAAATGGAATTTAGCAGAGAATTTCTTAATTCCCTCTCAACATGTCAATTTATATACGTATTATGACTATGCTACATTTCCTTTAGCTATCTTGCCAAAAAAAATCATCATTTATGCTTTCTACTTTCTATATACATATTTCTCTTCGTTCACGCGCTATTTTACCTCGAAATGGTCTCACATGAAAGTTTAATGTAGCAAAATTTTTGGCAAAAGAACGGTGATGGACATAAATTGATTCATTTTATTTAAATTTATATTAAAATTGCTGTTTTCTTTGCACTAAAACTTAGAAATTTATAAGTTTTGGAAAGCTCTCATGTTCAGGAAAATTAAAAGTTTTTATTAACCTTGGGAAGCTTTTGCGTTTGAAATTAAGATCTGTGAGAGAAACTTTAAAACTTTTTAGAGAATTTTGAAATTTTGAAATTCAATGAAAAGGAAATAATTAGTTGGTATACCACAATCGTGGCATACCAAGTATTGTAATCGTCGGAAAAACCGACCCCCTCAGATCGGGCTCAAACTTGGTATGAGCACGTTTTAGACTTCCCACATTACGAAAATGGTGGTGGAAAATTTTTGATCCGGCCGGCCTGCCGGCCGGCCTTCCGGCCGGCCTTCCGGTCGTCCAAACTTTGCCTTATAATTCGAGAACGGTAACAGATAGAGACTTTCGGTTTGAAGTTTTTTATAGAAATGTGGGTGTAAAATTTCATTTTTTCGCATTTTCAAAATCCAAGATGGCCGCCGTCCGCCATTTTGAAATACCGTCAACCACTTCCCTTATAGCTAGAGGTCTGAAATTTTAGTATGTTGTAGTGCTCAGTGAGACGTTTTCATCGATAATTCATACTTGAAAATCGGTCAAGCCGTTTAGCAAATATGGCGGCCTAAAGCAAAAAGAGTTTTTTCGATATAACTCAAGAACGGCTTGACCGATTTTGGCCATCTTGGTATCAAATGAAAGGTTTCAAGAAGCCCTACAACTGCCTAGAACATTCCAAGTTTCAAAAACATCCGCAAGAGGCGCTAAAAACAAAAACAAAAATTGCCTAACTTTAAGGGGTAATATCTCCCAACATCTGTTATAGATTTCCTTTAAATTTTAATATGTTATAGCCTGACTCAATATCTTTCACCAGTCCGAAAATAAAGAAAATCTATGTCGCCGTTTAGAAGATATGGCCATTTGAAAAATTCTTGAATTTGAAAAGTTCTAAGAGCCATATCTCTTGAACGGTCTGTCCGATTTGGCTCAATTTAGTATCAAATTAAAGGTTTTGCAAAACTCTACAACTTCTTGGAACATCAGAAACCTCTAGAATCATTCCTTCAGGACGAAAAATGCGAAAAACTCTTTTTGTGAAACAAAAATCCGCCATTTTGTGTTCTAGAGGTGACCTTGAAAATCATTGAGATATATGTCAAATTATAGCTTATTTCAAGACCTTTCCATAACTAATCAAGAAATTTCTGTGGGTCTAATAGAACTTAAGATATTAGCATTTTAATCTGTCAAATTGCTAAATTTTACAAAAAAATCGACTTTGCCTACTAATACTACTCACAAATTAAATTACAACGCATAGACTGACCCATCCGCGTTGTGGTATACCAACTCTAATAACTGGACGCGTTATGATTGACTTTAATTTTCTGATAGTTAATTGGATTTTATGTAGTGTGAGGTAATAGGACTTTATGCATTTTCAAAGACACAGAATTTTTTTTTTGTTAACAGATTTCATATTTTTCTAGCAGATCTCAAACGGAAATGGAAAATCCGATTCTTTTTTTTTATATTTCAGTATCTATGAAATATTATACATCGGCAAAATTGTTCAAACATGCATAAATACATTAAAATAATATTAAAATAATTTTCCTAAAACACTTTTTCTGGCATCATTAGATTTCTCAAGATTTCTCTTCTGAACACTGTCGCTCATTACTGTATACTCCGTGTCAAAGCGGGAGACATGCCCCCACCAAAATTTGTCAGTTAAATTCACATTGCGGGGACATTTTTGTTTAAATTTAACTTCTATTTCCAAGAACTTTCTAACTTTTCCAGATATAATTGAATATGTTTTCCCATAGTAAGAATTTTTTGTATGAGGGGTGTCTCGATTTTATTTTTATCTCCAATATGTGAGCCAGCTGTTTGTGACAAAAGATAAAAATTGATTCTCTTCGGGTGGAAAATGCAGAAAGAAAGTCTCTGAAAAGATGTTGAGCACGAGGGAGAGAGAATGCATTTCAATGGTACCTCTTGTTTTCCCATGTGTGTCCCCTGTTGTTTAGGTCCTACCTATTGGTGCATTATGTGAACATCTGGCTCATCTGCCCATTTTTACCTTTCCATCTTTTTTTGAGGGGTAGGAGAATTTTGGTGAAGATCTCTCAGAAATGAGCGCTGCTGTGTGTATGAGAATTTTGAGGCATTTTGAGGTCCTTCGGCTACAAGGGAGGGGTAGGGTAAATGCTATTTTGAGTCGCTCATCTTTTGGTACTCACGATGAGAGAGCATGTGGCAAGCAGATGTTTCCCTTCCAGAAAAGACCTCAAATTGCTCCGTGAGACCGGGCTGATGTGATTGCGATGGTACGTGGAATCGTAAAGAATAATAATAGAGAATTCGTAGAGGGAGAGTGAAATTCTATAATGCCACACTATGTTCTAAGAAAAGAATTGTAACTCAAGAAAATGAAACACAAGAAAAATCCTTGGAAGAGGATTTTCAAGCATAAAGAGAATTTTTATTGGATTCACAAAAACTTCTTTTAGAGGATGTTCTTTGAGAAAATATTGCTAAAAGGAATATTTCTTTCTTTTGATTTCTTTTTAGCAACACGAAGTGCTGTCCCATGTCCAAGTCCCAATAATCTTCCACCGCTGACCTTCCATCAGGTACATGGGGAGAATATTCGGATTTCAAATGAGCGCCGTGTGGCACGACGTCATGAGAGCTTTTGCAAAGGCATCACATTTAGCTCACGTCCTGTGCGGGTGAATGAGCGTGTTTGCATTAAATTCAATGAAATATCGAATAACTGGAGTGGTGTCATACGTTTTGGTTTTACATACAACGACCCAATGACACTGCGGTATGGACTTCCCAAATATGCCTGTCCGGATTTGACCAATAAACCGGGATACTGGGTGAAGGCGCTCAATGAGAGCTACTGCGAACGTGATAATATTCTCTTTTACTACGTCACAGCCTCGGGGGATGTGCACTTTGGCATTAATGGGGAGGAGAAGGGTGTCTTTATACCGGGCATTGAAACAAGGAATCCCCTGTGGACAATTGTGGATATCTATGGGAATTGTACGGCCATTGAGTTTCTTGATTCGAGAAATTACATAAATCACCGTTATCAGCCACGACACTCACTTCCAGATGCCGAAGTTGAGAGGATTATGCCAAATATGCAAGCACTCTCGGTGCAGGGGAGTACGGATGAGATTCTACCACCAATTCGCTTTACACCACCTGCGGGTACGACACTCGTGCCGGTGCCCTTTCACCGAACAAAGGGGCGCAACATACGGCTTTCGATGGATCGGTGTGTGGCATCGCGAATGGATACGGAATTCTGTCAGGGATATGTGTTCACAGCCCGTCCACTTAGAATCGGGGAAATTCTCATTGTACAAGTTCTTAGGACTGAAACAATGTACGTTGGTGCTCTCGCTCTGGGACTAACATCGTGCGATCCGGCCACACTGATGCCCACAGATCTGCCCGATGATTCGGATCTCCTGCTCGATCGACCTGAGTATTGGGTTGTGAGTAAGGATATTGCCTCTACGCCAAATCGTGGTGATGAAATCACCTTCTGTGTCACTGTCAAGGGTGAGGTGACGATAAGCAAGAACGGGGGACCACCGTCGGTGGTGATGCACGTGGATCAGAGTCTGGAACTCTATGCCTTTCTGGATGTCTATGGGTCCACACAGAGTGTCCGGGTGATGAGTCTTCCACCACCATCTCCACCACCACAAATTCCAACAGCCACAGTGGCCGTTCAACCCGCCCTCATGCCCCAGAGTCAACCAAATGCCTCTCCGCGTCGCCTTCAGGTGCAACTGCCGAATTCGGAGTCAATGAACAGCATCAGTAGTCATGGGAGTAGTCAAGTGGAGCAGCGTAAACTCATGCCAGTACCATGCACATCGGCTAGTCGGGTAATCAGTGTCCCACCAACGCGGGAAATGATTCAATTGCAGCCACGGGGAGCTGTTCTTGTGGTCAATCTACCACCAGATGTGCTTACAAATCAACAATTGTCCCCACGAATGCCCAGCTCAACCCTCCTTTCAACCCAAAGCAATGCCACGTACATTGAGGTGAGTTTCACAAATCCCTAAACCTTACTACTCTCTCCACTTGACCTATAAGGATTTTCACACTTTGGCTATAAATCTCCTCCCTGATCCATCCAAATTTCCACGGTGATGCACATCACAAATTTTGCATGCTGTAGAAGTATATGAATGAATTTTGGATGTATGCCATGTTCCTTATCCGGAGAGCTTCCTCTTTTTTTAAATGCAATTCGGATATTTTTAAAGGAAATTCCTCTTCATTTTTTTCGTGTGAACACTATCACGTAACGAATCACATTTTGGTGTGACTAAAAATAAGGATATTAATGCAGTAGTGTGCAATAAAGCTCTCTGAAAGAACACATCCTCCAAATATTTTGATGAAAGATGGTCCATTTGGCTTTATAGCTTGATAATAAATCTTGAATGAGCTTAATTATTTATTTTGAGAAAGCTTTGGAAAGCTTTAAAGTTTTACTTTTTATGATTTTAATTTAAAAAGAAGTGATTTATGAGATACAAATTGTTATGTTTATTGAAGCATTTGGTTCTTATTCTTTCTCTCTGACCACAAATTGCGAACTAGCAGTGCTACTTTATGAAATATACTTCAATTTCTTTTTAATTACTTTCATATATTTCGGGACTTTGTGACTTAATGCACACGAGAATGCTTTTAATTAGCAAAATGTCGGTTGTAATGGTCGCTCCGGTTGCTCCGTGCAGTCTGTTGTGGCGACTCTTGGTAATCAATTACGCACTGTGAACATCTCTATTATTTTCTCAAGACCACAGTTATATATTCTTTTTGTTTTTCTTTATTTCCACCAAATGTTCTGGAAAGTAATTTACAGACAAATACCCACCATTTCAAAATTTTGCTGTAAAAATATAAATTGTTGGTTCTTTTTGGTGTGTGTTGGAGGGAAAAAATAAGCAATTTAAAGAGTTATTTCTCAGTTGAAACTAAAATCTTCTAGACAGATGAAATGAATTTGATATTGATTGTCCAGTTGAATTAACCCAGTTCCATCGTGAATTGCACATTGGAATCCGTATTGAAGATAAATGAGATGGGTTGAGATCCAAATGCTTGAGTTGTGATTAAAATTAAACGTTAAGGGATTGTTCTTTTTGCTTTCTCTACCCATGTTGATGCACTAATGGATTGGAACACTTAGACTAGAAGCAAGAGAAATGAATTTTGGAATATCCTTTGAAAGGGTTAAAAGGAAAAGATTTTTGATTTTGATATAGATTTTTGATTTCATTGCAGAAAATAATTTGACCTGCACTATATTTTAGAGAATTAAAAATTAAGAATAAATCGCAAAAAACTTACAATTTTCTTCTGGGATCACATAGAATAAAATCCGGCAAAGATTTCTCACAAATTGAACGTTTTATCTCTTTGAATGTTTCGAAACATTCGCGATCATGTTTCGTCGATGAATTTTTCGCTATGAAACATTGTCGCGAATGTTTTGTGAAACATTTAAACGGACAAAATGAGTAATAGCCGCGAATATTTCTGCATTTTGCTGGAAATCTTTGCCGGCTTTTTTTTCTATGTGAGGTAGAAGAAAAAACATTTTTTTGCGATTTCTTATCTTTGTTTGATTCTCTAAAATATAATATATATTAAAATTGTTTTCTCCAATGATTTGTTTATCAATATAAAATTCAAAGCAAAATAACCGTGAAGACTCTTCTTTTCTAAGTCGATTCTGTGCCCTGAAGAAGGCCTCAATCAAATCGAAACGTCAAAAATCATTTTTTTCTTACATCCTAAAGAAAAATCTTTCAAACAATCGAAAAATACATGAAAAGGAATTTATGCAACGACATATGAAGGATGATCCTCTATCGCAGAACAATTTTAACCCATCTCATCTTGTAGGGGAACATAAAAAATAGAAGAATCGCGAGAGAAACTCCCCAATATCCACTGGGATCACATCGAAAAGTGCAGTGAAAGTACAGTCCGGGAAAACATAACCTCAATTTGGGAACAACATTTAAATGAATAGGAGGAACTCCATTGTGTTCGACCAGCGTGGCATCGGGACCTCTTGAGCTTCTTTATAACCTTCCCAACCTTTCCTGCCTACCCGGATGAAGATTTGAATGATTTTTGCTTCACTTCTGTCTTTCCGGACTTCCCGTCGTTGAGTCGCACTCCAAGAAGAAAAAAAAAACTCAACGACGGGAAGTCCGGAAAGACAGAAGTGAAGCAAAAATCATTCAAATCTTCATCCGGGTAGGCAGGAAAGGTTGGGAAGGTTATAAAGAAGCTCAAGAGGTCCCGATGCCACGCTGGTCGAACACAATGGAGTTCCTCCTATTCATTTAAATGTTGTTCCCAAATTGAAGTTATGTTTTCCCGGACTGTTCTATCACTACACTTTTCTATGTGATCCCAGTGGATATTGGGGAGTTTCTCTCGCGATTCTTCTATTTTTTATGTTCCCCTACAAGATGAGATGGGTTAAAATTGTTCTGCGATAGAGGATCATCCTTCATATGTCGTTGCATAAATTCCTTTAAGAAAACTCTACTAAAAGAAAATCTCTTTAGAAGCTTAAGTCTGTGGGTTGGATGTGGGGAGGTTGGGAAGCTTTGAATATAGAGAGAAAATTGCGAAAATTTATCACGATACAATAAATGTTTTGCAGAGTGCTTGTAGAGATAGATGTAGGTAGTATGAGGAGAGGACCACCCAAAAAGAAAATGAGCAAAAAGAAAGTGAAGATTTATAGTGTTATTTCCCTCTTTTTTTTTTCGCAGCCCTACTCAGTGTCATCGTCCAACCATGTCAATTCAATCGCTGCCAATTGGCAACAAGAGGGAGCAAGTGGACCTAGTGGAGCTGGCACAGAGTGCACCATCTGCTATGAGCATCCCATTGACTCAGTTCTCTACATGTGCGGTCATATGTGCATGTGCTATGAGTGTGCTGTCCAGCAGTGGCGCGGTATTGGCGGTGGACACTGCCCACTTTGCCGGGCGGTAATCCATGACGTCATCAGGACATACAAGTCATGATATGGAGCGGTGTGAACGCAAGGGGTGTACGTACACTTGACGGTGTGACCACGAATTAGTCCACTTGTAAAATATACCCAACAAGCAAAATAGCATTAACACAAAATGGGGAATCTCGTGTTGTTTCTTGAATGGACATTACGTGTCCCGAGGAGATGCGGTGCTTGGGAAAAGCATCACAAACATTGGCGATATTAAACCCACTTATGAATGGCTCTAATGTGGCCACTTAAGAACAAAACTTAGGCGGTTAGGATAAAAGGCACTTGCACAGCAATTTTCAATGATGTTCATGATATAAAATGATATAACTATAACATCACAAACGTACGAATTATCCAATTTATCATGACCATATTGTCCTTATTAAGTTTTTTTCATGATGTGTGACAATTTGTATATTTTACATTCATTGTATAAAAGAAAATTAACTTTTCCGCAGAATTCAATGGAAAAGTCATCATTGGAAAGAAAGAATGCTGAATGGCGAAAATTTGCATGAGAGATGAGCGAAAAAAAAGGAAAAAAATAAATTATAACTGACTGATCTGTACATATAGTTTATATTACAAAAAAATGTATTATTTTTATTTATTTTGCACAAAAACTTACAACGCAAAAAGCTCTCTTCAAAATTTTAACACAAAAGATCTTACTTCACTCTCTTTTAACCTTTTAATCTTCCCCCACTTTGATATTTTATTTTCTTTCTACTTGACCAAAGTATATAATTATTATTTTTTAGCATAACATCTGTTATTTACATACAACAAAACAATATTTAGTACATTATAAGCTAGAGGACAAAAAAAACGTTGCATTTAAAGTAAAAAAATAAATGATGAAGAAATAGCATAAGGAATTAACATGCCAAATTTTAATACAATTTAAACACACACATAGTAGAGATGTTATACTTCTGCCAAAAAAAAAAAAATAAAAGAAAGAAATTCCTAACGTGGCCAGTAAGTTGGAATCTCAATGATTTTTTTTCTTTCAAAAAAATGGATGTTGTAGCTGCATCGATTTCAATATCGATTCAATCTTCCGTTTATGTTGAAGAAGAAAAAATAGCGAAATAAATCTCTCTCAAGATGGAATAAAAACATTGAATTATGCATCAATTCGTGCCTTTTTATTGCTTGATTTATCCTCCACATTGGCAAAGCCCGGAAAGAGTTCATCGATTCAGCAGGAAATGCAGCAGCAGCATCGCACCGTGACGCGTTGAAATATGTGTTTTGGATGAGAGTTTTTGAAAATCGAATGAGGAAAAGGAGTTTATTCGTTTTTGTATGGGACAACAGGTTAATATGAGGAATCGGTAGAGGAACTTTTCATCTTCCACTGAGAATGGTTGGGATTAGGTTCAAATTTGTTAAAGGTGGCATCTGTTCTGCAGGCTGCAGAAAAAAAACCGTAATAAAGATTTGCTTAAAAATTGAAACAATGACGTCATCATTATGGTTTTTTTCTGTGTTCTAATGTGTGTAAGTATCCATATCAGGAGCATAGCCAGAAATTCATTCAAGGAGGTATTCTTAGAGAATAATTTCTTTAAATTTATTTAAAAAGGTGTTTGGAATGAGAATTGTTTTAATTTTAACGTTTGACGTTTGTTTTTTTGACAATTGACATTTCTTTTCTAATGATTGATTTTTTTTTAAATAAAATCTGACGTTTATTCTAACGTTTGTCTTGTCTTTGGTTAAAGATAATTTAGTCAAATATCTAACATTTCTTTTTTAATGTTGAAAAATTCAATAATGACGTCACTGTTGACATTCTCAGGAAAATTGACGTACATTGACAATTTATTTCCTGGAACTAATCGTTTTCCCATACAGATGCAAATAAATTCCTTTCAAAGAAACTTTTAAAAGCTTCATCTAATGGAATTCCTTTTGCAAGAAAATAATGATTTATTCCCAAGTGCTTTATTTTTCTTCTAAGAACTTTGGAAAAATATATGAATATATTTTGAATATTCTGACTTTCGAAACAAATAAGACAAAAAATGATATAAATTTTAATAAAGTTGAAACGTCGTTGGGAAATATGGATGCACTTCTTTTTCAACTGACTTCCCTCATGGAAAAATAATATAGGAAAGAAAAGTATTTTCATTTCCATTAGACTATGCAACAATTTTTCCATTTTTTTATTTCAATTTTTGCATGTAAAGTGATAAACTTGTAACCACCAATATATGAATGAATTGAAAAATACTTGTCTGCAGAATTTTTAGATGCAAAAAGCTCTCGCACCAAATGGAATCCCCACTGCGCTTCCCATCAAAGTCAATCGATGCTATGTATGCTCACTCTCTATGGGGAGGAATTGGATAATAATTTGCACCTGTCGTAAAGTGAAAGGTGGTAATTGAGTTGAATTGCAAGGTGATGTACTGCGCGATGTATGAGGGATTTTTTATAAATTTCCCACAATCTCCCACCAATAAATGTATTTACTTTCCTGGGGGGTTGTGGGATTTTCTGATTTTCTGTTGGTAGTTTAAAATCCAATTTGAAATTCCCGCCCAATGGGTAGACCGTTGCTTTTGAAGCGGCTCACAGCGCACACACATAAAAAGCGCATTACCTATGTATATAGCATATTTCGGTTATCATTCCGGCTTATCAATTTCATGGGAAATTCTACATACTTCTCATCTATTTTGTGGATAAAAATTATGTAGAATTGGGGTGTAAATATTTGAGGAGAATCTTTGAGAAATTTAATCCTTAAGCAGTGTGGTGGATGGGCATGGGATACCCATCATTAATTATTGATTGAATTTACAGGTTTTTCGTGAATACGGGCAGTTTTTCCTGCAGCACTGGCACACCGAGCTGTAATAGCTTAGTGGTGCTATCGCGCCGAAAGGAACGCTGTTTGGGATGTGGGATGTTACATTTTAATTCACAATCACGGTGATGCTATTTGCGCAGCTGCTGTGCAAATTTTCGCCGGATTCCGTGTGTCGTCCGGGGAAAATTTTCTCGGCTTTTCCCAGCAAAAGTTTTCAGTCAGTGTTGGATTTTCCACTCGTCCGGAACATAAAAAAGCGAGAACAAATTATTTCAACATTCCGTGTGCGTGTCACTATAAGTTTTTTTTCCTCCTCTACTTTTTCCTCATTTTCATTTCACAACGCACGAAAAATTTCCTAAGTTTGGGTGGAACAGTACGCTCTCACAGCCACTCGTAAATTCACATCGTTTACGAATAGAAAAGATCATCTCTTCTTGTTTTTTTTCCTTCTTCTCATCATCATCATCTTCGCGCTGCCTGGCTCAAAATTTTCGTCTCATCCGCGAATTCATCTGACCCTCCTCGCCCACCAAGAGTCGCAAAGAGTATATAACATTTCTTTATTACTTAAATACCTTCTACTTTTTTTTTCGTGTGAATGTTTTTCCTTTTTCTTTTCTTTTTTCTGAATCTTCCCCCGAGTGTGTGTGTGGATGTGTTTGTGTGGAAAATATTGTTTTCCTTTTTGTACCTTCTCCCGGGACTCCCAAACAGCCACTATTCACTGGGGTCCAACACTTAATTTTTCTTCCCGCATATCTTGGCGTTTAGCAACTCCCTTTCCCGGGGTTGGTCACCCCTTGTACATGAACATGTATTTATGTATATAGTAGCTGTGCCATACCCGTTTCTTCCATTTGGGGGGGCGGTGGGCGACTTTAAGTATTACATACACCGAAAAACCCTTCGCCAAAGACGTGCGATTGCTTATCGTAAGGACGCAGAGATACATTTTTCCCCTCCATGGGAAGCTCACCACCACTGTGAGGCACGCATAAAAATGCAAGAAGCTCGCTAAAAGTGAGAAGTATTGATTAGAAATCTCAGTACTGGTGAATCTCCTCCTATACAATATACAATGATTCGTATCATAGAGGAGAATTGGAGAATCGTTTGCGAGTGGGTCAGGGAGAAAATTCATCATGCAGTCATTCTGCTGAGTGAGGGATGTCGGTGTGTGTGTGTACTGTGCTCGTCAAAAGGGAAAAGCATAATCGCAATCCCACGCCGTTACCACCCCCACCTGTATGCAATCATCCTGTATAAAGTGAAAATTTTCACTCCCACCAACACCCTTTAGCTTTAATCAATTTCCTCTCTTTTTGTACCTTTTATTTTCTTTTTCTTACTAACTTTTCGCAACATCCTAGAGCTCACACCCACCACCCCCAACACCTAAAAAAAAAGCACCACCCCTCTGGGCGCAAAAGGTGCACCATGAAAGATGTGTCAAAGTTCTTTTTTTCTTTCACCCCCAAAGAGAGAAAGAAATTAATTGATTTCCATCCCCTTTTTTTTCATCCTTTGATCACCAAACTAAGCGAAATTGAATATTATGTGCCAGATAGCCGGAGCGCAGTGAAATTAAATGCAAAAAACACAAGTGATGGAAAAATCACCCTGGAGAGATTTATCGTGATTTTTTGTGACTCGCTTTGCTCTCTTCATATGTATAGAGGAATTTTCTGCAAGAGTGAAAAATAAAACACGCGAATTAGGAATAGTTTGTGGATGTTAGAGCGGGCAGATTTACAATTTTGTCTAATATTTTATCGATTTATTAATATCTTGTAAGTTGAATTAATTACTTGGAGATTGATAACAAGGACTTTCTCGTGAGTTAAGGACAATTTATATGTTTATGTAATATACGCGAGGCTTCATGATTGACGTCAATAGTTTGAGAGTTTTTAAAAAGTGATGATGAGCCTTAAAATGCGACAAAGGCGATAGTTTAATTTACTTATTAGCACGTTTATGAACAAAGAATGCAGTTTTGGGATGTAATTCAATTAAGCTTTTAAAGTTAGGCCCAAGTTTTGCTATGCCTAAGTTTTTTAAGTCAGAATTAAATTTTTTAAACCAGGCTTAAGCATTTTAGGCTAGACCTAGCTCTTTTAGGTTGGGTTTAAGTTTATAAGATTAAACTTTTAAGAATAAACGGTTAGATCAAGCTGAATCGGAATTAAAAAAAAATTGTGTTGATTTTTACAAATTTCTCTACTCGAAAACGATTAAGATCTATGCGCTTGACCCTTTTCCGCTGTTTAAATGCGTTAAAGTCATCCATAAATGCATTCAGCTTCGGTATATATTTATTTTATATATTAAAAAAAAGACTCAGGTCGAGCCTGGCTTAAACCAAGTTTGAAAAACGTAAGCCTAGTTTAAGAAATCTTCAGCTAGGTTTAAGAATCTTAGACTAACTTTAAAATATTAAAAATTTTATCAGCTGCTGGTCTTGAGCCATAGACACAAAACCATTAATCCATTCTAAAATACTGAATGATTTTTTTTTAAATAGCAAGATGCAGGGACTGCATGGATATTCAATATAGTTAACTTATAGATAAATTAATTTCCGTAGAACCTTCTTGTCCTATAGAATGACGCAAAATTCAAAATAGAACAATTTTATGAGAAACTTCCTGCCCTATAATTTTCTCTCAAACCACACGATTGAATGTAAATAGAAAATGCATTTTTCCTGAGCTTCCTTGAACCACATGAAGGGATTAACTTTACCTCAATCTCCACCCCCTAAATAAAACATTAATCAAATAAGAACAACATTCAAGCCCTTTTTTTCCCATCACTGCAGGACACAGACCTTTCCAGCATTTACTTAACGATGTGAAGATTATTTTCTCGCACAACAAGATCTGCTTTAATGAGAGAGGTTGACTGATGACCACAAGACGATGGGGGTGGTTGGAATTTCTCCAAAAATCTAAAGCTCGCGTGAAAACAATTTGATCTCAAAATATTTATTCAAAACACGTAATGAAAGTTGAGCATTTTATTAGCAATATTAATGAGAACTTTAACCAATTATCAATACCAACGTAGCTACCTGTAGTGCCCAGGTAACACCACCCCTTGTGCATGCAACAATCGTATTACCTTTTGCAGTGAAAATGGCATAAAAAAATTTAAGTAACAAACTCTAAAAAAATCATAACAGGATTAGTTTCATATTTATGCTAATTATAACTACTAATAGTCTTCCTACTTTTCGCAGCATATTCATCCTGGTGTACAAGGTCACTTTTTTAATCGATGGGAGTGCCTATTATTAGCTTATAGTGAAGGAAACAAAATCACGTTATATCTCACTGTTTCCTCACAATTATTTTTTTTCTCTCTACTTCTTCTATATGTATTTTGAATGCCATTCTAGCCTTGCCCACTAAAAGCGTGTTGATGTCAAAAATGTGATAATGAAATTGTGTCAGCGCAAATCCCTTTTTTCCCCCAACAACCATATGAATTACAGTGTTTTATCTCCACACACACCCTCCCCAATGGGGTCACACACAATCCCAAAAACGGTAGGCTATATAGGCGCACAGGTAGATCCCAGTGGCAAATATTACATATTCACACAATATCCCATCATTGAACCACATTATATATAGCGCTGAATCGCATGAGAATAATTTTCCAACAGGTGCTTCCGTGTCTCATGTTCAATTTTCGATTCCAATATTAATGAATGACATAAAAATCATATATCCCTCAACACTTATGGCGTCGTCGCAAAGAGAGCACAGAGGTTCTCCATACCCAGATATAATGTCTCTATTTGTTCAATTTCTGCCAAGATATCACTATATGTGTGTGCTCCTTGATGTGGGGAAAATGTTTATACTTACATACCATATAATACTTTTATGGTGCTAACAATGCACTGAATCGTCTACTAATTAATTCACCAACTCCAGATAGCTTTGCTCTTGTTTTGAGATGCGATAGATATACTATATAACGTATTTGTGGATAGAAATTAATATTATAATGCTATCTTAGTGGTGCTACTGGATCAGATAAATAAAACTACGGAGAGAGGGTAGAAGAGACATATTTTTAGCAACTAAACACTTCCTAACTTTAAAAAGGGTCGTTACTAAAGGAGTTTATTCGTTTATGTGTGTGAGAAATCCTTATTCAAAGAAATTATCGGGATAGGCTCATTTTTGTAGAATCGGTTGAGGTAAAGATTTGCCCAAAAATGCAAACAATGACGTCATAATTGAAATTTTTGTCTCTTTTAATTCATGATGCATAAGAAACAACGTTAAACGATAAAAAAATTCATAGATGATTGATTCAATGAAAGATATTATTATTGAAAGAACAATATTTATGTCATTGTGTGCATTTTTAGGCAAATATTTGCTGACTTTTCCAAACTAATTCTAATGGAAAATATTTAGTTTCTTTACGAATTTTTTATTCATTTTTGACCCTTTGATCTCGCTATTCCCCTAATTGATTTTCCTAACAGCAAAAAACTTTTCCAATATCATTCAGTTCCATTTTACCCTCATGCTCTCCTATATTTTCCTAAAATCAATCACACTATACCCCATGTAAATGTCTTTGAAACTATAAAATTTTCAAGAGTTTTTACAATAATAGACCTCCTTCGACTATCCCATTCATTGATTTTTATCCCGAATGAACGTCAAGAGTCAAATCTGGCAACCAAAAATGAATGTATTTTTAGGTCCTTTTTGCAAGAGTTCCTACAAATTGTACATGATAAATAAAGGCTGTTTTTCATTCAGGAAAATCCTTGAGTTTCGAGAGGATAAAATGTAACTTTTTTTCTGAGAATAGTTTTCTGCAATTCAACTCAGCAGAATTAATTAATTCGTCTTCAAACCTCTGTGTGCACCAGACATGGAAAACTTTTTAATTATCCTTCTGGAAACATTTTCATTTTCATTTAATTTTCTCGTTTATTCATCCCAAAAATGTAGGCCGGTCTTTAATGCGCCCCTATAGGAATCTTTAACATCTTTAACTTTTCTTTTCATTCTTGAGAAAATGAAATACGATTTATTAATTTATTCTTCATGAAATAAAATATAAAGATAATTTTAGCAAATTGCATGATATTTCTCTTAATAATATATTTATTTCCAACTCAATTTTTTTATTACATCAATCTGCATAACGAAGGATAATAATGCAAGTCTGCCGTACATATAGCAGCAATTTAAATTTCGAGTGTAATATCCGAAATACAAATCTAATTTTTTATTTATTAAGATGGCGAGAATTTATCATAAATCTTATTGAGTTAGCGTGAGAAAAAAATCTTTCCACATTTCCTACGGAAGAAGGCGAAAGTGCTTAAGAGGGCCTTAAATTTCATGTCACATACACCAAAATACTCCCAAGAGTAACAGAAAGCCTTTTCTGTGTGAAGATTTATACAAATTCCTGTTGAATATTTCTCTCCCACCATGTTGCCCTCCTATAGGGGCTCTCCACTTGGAAAATGAACCACAGACATAATAAATTTTTTTTCCTAAAATTCTTGCCAGCATCCTCACACCAATGCCAATGAAACTTCCTGGAAGGATGTTACAAGCCATTGCTGAAATTCAAAGTTTTTTTTTCGACAGAGAGATAGAGGGAGTCCAGTGAATTTAGTTTTTTTTTGTACACTATACATAGAGAAGAAAAGTTTATTTTCCAACAGTGTTGTTCACAGATTCGTATAATAAAAATTCTGTTTTTATGAGAGAACTTCATGCAGAAATTATGTTGTAAATTCCTGAAATCTCTTAAATTGCATTGGGGGGTATTGTATGAGAAACTAACAATTGGGAGGAACATTAAGGGGACAATTTAATTGTCCATGCTCGTTCTCTCAGTACACAATTATACATACAGCAAATAATGTGAATAAAAAAAAAGAAACTTTGCATGTTGTCTCCACTCTCTTGTTGTTGAGACTTGCCAAATTAGAGATGCACTTCCCAAAAATTGTATACATTAAAACTTAACTTTCATTGCAAAAAAATCCTTTTTATGATTATGTTGAAATTTTAAATGAAAACAGTCATAAAGTATTCACGAATTTTAAGCAATGCAAAACAATAATACAATCTTGTGGAAAGAGCCGTGGGTTTCCTCGTGTGTTAATATTTTATGCCTCATACAATTAAATTTTTATCGTGGTTGTCCTGTGGTCAAATCCTCAGGTCTTCGTGGACCTATCATTGTAAAATTGTTTGTTATTTTGTTGAGTTGCTATTCAAGCAAAACAAGAGAATTTATCAAAACCAAGAATAATAGTCTATGTCACGAAACTTTTCTGAAGCATAAAGTTTAAGTTCATAAATTAATCTTCATTTATAAAAAAAACTCCAAAGTTTTTTGTGGGTTTTTCTTAACTATAAGAATGTCTTATCTTGTTAGATCTTTGGCATATATTTTCCTTTCTTATTTTTACCGAAACTTTCTTCGCTTTAATAGAATCATGCAAGATGTTTAAAAATTTAATCAACGTACCTGCCTAATGAAATTCCTTACAAGCAATTTTATGAAATTCTTTTTTACAAGAAAAATCTTGCAATGATGTTGGTTCGTTTTTAGATGATTAAGATAGAGAAGAAAATAATTCATTTTACCATTTACATGGAAAATTAGTATTTTTGCCAGGTTGAAAAGGGATTAAGGAATTACTTTGCTTTCTTTTTTAATATAAATTTTTAACCATGATGGTCTAGAATTTTTTTGTTCGAAATTTTTTAGAAATTTTTATTTCAAAATTCTAGAAGAGGCCAAAGTTTTCTGAGAGAACATTGTAAGGTAGAAAATTTCATATAAAACTACTTCTTAGAATTTTTCCTATAACACCTCCCGCTGCAGCATAGCGAGGGCTACATTGTAAAAACGGCTAAGTCGGTTCGGAGCCCATACAAAGTTAGCCGACTTAGCCGTTATTACAATGTAGCCCTCGTTAAGTGACAAAAAATATTTTATCTAAATTGATGAAATTGATTAACTCACACCTTCACCCATCTTATCCTGCCTAGAGATAATTTGATAATAATGAAAACGTGACGCATATGCAACAAATATTTAATATACTCCACCAATCTCACCGATCAAATCGCATAATTAATTACACAAAGATAAACAATTCAAGTGAATCTCGATAAGTTTATAAAATACGCAGCCTTTAATAATATATTTATACAGCAAAATGTGAGATTTTCCTTCACATCTCATTACAAATATTTTATTTGGATTTTGTACAAAGTGCCAAAACATTGAGATGTTTCAATTAATTGGCGCACAAGAAAGTTTATGTAATTATCACCAAGAACATTCATTTGCAATAACATATCATTTGATACAGAGGGAGTCTGATGATGTTACTCAAGCAAATTTTATCGGCCGATATTTATGCAAAGTCATCACTTTTTGATGGTCAATGAAAATAAAATCTTGTGAAAAATATTTTCAATCTCTTTTTTTATGAAAATTAAAATATAAAAGCTTTGCGGAAATCCTTGAGCCACGTCAGAGATATGCTGTAAAATATTCCAAATGCAAATTTGAGGAAAAATACTTAAAATATAAATTCAAGATATCATTAAAATTACATATATATACAATAAATAATTATACCACGTGGAGGGTCCTTGCGTAATTCCACGGGAAAAAGTAATGACAGTGTGAAGAGTGGCGCATATACGAATTTAACAACGAAAATACGTGTAAGCGTGTAGAATAAAATGGGGTGAAAATCAAGGAAAAAGTCTTTCGTGATATCTTTCAATTTAAATTCCAATGGCAACAAAATCCAGTGCTTGAAAGCGATGACGTGTTGGTTTGTACGGAAAAGATTTGTCCATTTGATAGCGAAAAGTTAGAGCACAAAAAAGAAGAATTCTTTTTATTTTCTATTCAGTTCTAGGTGTGTTCGTCAACAGAAACAAATAAAGAAACTTCCACAAATTAATAATTTTTAGCCTAAAAAAAACGTTCATAAAATTCCTGTGTTGGGTGTAAAAGCAACATTCCCGAAACCATTCCCAAAACACTATGTGTCCCAAATGTGCTGCGAGCGCCAAACTTTATTATTGATTTGCTTTTCCCAGAGTGAATATTTTTTTTCGCGGATTTTTTTTTTTCGAAAAATATTTACTACACGTTTGTATTGCATGAAGGATAAATATAAATTTCGTGCCAAACCTAAATCCCAAAACACAGAGAAGTTTATAAACTAAACCATACAGTGGAGGGATATTAAATCCCCCGTGTTAGTAATGAAATCACCAAATATCACAACTTTGATGACACATTTCACTAAAGGTTTTTTTTATATCAGTGATTAATTATCTTATCTGATCAATAAAAATATCTACCCATTGCGTAGGAATACATGCGAAATGTGAATAAATATGAGAGAATAATGCTAAAATAAAATTTAGTATAGCAAGCAAAATAAGGTAGAAATTCTTTTGACTTTAATTGCAAGAAAATTATTTTGGCATTTAATTTTTAATGGTTTTCTGTGGTCTAAGTTTTAAGGGGTTAAATACATAATTAAATGTGCCAAACTTTTTGCTGAAGCGATGCTTTATTATTTGTCGAGCATTTAATTGCTGCCCAAGTTGTTGCAAGCTGGCAAAAGTGCCTGTGTTAGACCATATGTGATGATGCCGAGCACTTCCTAATTTTTCTGACCTTTTCCATTTTACCTTTTTTCATATTTTACACTCAGAGATTAAAGATCTGTAATTTTTTTGTCAGGTTTTAATTTTATTACAAATTTTTAATGTTCTCAGAGATGGTCGGGTAAAGTTCAGTGATGTAGGAGTAAACGATGTATTATATGTAGGAGCTTTGCATTACCTATATAATGATTTTTCGAGAGCTTTTATTCCCTCTTCATCAAATCTTTAAAAGTTTGAAACAATTTTGCCTTTAATACATGTTTAAGGGTTGATTTTAATTTTTTTATCTCATAATTTTTAATATTTTAAATTAACAAAATAATATACATAAGGACCACCACCTTTTTATCCCCTCTGGTAGACCTGATGAAGGGGGAATAAAACTTTCGAAACGTCGTATATAAAAGCATTTGCGAAGCTTACTAACAGATCATACAGCGTGCTCTCCCATTATTGCAAAATTTCATGGAGTATTCTAACTGCTTGATTTTTTAAAAGTTTCATCCATTATCAACAAATTGATGCATTTAAAAATACCTACCAACTAATTAAATACCACATGCATTATATAGATATGTATGTAATATAAATTAACATACTAATCGTACTATTTCCCAAATGAGGGAGAGTTCTTAATTTAAAACAATTAACCCCTTTGGTACTAAAAGCCGATTATTGTTATTTTGACAAACCAGAAAATTCGATTTGTCAGTACATGGCACAATAACTGCAATTCACGCTATAATGGCAAAATGTAGGGCGATTTTGAGTCATCACCCTCATCGCTTCATTTAACTAACTTTGCTGTGTATATAGCGATAGAGCAGAGTATAGTGGAACTATATACACTATTCCACAACACTACATAATAATGTATTTTGGGGGAAATGAGGGAGTACAAAATGATTAAAGAAGTATAAATACAGAGTGCTATTCTACATCCTTGGTATGTGCTAAAACAAGTCAGGGGGGGAGCACTGTATTGATTTTATTTCTTACAAAACTTGTAGCTGTAGCTTTTTTTACGACACCTCAGCACAAGTGAAAATCTCTTTAAATGCTCGGTCCTAAATACAAGAAAAAAAATCCACCTTATAAACATAAGAAGTTGGTTGGATTTTGAAGAAGAAATTGCGTTGCCACGACAGAGAACCAGAGGTCACATTGCCACTATATTTATTGCTATTGCATGATTATGTTGTAAGAAAATGTACTTTGCAGTATTTCCGGGGGTCTCCCAAATAGCTACATATGTGTACTATATATACATACGGAATACTACATATACAATATCCGGCGGACTGTATACTGTAGTGGTAAATGATTATGAGGAAACGTTGACACTTGGTAGATCCGTATCAACCACTTTGCCATACATATACTCGTTGTTTGGGGTCCAATGCTATTTGGTTCTCTTCGCCCTTTGCAAAACTATGTGAAATATATAAGTATTTTTAGCCACGAATACCATTGATTATGTGGTATCGTTAAGATTTTTCTGCTAAGATAATAATTTTATTTATTTTTGATTGATGAATCGATTCGCCCCTAAGAATGTTTCTTTTCTCCTCTTCCACACTTTCGTTTTTTTTTCTGCCCCCCTTCTGTGCCAAGCCTTGTACTTTCATGTTAGTGGAAAGTCTCTGTTCTCGTATTAGCACCATTTCTTCTCACACCCTCCTATACGGGGCATGATGGGGGGTGAAAACCACACTAACCACAAAAGACGTGTTAAAGAGAAAAAGTCACCATAAATTTTCCCAATATCATCATGCACGCGCTATATATAATTTCCTCCAAACGGATAAATGGAAACTTTTTAATTTCCACTCCATTTGGCGATTTTTTTCAATGAATATGGTTTTTTTTTTTTTTTTTTTTACCCACCTCCACCCCTCAGGTCCTCAACTCGTAGAGTTGATTTCGGACCGAGGCATTGCCGCAATGGCTACTTAGCCTGCCAGTACTCTAAACAATAGGCGCACTGACAGCAAAAAAAAAAAAAAAAAAAAAAAAAAAAACACAGGGGAAACAGGGAGACATAAAACGACTACACACGTAACGAACACTAGACTAAATACAGAGGTTATTATCCTGAACAAAACGATCAATTGCTCTTAGCGCCCTAACCGACTTTTCCTGTATTGATAGTGCGCACAAATCCCTGGAATATTGAATTCCCGCGCAACTATACAACAAATCTGCTCGACCAGAGGACGATACACCACAGTGGAACAATACATGATCTACGTCCATATACGTAGAACAATCAGTGCACAGCGACTGGGCCACAATTTCAAATCTTGCGAGGTGCGCATTTAGCCTATAGTGGTTACTAACGATACGGCTGATCAAGACTATTTCCCTTCTACACATGAACTGCAATTTAGAGAACCATGGTGAGTCCGACACCTTAGGTAGAATCGAGAAGCAGAATCTACCAAGATCACTTGCTTCCCAATCTGCCTGCCAAACCTCCATTGCCTGCTTGTACACTACAACTGACATTGCTTCCTCGGAATCGTTACTGCGTAGAACTAATTCGTCTGCATTTTGCGCATACCGTGCAATTCTGCTGGAAGGACGTTTTCTCACAATTGCATACATATCCTGCCACAGTTCTTCTTGAATCACCCGCGCTCTCGATATCATTCGCCCAATAAGCATCTCGTACCGAATATTTAAGGGCAATATCCCAGCAATTACCTCAACGGCTTGTGTGTGGGTACTCTGCATTAAACTGAAACATATACGTATAGCTTTCCACTGTACACGTTTCAGTTTTATCAGATGACACTCAGCCGCTCCGGCAAAAGCAAAACAGCCGTACTCGAGAATCGGGCGAATGACGGTTTTAAAGATAATTAACATCAATCTCGGGTGAGCGCCCCATGACATACCTGCTACCGCTCTAAGGAAGTTTAGACGCAAAGCACTCCTAGATACTACTTCACGACAGTGCGCAGCAAAACGACATTTACGATCAAAAATAACTCCCAAATATCTGAATGTATTAACCTGAGGCAGCATAACTCCTCTGTACTCAACGCTTACCGCCTTCTCCCTGTGAGATTTGGCGAAAACCATAACTTCAGATTTTTCAGTGGAAATATTTAGACCTACACTGTCATAAAACGCACCCAAGGACCTGCATCCATCAACCAACTTTCTCTGGATAATTTCTGTGTCTGAACTCTCAATTCCCAAAACTACATCGTCAGCATACTGGAGTATAAAACAATCTTGAGGTACAAAACGTTCAATGTCCTGTATGTAAACATTATACAATGTGGGGGAAAGTACAGAACCCTGAGGGAGACCCATCCATCCAACTCTTCTTGCCACTATTCTGGAATTGTTAACAATCAATAGTTCTCTGTATACTAACAGGCTATAAATTGCTGCTACAACTCCCCCAGGGAGTCCCAGAATCCTCAAGCTGAGACACAGTATATCTATCTTAACATGATCGTAGGCTGACATCACGTCAAGGAAAACACACCCAAGAGCCTTTTTGTTTTGGAAAGCAAGCTCGACTTTAGAACTCAGAGCGGCGATGCAATTATGAGTACCTCGGCCTCTACAAAAACCAAACTGGGATTTTGGAATTACGTTCTGACCCTCAAGCCAATTTTGTAGCCTAGTCAAAATTAGCTTTTCGTAAAGTTTTCTTACTATAGATAGCAGACTAATCGGCCGATAGTTTTTAGGATCTGACTTATCTTTATTCGGTTTGGGAATTGCAATGACTTTTGATTCATTCCACTTGGTGGGGATTGTGCATGATTTCCAGAAAAAATTGAATAGACTTAGCAAAACCTCAACCCCTCGTCTTGACAATTTCTTTAGGTACAATGCTCGGATATTATCGGTTCCTGGTGAACGATTTTTAATTGACTTAATGCCGCAAACGAGTTCTTCTAAATTAAATTGACCAGTTAAAGGGTTATTGTCACTACCGTGGGATTCCGGCACAAAGAAGACTTGCGGTTTGGCTACAAATGGAGGTGCTAACCTATCTGCGAACTGCTCTGCCCATTCGTCTCTGAACGTACCCTGTTTTTGCCTTGACACACCCCTGAAAGACCTGGCTAAATTCCACATTTCGCATAAAGAAGTAGTACTAGAGAATTCTGAGCATCTATCTCTCCAATTATCAATCCGCTTGCGTCTCAAAAGTTTTTTCGTTGCAGCATTAATTCTTGTATATGCCAAAAATGACGCGCGGTCACCAGTTCTGGAGAATTTTTGAAATGCTTCTTTTCTCAATGCCCACAATCTTTTACATGCTTGATCAAACCATGGTTTGTCTCTCTTGCCATTGTCTTGACGTCGAAGTGTGCCAGAAGCTCTGACAGAAGATAATATGTTCTCAACGAATTTCTCGTATTTTTCTTCGCTATCGGGTAGCACCTCAATTTCCGCCACACCTGCTTCAAATTCAACATTAAACTTGCGCCAGTCAATATATGAAAAATTTAAACTATCTAAAATGTTATCATCATTGGATTCATTAGATCCTTCCTGGCGGCTGGAAATATGAATTATTATTGGGAAGTGATCGCTTCCTACAGTGTTTTCATACAAATCCCACTGACAATCAATTGCAAGTGTTTGAGACACCAATGATAAATCTAGAATACTTGGAGAGATCGGAGGGCAACCAATTCTGGTGCACCTGCCGTCATTTAGCACAACTAAATTAGTCTTTTCTATCCACTCTTCCAAAATAATTCCATTGGCGTCAGTTGTATTAGAACCCCACATACTCCCATGAGCATTAAAGTCACCTAGAACCACGGCGTTCAAATTATGATTTTCATTTAACAATCTATTGAAATCACGAGCATTTATTCTATGATCGTTGGTAGAATACAACGAAAAGATGCGAAGTATTCTACCGCTTAGCGTCAAGTCAATACAAACACAATCTCCACCGATATCTGAGGCTATGTTAACACGTGTGTATGTTAAGTTAGATCTTACGGCCAAAAGTACTCCCCCACCCCTAGCAGTTCTATCCTTCCTGACAATGTCATAACCACCAAGTCTAAAAGCACCCTGCAACAATTTGGTTTCTTGTAAAGCAACTACGCCAACATCTAGATCATTACATATAACAATTAAATCTTCTATCTTAGAGCGGACACCATTACAATTCCATTGGAGTATTTTAACCGTGTGTGGGGTTGAACTAGACATCTTCTTCGTCTTCTTCGTCGGACTCAACCATTTTGGTCAACTTGGGCATCAACCACGGGAGAAACTTATCGGCAAGAGGAAAAACAAAATTTTCAAAACACGCTATAATATCCTCCTTCACCCCGAAAGAATGAAGAATCATTAACAGAATGCCTTTCCAACCATCCCACCCAGGATTACCATCGGAATTACCGGTCTTGTCTTTCTTTGCCTTTTTCGAAGTTTTCTTCCGACCCTCATTCACTTGAGCTGCTTGAGATTGACTAGAATCAACCCCTGTACCCCCCTTTCTACCTTCTTGTTCAGCCAACTTCTTTCGGTGAAACTGTTTCTGTGACAAACGCGCCTTATCGAAAGCACTTTTCGGCCTCTTAACCTTTTTCTTATTGAGCTCAGCAGCCCTTTCCATTGAAGGAAAGTCCCACTCGGAGTCTGAGTCCGAAACATCATCTTCGAGATCCGAAATAGCATCAAACATATTTGAATTTCGATCACGCTTAAGACCTTGGGACCCTTGAACCACCTGAGAAAAGGACACATTGTGCCTGACTTTCATGTTCTTAATCGATTTTTCAACGTGAAGAGCTCTTGCCTTGCACACGTGGCTTGCATTTGGAAAAGATTCTTTGCAGTTTGGACACGTGAAATTTGTACCAGCACAATTTGCCGCTTGATTCTCATGAACCAAGCCACATTTCTTGCAGCGAGTCTTATTACCACAATATTTTACAGTGTGTCCGTATCGCAAACACTTTGTGCAGAACATGACCTTGTCACTGTATGCGTGAACAGTAACAACCAACCCATCAACCGCAATGTAATCAGGTAGAATGTTGCCTTGAAAGGTGACCCTTACCGCCTTCGCAGGAACCCACTCAACTTTTCTATCTACAGCCATTGCACTAGAGGAACTTGATGGCCCTTCCGCCGAATAAACTTCGGTCACTTTCTTCTTATTCATCCTGAAAACATCCAAGATTCTGATCTGGACATTTACCGCGTCCTTGAGCTTACCAACGCCCCCCCTGATTACTTGCTCCGACTCATCCAAGTCCAAAATAACCACGCCGTCAATTTCTACTTCTTTAGCCAAGATATAAACCCTCAGGGGAGCAAAATCTTTGTCCAACGGCATCAAATTGGCTTCCGCAATGTTTGAGAGAGTGACTTTTATCTTATCAGAGAAGATCTTGCGCACTTCGATGATACTCTTGTATTTCGCGTACATTTTCTTAGCCAATGAAATTTGATTCACTGACTGTCCCTCATTCCCTCTAAAGTACACAACATACGGCCCTTTTGCATTAGGAGCATAAAATCGAATGCGATTTCCCAAAGGTAGCGTTTCATTGGAAGCTGCGGATGCGTTTGAGGCTTCCCCGGCAGGCCCAGGAGCCCCAGAAGCACTAGAAACTGAATCATTTGCCGACTGCGCCCCATTCGGCTCACTCTCCCTGCCATCGCTATCGTCACCCATACTTTCACGAGGCTTTGTCGAACACCCGTTAAATCGGATGGTCGAACCAATACGACTACGCCTAATAACACGTTTCTTTTCCACACTAATTCACTTGCAGCACTTCGTAATTCTATCAACCCAAAATCCCACAATTTTCCCCCCAAAAAACTCCCTTAAAGGTACCCCAAACCGCCTCGAAAGACAAAATAATTTATAGAATTCAACTCCTTATATACTAGGAAAACTTAATTCAAAATAAAATTCAGAAAAATTACTATTAAACTCAAGAAATATTTGAAAAATTCGTAGCGCACTTGAAAAACACGTGTGTTCAGAACGAGATGCACAACGTAACTGAATGAATATGGTTTTGAGAGGAAAAAAAAAATGATGCATCTTCCAAGGTTAATTTGCCTTTCACTTTCACCCCTTCCGCAGAATTCAATTTTCAAACAATTTTGCCTCTTTTTTTTTTTTTTTTTTTTTGCAAGTTGGCAATTTTGACATTTTTCCTCAATTCAAGTGTTAAATGTATAATGTATAGGTATCGTGTATATAATCATTATGTAGAATCATGTAAAATTTCAGTTTGCAAATTAGCATGAAGCTATTTACATGCTTTCACAATAACATATATATACTTTAAATCGCGTGGAAGTGATAATATTAAAGCGGAACGATTTAGTTTTTTTTTATTAACTTCAAGGGCATTTATTTATCGATCGATTTATGCGATGCAGTACGCATAGAGAAAATTAATGCATTCAGTCGACAAAATTCGCGCCACGTTTTAGCATTACATTTTGAGAAGCTTTTCACCTGGGAAAACGTTCTATATATAAAAGTTTCCGCGTTGCCCGAAGGATATTCCAAAAAGACATTTGATTTTCAAATAAATTCTAATTTCTAGGTCATTTTAAATTAAATTGTGAGATCATTGTGTAATTGAATTAATTATATTCTTATTCCACATTTAATTAACATATAATAAAAGAAGTTGAAATTATGCTAAGACCAATTTAAGAAAATTCTTTAAAGCTCTTAGAATTACTGGAATCTTGAAGGTGTTAAGGGGAAAATTTGGATCCTTCGTACTCCCCTTTTCCTGTATTTTCACACAAAATACCATTATTGAGCTTTTTCAACGTTACCCATCAGTGCATATAAGAATATTTCACTGTTAGTTTCTGTTCAAGTACCAGAACAGTTTCAGTATCATCTTATACAACTTTGGCAAACAAATTAAGAAAAGTTGGATAAAATTAACCATTATCAAAGCTAGATAATTTTAAAGTTTTCCCATTCCTTTCCAAATTGTTGTTGATTTTCTTCATAAACAACAAAGGGAGTAAATTACAAGGAAACATTTTCCCCAAAATATTTAGTTGGCAAAGGAATTTTCATTTCTTGGAATCTATATATATACAGACTTTGTGAGAATTCACTGATTAATTTACAAAACTTTATGAAACACTTGAAGATTGGCCAACAACACTAAAAGTCTTCTCATTCGTACTCCAGGATAGGGCAATGAGCATTACTACATATAAAACTACAATGTAGATTATGCAGATTGTGCCAGCTTTTTTTTTGGACAAATATAAGTTGAAAATAAATGCCTCCAAAAGAGACTCTGGCAGGAAATTCCCATTAAATCGTATGGAAAATTTTTATTGCTTTTTTTGCGTGTGGTGAAAATTGATTTTTTATTAAGTTTCCTGATACTATATGTGTGTTAATAATGTGGAGAGATTTTTGGAAGTAGTCCAGGATTTGTAATGCTCTCTAAAGTGTGCCTGACAAAAGTTTCATGTTTACATTGCAGGCAGAGTGTGTGCCGCACAAGAGGGCAATGATGACTCGGTAAAGGAACCCAAAAGCTCTCGTTCGTGGGAGAATGTTCTTCATATTGGTGTACTGTAAGGAACAAAATTGACTCAACCGTTGCTTGTTGTGAAACATTTTGTCAATCTGGAACATCTCCTGTGGTCGAGAAGACCACACAAGGGGTTGTGTTTTTTGCACAATTAAACCATGGCCACACCACCTGATAGCCCTCTGGAGGAGGTGGTGTATGAACTTGAGCCAACACGTGTTCCAAAGCCAATTCCCGTTGCGCTCGAGGATCTCTGTCGGCAAACAAAGTTTACGAGACAGGAAATCCGAGTGATGTACAGAGGATTTAAAACAGTGAGTATCCTTGTGAATATACATTAGAACAACCCCTATCATGCTAACTATTTTTATGACAAGAACATTATTATGGAAAGGAAAAACTTATTACACACATTCGTATAGCCTGCTATACATATAATACAGGGTGTAGGTAGAGGGGGTAGCTAAAGCCATTGATTCTTTGCTCTTTTTGCTCTAAGAAAATTTAGAAAGTTTAGAAAAGTTTAAATCTTAAAACGTACAAACACAAAACGAAAATTAAAATTAGTAAAAGTTCACTGAAAACATTTATGTTTATATGAGTATAAAAAAGGTAGAGGAGACGACAATCCCCAGTTAAAAAAATAGGCAAGACGACTGATGAAGATCAATTGCGAGATCGTAAGGGGAAGATAGATAAGCAATAGTTTTGGAACTTTTCTAAGCTTGCTAACTGAACGAAATATTAAGATTTTGGGAAGAGGAACTGCAATTAAGATGGCTCACCCTGTATTTGTAACGTATACTTGCCGTACTTATATGTAATTGCATGCAATTATGCTCCATAATACACCATAAACTACATACCTACTTATATATACATTATTAGGTGGTAAAAGTGGTATACGTACATAATATGAAGTGTTTTTATTGTAGCAAAGGTGGGAATAATTAAATTGACAAGTTATTCTTTAATCAATAGAATTTGCTCAATATGAATTTATTTAATAAATTGCACAAAATATGTTTTTTTTGCTACCTATCACTTTTATATATTTTCATATAAACGAGAAAAACTCGGGTCAAATCTAATTAAATAATTTTTGTTGATCGTCATTTTTTTATGTACCAGGACTGTCAAGAGCACTCGAACACGGGAAAAAATTTCATAACAGTTTTAAAATATTTTTTTAGAAGAGACAAATAAACCATCAGAATTTTAATGTTAAAATGTCATTAAATTTCTTTTTAAAGACAGGTGCTTAATCATTGCAAATGCAAATTAAATCATAAAGCTCATAATAGCGAAAGTTCCTATAAGAAAAATTAAATAAAAGATTGCTCATCTGTTCAATAAAAAAAATTTTGAAGCCATTGAGAAAATAACAATCATTAATCCTTCTATTAATCTCTTTTGGCTGTGAAAAATGTGTGTACATTAAATTGTTTTGCATTTCAAAGCGGTGTGTGGCTCTATTGGATTCACTCCCCTGAAATTCATTCCTCGAGTGATTTTTACAATCGCACGTAAAAGTGTAAACCACAGTGAGAATTATTAATATCCCCCCTTGTTGGCGCTCAAAAATAGACGAAATTGATAGTTTATTAAACGAGCCAGTCACACAAAGGCAGTTCAATTATATCGATAACAGCAAGAAAAAAAAATTCAGAATTATTTTGAAACCTTCACAACATAATCATTCTAAATTTAGATTTTTTATGTTAATATTTTTGTTCTTTCTCTCCTTTTTCATGTCTTATTTCGCCACCACAGGAGTGTCCAGAAGGTGTTGTACATGAAGACTGTTTCAAAGACATTTACGCAAAATTTTTTCCACATGGCAGTAAGTATCACTCATCAAGCTTTTTGTACACTAATTTCTTTTTTTGAAAAATATATTGAAACAAACAAGAGAATTTTCACACCTTCCCAATTCTACTTCATTTGCTATGTAAATTTTAATCTCATTTTCTCTCATTAAATATTCACAATTACCAATCAATTTTCACAAAATTTATACTTCAAAGGCTCTTTTTTTTACGAACCATACATACATATTTCTGCAATTTATGCTGGTTGGGTATATTTTTAATTTTTTATTGAATGATTTTAAAAACTACATTACATCAATTTATCACTTTATGTTTTTTTAGAGGGCATTGTAAATGAATGTAAAGAGAAGTCTTTAAGTAATTTTCCACCCTATACTTTAACACTCTCAAATAATCTTTAAAACAATTAAGACACATTAAATATGATTTGAGCATAAAGTTCCCCATCCCCTCCACTCTATTGCTCATTTCTCTCTTGTAAAAGTCCCTAATGCGCTAAATGACGGAATAATTGAAGCCACAAGTCCAAGTTATAATTTAGCAGGCAGTGTTGCTTCTAAAATATCAATTATATATTTCAGATTCCAGCCTTTATGCCCATTACGTGTTCAAAGCATTCGATGTTAACTGCAACGGAGCAATTAGCTTTCGGGTAAGTTGAACGATAAAACTTCTAATTTTGTTTAATATGTTTCAAAAGAACAGAACAATCATTTAACTTACAATAAAATAACATTGCTGTGTGTGTTCAATAAAAATTAAACATCTCAGGCGCGACTTTCTTCACAAAAACTCAAATAAAAAAGCTGGTATTGTAAAAGATATTAATTTAAAATATACATAATTAATATTTTATAAAGTAGGTTTTTTTAAATATTCAAATATTAAAGCATTTTATGAGAATATAAATAATAGTTAAACAATTTAATATATAACCTACTTAAAATATTGATGATCATACTAAAGATATAGAAATTCTCAAAATTTTTATAGACATTCTTTTTCTCAAGCTCGATGCAGTTAAAACATTTGGGGGAACTCTCATAAAACTCCCACTAAACGATGTTGTTACAAAAATGACCCAATATATTTCAATTTAAGCATTTCATTGTCATAAAAGAGTGGAAAAATATATTTTTTAGATTCAAAATTTTCACCCATTCAAACTAGATAATTCAATTATTCCACGTGTATAGGTATTAACTTCAAATTTACATAAATTGAAGTTAAAACTACGGCTTAAATTAATGGAAAATTGGCAAAATTGTGACTTTGAAATTCAATTAAAGTTCATAAAATAATTCAGCTTTGTAAAAGCTTTTTCAAGCGTCAGAAGCATTATGTAATGAAATAATAAATTAATGAGAATTTCTATCTTTACTTTGATCTTCTAATGTGGAAATTTAAGGATAATTCCTTTTATTTTATTAAATTAAATAGATTTGAATCGTCTGATATTAAGGCGTGAAATTAGTGTTTTTACTTATAGACTGCTTATCCCAAACCAATTATAAAAAAATAGAATTAAATTTTTAGAACATACCTACTTTTTTTATGAATATAATATTTTTAAGATGATCTTATACCGTTCACACCTCTTACGCAGAAAGAGTTAAAACAATATATTATTTATTACTTACTTACAATTAGAAGCTTTAAGTTGAGCCTTAGTCTACATAATATTCAATGAATTTATTATTCATTCTAATAATATTATTTCTAGTTTGCAAAAGTTATAGTAGATTAAAAACATAATCCATATATGTAGTTTTCCATATCTATAAACTTTCCTTTTTGAATTAGATTAGAAAAGTTAAATCAGAATGGCTCCTACGTAGATAACAAGTAGATGAATTTTGAGAAAATATTTTGTAGATGAATTGGTGATGAGGGCAAAATCTCACGCAAATACTTTAGCTGATGGAAGACAAATAGTTGTGGAATGAATTTGCAGAAAAATTGTCGAATTCACAGAACAAGAGGAGAGACCATGAAATCGATTTTTAAGGATAATAATGGAAAAGGGAAGAATTCCTGTGTTTAATATACACATACATATAGTACCTATATTTAAATGAAATAATTTCAAACATTGCATACACTGTGTACCATTTGGAACCATTGTCCTCAACACAATGGCTAAATTTTCACATTGAAATACCATACCTACTGGCTCCTTAATATAATATATTACATTATTTACTGAAAATCTTTTCAATAGCGCTATTTTTTTCAATTCTTTTTTTTCAACAATTTCATTCATTCATTTTTCTTATTAAATGATAAATTATTATTAGTATCATTATGAAGGCATGCTCCGTCATATTTTCACGGATGAATAATAAATATCACAAGTGGTTATTGTACTGTACATTATCTCTCATTTTTCTCGTTGTTTTTTTTTTCTTCTCCCCACATGCAGGATTTGTTAGTAACATTATCAACTTTACTGCGGGGTTCAGTTTATGAGAGATTGAGATGGACTTTTAAACTTTATGATTTGAATGGAGATGGGTGTATTAGTCGGAATGAATTGGGTGAAGTGGTGCAAGCAGTGCATGAGCTAATGGGTAGAAGAGCACACCAGCCAGAAGACGACAGGAAGGCGAGAGATCAGGTATAATAAAAATATTCTTTAACTTCAAAATTATTATACCCTAAAATTTATAATTAAAAACTTCAGCTCCTTACTGAAAGAATATACAGAAAGGATATGTAGGGATGGGGGGCTAAGAGAAAAGAAATAATATCTTGAACTAACTAGAAAAGTTTATGTCTTTAATAATGGAAAGAAAATGGAATTAGTTAAATTAACAACCCAACACTAATTCTTACCATTAGGTTGATAGAGTTTTCCGAAAGTTGGACCTGAATCAGGATGGTGTGATAACAATTGAGGAATTCCTGGAAGCTTGCTTGAAAGATGATCTTGTTACGAAATCACTGCAAATGTTCGATACAGGACTTTGACGATTGCCTGAGCATCTCGTCAGCAATAAATTTAAAGATTCCGTCTCTCTAATTGATCTGTAAATTTTCTTTATTATATGAAAATGTAAAATTAAGAACAAAAGTACATAGTCTTCATTTTCAGCCCTTCAATTTAAGAGAAAGAAAAATGTTATATCTTTGTAATCAAAACTGTGACTATTGGACAATTTCTCTTATAAATTACAAGTAGATGGGAGAAATCAAATGCAAGAAACATGAATTAGATACGCTTATTAGGTGAAATGATTATTGACATTATGATAAATACTTCTTTTTCTATTTAAATTTAATTTTTAATTTATAATTTTTTCTCACTGTCCTTGTCTCCCTTCCCCAATGGGAACCAAAGAAATAAAAAATAAATAAATAAAAACAACAAAGTATTATGTAGATGTGGATGAGTGGGAGGAGAATTTGTAAAACTTACAAAACCCCAAAAATGATTTTATATTAATTATCGAACATTAAATGTTCAGCAATAACTTTATATGTTACCAACAAACAATATGGTGTAAAACGTTAAGACATTAAAATATGACTTCAATTTTTTGCATAAAATGAACACGATTCCGGAAAAACGGGCATAAAAATAACATGAATGTTTGAAATACAAAAAATAGCGTATATAGAGAAAAAAAAACAGCAAAAAATAAAATATTGTCAATGGTTAAATTTGTTCCAATTTGGAACAATGTGTATAAAAAAATAATATTCAAGTGGGCATTTTTTATTGTAAAAAAAACCAACACTACCTATAATGAATTTTTCAGATAAAACGATGTTCCATGTACTCTTGGAATATAACTAATTGCCATTAAAAATTAATCTACATGTAAAATATATTATAGGTAATATTACAACCATTCTGCATGATTAATGAACTTTATTTATTGATAACTTCAAAATTGTTTCAGTTGTCTCATTTAATTTTATTTATCCACAGCACAAAAAAAAACATTAAATGTCTACCCTATAAAAGTGCTTCTGCCATAAAAATATTTATTTAAATTTGAGAGAAAATTAATTTTCAAAAAAAAAAAACTCTTTTATGTAGAAAAAAATAGACAAACTCCTAAATCAAAGCCAAAGTGCAATTTTATAACACAGGAAATATTTTTTAAATAAATACCTTTTTTGCATTTTAGAATCATATATCAAATGCAATTTTCATGTGAAATGATTAGGAAATGAAAAACATTTTTGAAATTTAAACTATATGCATGTATTTCTATACATAGATTTTATAGGTAGATTCCCAACCCATGTCCTTTTTTTCACTTTTGAAAACTATTTCTTTTAAATGTAAAATAAAAGAAAATTATCACGAATGACAGGTAAAAAAAGGTACCAAGAAAAAAATCTCTGAAACATTTAAATTTATTTTTATTATTTACAGCACCACTAATTAAAAGAAAATAATACATATTACCTATTTATTTAATAGAAAATCAAAGAGAAATTTCATTAAAAATCTTGTTAAAAAATATTTTTCAAAGTGGTGCAGATAAAATTTGCAAATCATCATCTTCGACTCAACAAAGCCAACATAAAGAATAATAAAATTAGCATAAATAGATAAAAACAAAAATAGAGAAGAAAAAAAAGAAAGAGAAACCTTCTTTAAGATCTTGTAAAACAAATTTAAAAAAAAATAACATGTTCAATGTAAAACATAAATGTATGTATAATGTATATTTTACATACATAAGGAGCAACAACAAAGAATAAAGCTTCCACAGGGCATTTTAGTAAAAGAAAATCATTTTAAATTCTTCTTGTGAGTGATATAATTAAGAAAACTAAAAATATTGTGCAATAATATTGTTCCCACGAAGAAACTCATTTAGACAAAAAAAAATGAAAATTATCAATTTGAGTTTCGTCATATCATATACTTTTTAAATTTTAAGATGATCAATCATTGAAATAATGTAATATTTATTTTTCAATTCGGATCTTCATGAGATGTGTATATAACATACATAAATAATATGTATTTGAAACAACATTTTTACAATATACTCGCGTATAAAATCCCACAGAAAAGAAATTTCTACATAAAAAAGGAACTTAAATACAGGCTTTGGATACAACAACAAAAAGAATAAACACAGTCAAAAAAAATATATTCTCACAAATTTTGAAAATTATCTACCATTGCATAGAGTCACAAAACACAGGGGTTTAGTAGCAAAACTTGCAACTTATTTTAAAATTTTATATAAAAGAGAACAGAATATTGGTATGTAAAAATTTCGATTTTTGTTAAGAGAATTGAGAAGGGAGTTTATTCATTTTGAGGCTTTTATGACACCTTTGGAAAATATTTTACTAGACGTGAAAAAAATTTGTAGACGAACAACTTTCTGAGAAGAGATTTGCCCAGAAATGCAATGAAAAACTTCATGAATAATTAAAATTTATATCAAAATTCTTCTTCGATCAAAATATGAAAATATTGAAAAGTAATGACGATTTTGCAACTTTTGTGAACAACCCTATACAAAAAATTGTTTCCCAATAAATTTTTAAATGTACCTGTACAACGGTAGAAAGCTTTGCCATACTTATCAAACAAAGATGGAGATTAGATGAAAGAAAAAAAATTTACCACAATACTCCCCACCAAAAGTATAAAAAAAATTTAATATTTTACATTACAATTCCGACGAACCATGGTATATTTATATATTTACGTGAGATGAAGACAACACACGCTATTTTAAATATTCACCAATTCCCCGCCATGTTGTGGAGGGAGTGAAAGAAAATTTTTTGCAACAACGTCCACCAAAAAAATGTAACATGAAGGAAAAAAAAAAGAATTCTGGTTAACACAATTTAATAAAAAAATGGGAGAATATTTATATTTATGGAATAAAAAAAAAACATTGTAAAAATCATTTATTTAATGAATTAAAAAAAAAGAAATGAAATTCAATTGCTAGAATCTATTGTAATTAATAATAAATTAAAAAAAAGAATTGACGTGAATTATGAAACGAAATTTAGAGAAAAAAAAAACATTTTTAGAAAGCTTTTAGATTTTAAACTTCATTTTACAAATTTTAAAAATTATACGAATCGAATCTTTAGCACTATTTGTATTTCTTTAAACATAATGTGAATTTTTTTTACTAAACTAATATCTCAATATTGTATAGAATAATTAATTTATTTTAGACTTAATACCATAATTTCTCATTTAGACTGGTTACTATTAGTCTTGAGTTGATGGAAAAAAAAGAAAATAAAATATGTCCTAAATAATCTTATAGAAGGAGTTTATGTAAAAAAAACAACATTTATTTTTCTTCCAAAATTGATCATTACATTATTAGATTTATATATAAATTGCATAATCTGAGAACAAAATTAAAAAAAAAAGAGTATGAAGAAAAAAATAATAATAATGGTTGTAAGAATATTAAGTACATAAATCCTATCATTAAATTGAAATTACATTGCACCTCCATGTCTTATTTCCATTGATTTTGGGGCATTTTCCATTACTTTGGGGTAGTTAATTTCATATTCACAAATTTCATCGTCTGGTAAATCGGGGAAAAAGGGCTCAATGAGGAAGATAATGTCCAAAAATTCATCAATGGTCACTCCATTTAGCATTTCAGGCGTCATCTGTTTGGCCATATCGGCAATTTGTGGCTCAATTTCCGGAAACATCACATCAACAATTTCGCTGCCCAATGTTGTGAATGCTAAATTGAAGAAGTCCGCGAGTTCGTCATCATTGAACAAATTTTCAATGGCTGTGGTTAAAGCGCCCAAATGAAAGTCCATTTGAAATTCGGGCATTTCCCATACAACATCAAAACCATCGTACCCTATTGTTGCATTCATGCTTACATGCATTTCCGCCAGGACAATGGAAAAATTTCCATGACCAAATATTGGCAATAATCCACCAAGTTCCCCATCAATGTCATACCATCCCGCCAGCGAAAGTCGCGGTAGCGTAGCATCTATCCATAAGTCGAGCTTCTCAAAATTAAATTCCAAATCATTCACCACAAAATCCGATAATCCATCAATTCGGAGATTCGACAGGACTCCCGTGACATGGCCCAGTTCATGATCCAATTCAACATCCATAAAATCCTCGGTGAATGGATCCAGTGTTGGGAGATTAAGATCTACCATCTCCATTCGCATGCGGCACCGGAATTCTTCGAAAAATATCAAAAGTGCCTCCTCCATCGTCTTCTGCTCCTGCCTCTCCATGGACATGGACCTAAAGTGTTCACTGAGATTTTTTATGGATCCCCCCGAGGAGATTTTAAGTATAGTTGATAGAATTAGAGTGATTTGAAACACATTCATTGCACTGCAAGGGATTATATACACACAGCTCTTAACTTTCACAGCCACTTATTCTCACTGCGCTGTCTCCCCCGAAGCAACTATACAAGCAGGATGATAAGCTCAGTCATATCAGGTGAGATAGATTTATCTGCAGTAGACGATGAATTTAATTCTAAAGTCTCAATCATTATTAGATTGCAATTGAAATGACAAATTTCTTATTTTCTCTACAAAGACTTAAAATCTTCTTTTTTTCAGCTTTGCAAGAAGACTAAACTCTTTTCAATTGTAGAAAGAAAGATTTCTCAAAATACGATCGTTATAATTATTAAATAAAATAATTATATTCCTACTCTATAATTTAGCATTTACATTAATTCAAATTCTAAGGGAGGAAAGACTGAATCAGAGCCATTTAGGTTTTAATAAAACTTGATTTTTAAAGAAAGATTAAACGCTTATCTTTTGCATAAAAATGTCCTATATAATAGTTTTTAAACTAAAATATTATAAAGAAAACTTAATAAATTGATCGCTGAAGGTCTGATTTAGCACAATCTCCCCTACAAAACATATTATTTTATTCAGTAGCATGACTTATTGTGGGAAAACATTGTTAATTATTTTAATCGATCTAATCAAACAAAAATCAGTGATGTACTTATTTAATTTTCTTTCTATTTTTTATGATAAATTACCTCAGAAAAGACTCAGAGATATCCAAAATAAAATAAAACTTTTAAAGCCAAATTCATTCTTTTAAAAATTATTCGTGCATTTCACCATTTCACCTGTCGCACCTGCCCATTGTTTTGGCTATTGGATCTATACCTACTGTGCTGAAGGTGTTGAATGATAAGCGAATGAGTATAGCTATGAGATAATTTATGATTTTCTCGCTATCTAATTAATTTTTTATTTGTGCACAAGGTGAAGAATGCCGCATAATTTTCCTCAATGCCAAACTATTGAAATATTCTTTACAAGAATTTCTAATGTTCTGACATACTTTTCGTCTGGCGTATAAAATCAAGTTGAAGAGAGCATCACCTTTCAATTTTCATTCAATTCTTCTTGAGAGCAAAACCACTAAAGGAATTGCATTAAATTAAATTGTTAATTAATAAGAAATGTTTATGAAAATTGTGACTTTAATTCTCATCAGTTCTTACTTCGGCGGATGGATTTGTGATGGACAGAATGTCTCAACGGTGAATGTGAAATTTTTGGATTTAGTTCAAACTATTGAAGCTCCTGCAGGAGCTGATGTGAGATTAGTGAGACGCTTCACGGAGGAAATCAAGCAGATTGAGAGGAATGCCCAACGGCTGATACGCGAAGTTAAACTCTTCCAAGAAACCTACAACCTGCCACAGGCTCCACTCACAGAGAGAGCAATCAGGGAATGGTATTTGTTGGCCAAGAGAGCCCTCCGGATAGAGACATCAATCATGAGGCTATATCGTGATCAGTCTGAATATCGCGTCCTCACATTCAATCAGCAACCCTTTGTCAACTTTATCCGGGTGCTCCTCCATTCCAGTCGTAGACTCCTCAACGACATCCTCATTACCGTTCAGTATAGAATTTAAAGCTTCCACGTCTCTTTAACTATTTTCTTTATAGCAATAAATTTCCTACATTTACGATTTTATAAACGAATAAATCTTGAATAAAAAACTCACTACTTTTTACTCTTTAAGCGTCGGTGGCGTAGTCAGGTGTTCCGGTAGCTGCTGTACCTCAACTTTTGTAGCTTTCAGTGCCACTCCTTCGGGGATATTTCGTTCAATGTACTCCAGAAATGTGTCCAGTGTTGATCCTGTGAGTTTGTGGAAGTTCAAATGGCGAAAATACGTTCGCATCTCATACTGAACTCGATGCTTCTTGAAAATGTGGACACTTCTGAGCAAGACCATCCGATCGTGGTAAGGTCTCTTCTCTGCCCAGCTGTAGGGAAGGAAGAAAAATCATCTATCAGCAAACTCAGTTATCAAACAAGATTGCACAAACTAACCATTTTCCAACTTCAATCCCAAGATGTTGAGCTGCTGTGGTTGCAAACCACGAATAACTCTTCAGCACTGCGGGATCAACTCCTCTCAGTTCAATTTCTAGTTTTGAGTACAATTTATCCAATTCTGGTTGATTGGTCAGCAACTCATCGGCAGTCTTCTGTTCCGGATTGGGTGCCGCATGGAAAGATGATGATTGCCGGATGATTGGACGCACAGAAGGAAGGATTCTCCTGACCGATTGCTGCAACAACAGAACGAGCCTTTTCTTTATGGAATTTTAAAAGGATTTTGTGGATTTCTTACCATTTTTTATGAGAAAACTAGGAAAATTTGAGAGAAAATTGGAAAAAATTAACCAACAACAACAGACTTATGAAACATCAATGAAACATTGATGTAGCATAGCAAAACATATCGTGGAGCAAAAAAATACCGTAAATTGTGAAAATTTCTCATCTAAAAATAAACCAAAAAGACATTTTTGAGGAATATTCCGTGATTTGGGTGTAAAAGTGGCGTGAGGAAATCATCGTGAGAAGGCATTGCAGTGCGTGGCGTGAAAGATGGGAAAGGGTCAGAAGAGGAATCAAGCGAAAAAGTTGCCGGCAAATAAGAGGAATGAATTGAATGCTCTGGTCGACACACTCATTAGCCATGGCTTCAAAACAACCACGAATTTATCGGAACAATGGTCACAATACGTGGAAATTCGATCGCTGTTGGACCGCGTCCAGGCCATTGAGGCGGAGCTGAAAGTAAAGAGTGCAGGCAGCAAAAATCGTAGTCAATGCATTGAGGCTTTCTGCAACTGGGCACGCGAGAATGGTGCGGAGTTCGAAGGGGTCACGATATCTGAGTTCCCCGGCTATGGGATGGGTCTGGAGGCGACCAAAGATCAAGAGGAGGGAGCCATCTTCATACGCATCCCGAAGAAAATGCTAATGGGCTTGGATAATGTGAACACAGCGATTGCCCCGATGATGTCGGAGATGCCAATGATTCAATCCATGTCCAACATAAAGCTGGCCTTTTGGCTGCTTGTGGAGAAACTCAATCCCAACAGCTCGTGGAAGCCCTACCTGGACATCCTTCCGGAGAAGTATTCCACCGTTATGAACTTCTCAGTCAATGAGATGCAGGAACTAAAGGGAAGCAGTGCAATGCCCGGAGTACTGGCGCAGTGCAAGAACATCGCTCGCCAGTATGCCTTTATCCGGAAGTACATTGATAACATCAAGGAGGATGCCTTCGATGCTACGCTGCTGACACTCAAGGAGAGATTCTCCTTTGATCTCTACTGGTGAGTAAGCAATTGAAAATGCCACGTTTTGTACAAAAAAAAATGATAATAATTTATTAGCAAAAAACATTAGGCAAGGATTGGTCATCCACAATCTCTTCAAGACTGTCCCAAGAATTCATCTCTCAGCTTTTTTTCTTTTTTAGTTTGGATATTGCACTCGGTTTCTGATATTAACATTCTTTCCCACATGCATGATTTCAGTGATGAGCAGAGTGTTGAGTAGCCAATGAACACAGCATGCAGAGTTTTATCATTCTTATCAAAAATATATAATTTTCTCAAGAATCAATTCTAACAGAGAAATTTATTGGATCGTAAATTGATTGGAAAAGTAGGAAAATTGATGAGAGGTCAGCTTTTTTTTTCTTTTCAGGTTGATCTATTGCCCTTTTAATTTAAGAGAGCAAAAACCCCAAATATCTTAAAATCTTATCTAAAATTTATATTTTTTGGTTTAAAATTTAATTTAATTTGTCTAAAAAATCCTCCACCAAAATTTATTGAACTCTCTTCAAAGCTTGATGACCTCTCAAATAATTTTGATCTTACTCTGCACGTTAGATTTTCTCAATTAAACTTGAATTTGCCCACTCAACACAGCACTTAATGCCCTCATAAATCCCATCACCTGATCAAATTTGGGTACACGTGGAATCTTATCAGGGATAACCCTTTCTCATAGCATCATAGAGATAATCATGAACATCTCCTGACATGGAATCCATTGTATTGAGCTTACTGAGTCGTGGCTCTGTGTGAAGGTATTCCGGGGGATTTGAGGCGCGTCTTGAGGTTTGTCTCTTGAGAATTGGCAGTCGTCCACGTGTTCCACTGAAGCTGTCTGAGTAGTTTAGCTTCCGGTTGCGCCTCTGCCTCCAGCGGCATGTGGCGAAGATAATGATGAAGATCATTACAGATCCCGCCACGATGCAGGAACTGGCCACAATGGCTGATCGTACACCCGACGTCAAATAGGCATTGACAATATTCTTCCTATTGACCGCATGTTGTTGCTCAATCTCCAAATCCAGCTGATTATTTATCCTCGCAATTTCCTTTTCAATTATATCCCCATCATCGGCGTAATTTGCATTTGCTGGAGAAACGCGAGAAGATGGGGCGGCGGATTCCTTCTCAGGCGTGGAGGTGTCGTAGGGATTAAAGTTTGTCGGGTAGCCACTCGCCCGGGGATTAGCTTTGGGTGTTTTTGTATCATCAGTGGGCTTCACATTGATGATGGAGGCAAAATAGCTGGAACCCTGGGAGTCTGTTTTAATATCATCTGGTTTAACACTTCGTAGATTGGCAAAACTGAAGTGGGGAAAGTTCTCAAAGGTCGTAACGATCTCCAATTTTTCCGGACGAAGGCGTGGATGATGCAAATTGCGTGCCAGGGTGCGATTGTGGAAGATCTCAGCGAGGTGAACTTGACTCGAGCCCCTCTCTCTGTGATCTATCAATTCATTTATTGTCATATTGCGCTGTGCAAGGATCTTGGCGAGACGTGCACCACTTCTGCGATCACCGAGTAACTCCATCAATTCTGTTTTCTCATCCACAGTACTTTCGGATGAGATGTCGGCAAACAGTGATGGATTACTCTCAGTCACGTCCATTTTCATTAAATCCCGCGTCTGCCCGGATCCCACGAGGGCTCTCTGAGTGTTCTGGATCACCCTCTCAATGATATCTGCCTCAAAAATACTATCAGATCGTGCTGTGTTGGACTGGATAATCTCATCGGGGAGTTCCTTGAGTCTTGACTCCTCTTTTGTCTCTTCCTCCTTGTCTGCCTTCTCCAGCCTCTCCAGCTGATCACTCTCCTCAATTATATTGAATGTCTCAGGTTCCGTATGATTCACCACGAGCAATTTTCCACTAATTTCCGCTTCAGTTGGTGAAGCAGTGACAAATTCTCTGGCCATCTCCGTTGTTTGCGGCTCTTCCTCCGGTTCTTCCTTCACTGCCTCAATTATTGTCTCCTCAGTGGTTGTCTTGGGGGTGGTCTTTATGGCAATCCTCAATTTTGGTCTCAAATTCATTCGATTCCGGTAGTCGCGCATTGCAATTTGTTTCCTCCCGGGTGTGATGTAATTGCTGGCTGTTGTTGTTGTTGTTGTTGTGGGTGTTGAATGAATTTCTGGGTGATTCTCCGTCGAAGCTTCTTCAGCATAAATTTCCGGTTGAGAAGTTGATGTGCGGCGTTCATTGAATTTTGAGATTACTTTCCCATCATACGGCGGTGGCTTCCATCTGTGGATTATGAAATTTTTTTATTTAATTTTGCATAAAATATTCAAAAATTCAAAGGAAGGAGGTACATTCTAAAGGCCCGAAGAATTGCACAATTGTACATCTATTACGTCACATCTGCAAATTCTTTCGGAAATTCTTGTATTGCTTGAGGAGATGGCTTGAGAAAATATTGTAGTAAGATGCATAAAGTAAGAGGAAAAGTGAATGGGAAATCGGTATTATATTGTACTTTTTAATGATGTACACAAGATTGTGCAGTAGAGTTCGCGTCCAATTTTCCTTCATAATTAGTCATGATGGTCATGATTGATCTTTAGCCTATCATGTTTATACAATCATAAAATGTTGCAACATTAATCACCTAAATAAATAACTCGTGAAAATGATAAAAATTTGCGGAATGGGTTTTTTTTTGGAATGTTTGCACGTGTTAATGCGTGTAATTAAAAATGCTATTCTATTTAACAATTAATTAAGTTTTATAGAGATTTAAATCATTTTTCCATTGAAATATATTTCAATTGAATTAAAAATTAAATTAAATCTTCATCTACTTAAATATATTTCAATTATTTTTTACATAATTTTCCAGGGCAAATGTTGACCCATTTAATATAAATCTTTTAGTATCAAATGAAAGCAAACTCTGAGAGGAAATTCTTAAAAAGAAAAAAATAAATAAAATCACTCTCACCTCTGGGAAGGTCTCGACGTTGTGCTGGAACTTGGAAGCTCAGGAGGAGGCAGCGTTGTTTTCGTGGGGAATTTAGCATTGTGCGATCTGATGTTGGTATTGGCGAAATCGGGTCGAATGCCAGAAACAACTTCTTTGATGGGTTTAATTCTTTCCTCACGCGTTGGCAGGCGGTTATGCTTGAATCCTTCAGGAGCTGTCGAAATTGTTGGTATCTGTTGCGATTTCGTAGTATCCCGCGTCAAATTGTACCCACCATCGTGAATCTTGGGCATTTCTAGCATATACATTGGAAATCTCTTGTTTGCCTTCTCATCATCATCACCCGTGATCATGGTTTCCATTGAGGTGTCTGTTGCATTGTCGGCAGATGATGGGGCGGGTGATTGTGCTGCGGGTGATGGGGCAATGCGTCGATTCTTCGTGTCGACGTGAGGAAGCCGCCGTGGAAATTGCTGGACTGGTTGTGTTGGTTGAGCAAGAATTGCTAATGCTGTTGGTTTCCTGTTTAGGAAATCAGACAGAGATAGATTTTTCTGCTGCAGAATTTCACTCAGGCTCAAACTTTCTCCAGCTTGCTTCAAGATGTGCTTCAAATCCGCCACACCATCGTTGCTACCCTGTTCCTCTTTCTTTGCTACTGAATATGGCTTTCTGTACGATTTATCGCGAATACTATCAAATTCTGGGGGTGCACTCCCCATCACATCGTGCCCCGTAGCACCGTAATTATCATCGGAATCACTGAAGGTCTCAGACGTGGGACGGCGTTGGTATTGCCGCACATCTGGAATTTCTGTGGTTGTTGTGTACAGGAAATTACTATTTGGTCTCTTTTTTCTCCTCCGTCCGGGTCGTCTTCGTCTTTTCCGGAACTCCTCTACATCTACAGGTGTCGTTGTGAGGTACTCCTCTTCCGGATTTTGTGTTGTGACCACCTGACGCCATGCCTTTGGGTGGAAGAAGGAAAAAGGAAGAGAAAATTCACTTAATTAGTAGTTTGGAAAATAAGACATTGAGTGTGAACGAAGCTGGGTCAATGTTGATGAAATGGTATATTAAATGCACCAAGAGATGGCTGTTGGTAAGAAAAACCAGATTTTCTTATCATCATCAACCATTGCCACTGGGTGGTGATTGAAAATATAAGCATGGTGGAAGTATTACAGAGTTGTATAAAGTTTCTTCGACGTACAAGTCAAAGTCAAGTAATGATGAGATAAAAACTAGGTTTCCATCGCGCAAAGAGAAATTTTCTTGCATTGAATACCTTCTCAATTAATTGAAATTGCACAGAAAGTTTATATTTCTTCTTATATATTTTTTTCATATACATATTATGCATGCTAAAATATATTCAACAAACAAGTGTGGTGTGTGGTTTAAATTTATATTTTGTGGTTGCGAAAAAAAGAAGGAAAAAAAAGAGATTCAAGATCTCATCCAAATTCAATGTACATAATTAATAACATTGATTTATTCTACTTTGTCTTGTACTCAGGAGCTTGTTTTTGGATCACATTTTCACTTTTTGTACCCACGAGATAATCGTCTCAAAATAATGTACGAAAAAAAGTGAGAAGCGCAAAATTTCCTCTCTTACAGCGCTGTACCATCGCATATTATGCATGAGGAATGATTAATTGTGGTATGAAAAAGAAATGTTTGTTGTATGTAATTTGTGTCCAAAAGGAGGAAAACATGTGCCCTTTTGTATGATAATTCTTTCTTTTCTTTTAGTTTTTTTTTGATGAAGAGTTTCTCTTATGTATTAGATGATTTTCAAATTCACATAGATTATATTAATAAAATTACAGTGAATGAAATAGTTAGTAATTCTGAAATTACTTTTTTTTTTACTTCTTCATCATCAAACACTTTTTTATGCATCTCTTTGAATTGCTAAGTATTTTCGTAGTTAATTTACCGGCGAAAATAGGAATAAATAGGTACTAAAAAGCAAATAGTTTTCCTGTCGTATAATTTATGGGTCAGTTTATTGTTTTGTTAAAAGTATTTTTGGGATTTTAGAGATTTTTAAAAATAGGTACAGCATAATTTTCCCACGCTGTTAAATTTTCACACTGCGAGAACTTAGAAAGAAAATTAAAATGAACCGTGAAAGATTGGGAAATTAGGAAGTACATAAAACGAAGAAATATACTCGGTTCTCTCTGTTCAATTTTACGGAAAGGTTAAAAATTTCTAAGCAGATTTAAAATTATTAATTGATAATAAAGCGATGTGTTAAATTATATTAAAAATATGAATTTTCAAGCTGTTTAAAAAATACTTCCTAATCAAGGCTATTGGGGTTATCAGACCTAGGTTTCTAAGGGCTTAGAATTTCCTAAACTCTCCATGAGTATGATTAAGTGATAACCCTATAAGTTTTCTTCCTTTATTTTGTAAATTCATGAGACTAATAATTGTTAGTGTGTTAGATACAATAACGTCTTATTGATCAGTTTGGTTAATCGAATATATGACAATTAGCTCAATTAAGTTTAAATTAACAATATTTTAAATAACATTCGTTGCAGAAGAGCTTCAATCAACCCTTAAAACAATACTCTTGGTCTTAGGATCATGATTTTTCAATTTCTTTAAAGGATCACCTCGAAGAAATTAATAAAAATCTCAAATCAACATTTCGTGCTTATTTTTCAATGTTTAAAATGGTTTAAATTCCCCCGTGGAAAAACACCTTGAATAGGTCTTTTTGTTGTGTGTGAGTACATAATTTGAAACAAAACTAATGTACCTATACTCTCTTGCTTGAAAACAAAATGCAGATTTTGCGTAAAGTAATCCAAACTCCAATAACACAGAAAGATCATGGAGGTAATTATTCAATTAATCATTTTCACAGAGGAAAGAATATAATTGTTGTCTATATAAAAGGAGAAGAAGAAGAAAAAAAAGAGAGTTCACTATAAAATTGTAAAAGAAAAGGCTTTTCCACACTTTCAAATGCTAAACGAAATTCGTGCAAAGCTTTTTTTATTCACAATTTTTTTTTCTCTCTTTTACATCCACTTTAAATAAAAATATATAGATTGTGAGAGATAAAGCGTGAGAATTGCAATGTTGGTAATGTGTCTACACCATTTCATAACAATGATCTTTTTCAAACATTATTAAAAAAAAGAAAAGATTACAATTTCAATATGTGTCGTGTTGCAGAGCTGTGTGTAGTGTAGAGTACTTACTTGATGTTGAGCATCAGAGAGCCTCTCATTTGAGATGATAATTGGCTCAAAACTCCGGTCATAGGATGCACGAAGTGCTGGATCGTTGTAATCCTCGTGATGTGGTGCATTCTCCAAAATGTGCTCATTTGAATATTGAGGGGATGCCACTGATATTTTGCACTTAATGGATAAAATTGCTACTAACACTAGGCAGGAAATCACTTTCATCTTTTCACTGAAAATTCTCATCATCCTCATGAAGCACTCTGCGTGAGGATTTTCTTTTCTTGGAGTAAAAAAACGCACCGCAGCAGTTAATTTAATTGTGTACCACTCACATCCGTTGTTGGATTAACACTGCGCACAAACTCGGAATGGTAGCATGAAGAAAAAAACAAGTTGCTCACTTTTGCAAATGAAAATGAACGGTGTGTGCGATACCCAACGAGGCTGTGAATGGACTGGAAAAGAGCTCAATGGTAAAGAGATGTAAAGTCTCATCGCGGCAAATTTCTTCGATGGTTTATACGAAGAAAGTAGGAGGGAGAAGTTGCTACACTGACCAAGAGCAATGAAATTTCCATCGCCGCGCATATATTTTCACAAGATGATTTCTCTATATAGTATTGGGTCGTTCATTGCAAATATATTAAAAATGTATTTGTTCTTCTGCAAAAAATGCAACATTTTATTTTCCTCCGCATAACACATAATGTTTAGTCGGTAAATTAAAGAAAATCCAATTTCCATCTTTAAGCTAATTAGCTCCTCCTCTAAACGCTCTAAACTCGCAGCGTATTGTGCGAAAAAAATCTTTACGCAGCATTTGAGATGCTGGGCAAGAAAGAAAATTATTTAAATTTTTCCTCCAATTAGATTGCAAATGATTTAGAGAAAAGAAAGAGAGACTAAAGAATAAATTAGAAAACTATTAAATTTTTTGAAAATTGAAAATTTGCTATCACAAAAGTGAAAGGGGGGCACACAATACACGTTAAATTTTTCATGAGTAACAGAGAAGGATGGAATGACACTCATTTTCGATAAGCATCGAACCCAGAGGTGGTATTTTCCTCTAAACAAAAAAGTATTTCATTGATTTGATACCTATTATTGTGAATTTAAAATGAATTATGATTCAAATCAATTCAATAGGTTAATTTTCAAGAGATTTTTTTATTGAAAAAAAATTCGTGGTAAGCGTATGGAAATCTCGAGATGGATCGCGATGATTCATTCACATTTTGAAACGTATTAACGTCTAATTAGATGAACTAAAGCATTTCCGAAGTGAATTAATTAATTCAGAAATCGGTCATTCCATAAAAACAAGAAATTCCCCACGTGGATAAATGTTTTCTTTTCTGTTTTGACCTTTTATGAAAAAAAAAAAACAATCTGTGTGTGTTTTACTAATTGAACACTCGCAAAACCGCTTGGCCGATGAAGAAAGAAGTTTATTCATTGACAAATTCATTTTTTCTTCTTATGTAAATCAAGATTTGCAAGAAACTAGTTTTTTAAAAGAGTTTTAAACAAAATTTATTTTCCTAACATTTTCTTAACATTTCAATGTAAAACTAAACTTCAGCTGCAACACTGCAGCACTGAAGAATATAAGAAAATTGGTGCAAACTCTCGGTATCCGCATAGAAAATGAAATTTCTAAATAACAAATTGCGGAGGAAATACCACAAAATTACAACTTTCAATGAAAAGATCCAGCGAATAAATCTCCATGGTGAGATTTATCGTGACATTTTGAGAGTTTTGTGCGTGGTTATTGCATTACCACGGTATTTTTTTGTTTGTTTGTTAGTTTATATATAGGGCAAATATGCAATTAATGTGCGAAAGATCGCTGTATATACGATCGGCGAAAAGAGATCTTTATTGGTGGAAAGAGTAAAGAAAAAAAAAAGAGAGAAATAATCAATTTTCATTTGCTCATGCATTTCCTTTTTCATGTGACGCGAAAAAAAGAAAGATTGTGTGCGATAATGCTTGAAATTCATGGTCATGGTCGGAACTCTTTTTCTTTTTATTACACATATACCTATTATTTCAGCCGAGAGAATTCAATTTAATGCAACGTCGCAAAGTTATTTCCATATAATTTATTGAAGCATATAAAATTATTTATCTCCTTATGCATAAATTTGAATGAGTTTAAAAATGCTGCGAAAAAACATTTTAAGAAAGTGAAATTTTCTCTCTGCACCTTTGGTTGTGTTTGTATCGATAATCTCTCGCTAAAATTATTGTAATTCACCGCAGAATATTGAGAAAACTTACATATATATAGCGTGATGTGATTGGTTTTTTTTTTTCACCTCTCCATCTTCTTGCTTAATCTCATCTGTAAAGGTATCTCGTCAAAACACGAACAAAGTGATCCACAAAATTCACCGTTTTTTTTGGATGTTGCTTTCAGTTTGATGGATCACTTTTGATTTCTTAGAGACATCGATTGCATCGATTGGTCTTCCATAATGGGCTTTATGCTTTGTGAAATTTCAATTAAAAAGGGAATTTAATCAGTTTAATTAAAAGTTTTTTTTTGAATACAGAATCTGAAATCAAAAGTTCGAATTTAGGAGATGGAAAGGACATCTTCTTTTAATTTAATCAAAATTTAATCAAAATCAATTAAGAAAATTATTAAAAATCTTAATCCAACCAAAATATAATTTAAATTAAATCAAATTAAAGAAGTTTATTCATTTCTCCATGGGAAATTTTTGATTAGAGATGTCAAACCGGGTACTCAGTCTTGCAAAGCGTGAAAACAATAAAGAAAATCGCCAAAGAAACATCGCAATATTCACTGGGATCAGCTGGGAAAAGCAGACAAAGATTTGCTTAAAAATGCAAATAATGAAGTCACAATTGTAGGTTTCTTTCTTTCATTTCATGAAAATAAAAATATCTTGTTGAAACTCATCAATAAATTATTAGCGATAATGATTCATTCATGCATTGAAAGAAACAAAAAAAAATCAATTGTGACGTCATTTGTAACATTTTTGGTCAAATGTTTGCTAACTTTTCTAGCTGAGCCCGGTGAGATAATGGGAAGTTTTTCGGGAATTTGTTATTCCTGTTTGGCCTTCTTCAAAATTCCGCTAATCTCAATTATTTTCTCGAATAAAGTTTTTCATGCATCGATGAATGAACTCCTTTAGCTAAGACATTAATTTGTTTAATAAAAAAAAATAGTGAGAGAAGAAAATTTAAGTTATTGGACTTTGGAACCTCTTTGTTCTCTTCCACCAATTTATTTTAAAAATTTTAAGTGTTTCGAATAACATGTTAAGTTATTTGTGAAAATTACCATTCACTGATAATTTTATCGATACAACAATCGAAAGTAAAAATGTTGAAATTAACATGAAGTTTATTCGGCAAACTCGTAAATTAGCTGCTTATGTGATTTGTAGTTCAGATAAAAGAGCCATCGAAAGTCTCTTTCCATTGAAAGTAAAACTATAATAAACTCTTAAGTCGTCATTTAAAAAAAAACGAATTTATTGTTAATCATTTTATTTGTAAGACAACTCAATTCACAAAACTAAAAGAATTTCACTAATTTTCCAAAGTTTCTTTTAAAGACTGTATGGAGTTGAACTGAAATTTGGTACAAAATTTCACACTTTTGTTGGGAAATTTTTAAAGGGGGAAAAATGGTTAATTTTGCTAGGTGAAAACAAAGTCTTTAAAGTCCTTACATAAGGTGTGCATTGCATTTCAAAAGATCATTTAGAAGTGAACTAATAGCGTACATATTTTGTGTGCTCTTCTAAAAAAAGAGATAAATTATGAGCCATATACGAGCTATATATGTGATTATCTTGGACATGCTTTTTATGAAAATGAGCGTCGTGAGAAATTTCGTTTGCTTCTTCTTCAAATGCAATCGCCACAAACATTTTCTTTACATCGACAATGTGTATGTTTTTTTATGCAAAGCTCTTTTTGCAGCTCTAATGGTTGGATAAGTTACTAAAGAGTGGTTAGGAAATGAATTATGGAAAATCAATCAAATCGTCAGCAGAATAATGCTTGTTATAATAAATGATTGACTGTACGTGGGCAAATATTTTATACACTCGCTAAACTATAGGGTACCTACAACAGTTTGTCTCGTCACGTTGATTAATGGCATCATGGGCATCATGGCTAATTTTCTTTGATTTTTAATGCCCAGAGTTTGCTGGGAAAAATGAAGGGAGCAAGCAATCTTTGTCGCCAATTAGACCAAATTATGAATACACTGAAAATTAATTATTCATTTCCCGAAACAACTTGTTTTTCTCACAATGTTGTAATAAATTTATTTTTTTTTATTTTTTATCTATAAATAATGCGAGTAAAATGTCGGAAGAAATGCTTCAATTCACCTTTCTCTGCTCTCTGTCCCTTTCCTTTCCGGCAGTTGGGCAGTTTCAACAGTCATGACACGCCAAAATCTCGTTCCCATGGACTTTACGGATAAGGGTGAGACGCAAACTCAGATGAGCCCTACACTGATTCCACTCTGGGATATGGCCAATCATGCTCAGGGGAGCATCACAACGGTCTACAATCCCGAAACTGAGTGCATTGAGAGCTCCTTGCTGAGGAAATGTCAACGTGGTGAGCAGATTTTCATCTTCTACGGCCCAAGATCTAATGCTGACTTTCTAATGCACAATGGGTGAGTTTTTTTCTGCTATGAAATCCCTCAAATAAATTCTTTAAAAAATATGTTTCTTTGCAGCTTTGTTTATGCCAAAAATGAGCACGACACGGTGCCCATTCGTCTGGGTTTGAGCTCAATGGATCAACTTGTGAATGAGCGAACGGATTTGCTGAAGAAGCTCAATATTGTGGTTTCGGGAGAGCTGAATCTCCTGCCGGCACCAAAATTCATTTCACCTGAATTGCTGGGCTTTGTGCGTGTATTCAATATGAATAAGGAGCAATTGGATCACTGGCTGGCCAGCGATAAAGCCACGGATCTTCTTCATGCCGACTGTGCCTTGGATACTGCATTGGAGATGAAAACGTGGAAATTCCTCGAGACTCGTCTCACTCTGCTGCTGAGAACGTTCCCAACAACCCTCGAGGATGATTTGGCGATGCAGAATGGCTCCAAATTGGGGCACATTCGTGGTATTTTGCTGCAATTTCGTATTGGAGAGAAGCAAATACTCCACGATGCACTTGAGTATGTGCAGCAGAGAGTAAAGAGCTAAAGAGCCACAGTTGGTATCAAAATAAGTGCTTCAATATAATCCCCCCCCCCCTACCTTGTGGTACATATTTATGCGCAAATTGGCCTAAAGGGCAATATTTTATGGATTTTAAAAATTAAAGATTATATTTATTAACAGAAGCTTCTTTCCTATACACATGAATCTGTTTCATTGACTATTTCGACTCAAATGTGTAGTGGACTTTTCCTTCACCTGGATATTGCTTCGGGACTACCGGCAGGAAGCCCTTGTAGTCCTCCAGGAGGTAGTAGACGGCAAAGCAGCTCGCCATGATGCCGGTAAAGACGAAAAGTTGGTATTTAAGGGTGAAACGTGGCTTTTCAGAGTACCCAAATCGATCCTCACTCCACAGTGTGTAGTCAATGTGCACCTGGACAGATCAACAAGATACCTTCATCATTAGTTTGTTTAATTCACTTCACATGACGTATTGTTTTTAACTTACAGGCTCATTGAAATTCCTCTTGAGCTCAGGAAAGTCATACGGATAGTGAGGATCCTTCATCTCCACTGGCACATCCGGAAGCTTCGGGTAGTCACCGTAGCCCTCTCCATCATCCGGGTATGGCTGATAATCGTCCGGGTGCAAGTTGTACTTCTTGGCAGCAGCAAGACGCTCTTCCTCGGTGGTGGGATACTTTCCTGGCTTGAAGTCCTTGTTCCAATCTGCGTAGGCAATCCGTCAAAAATGACAACAAAATTACGTAAACATTTTCAGGGCAAAATTGTCTCCGGAATTCTATGGCATCATATGCAAAAGGTACTCACGATTTCGCACAGGAACAATGAGACTTGCCGGATGAGCCCGGGCTAAATTGCAAACTAATTTTGCACCACGAAAAAGAGCCATATTTTTTTTTCACTAAATTTTCACAAAAAATGTCAATACATGTCGTTTTTCTTCTTCTTTTTATTTTTAACAGGGCCGGACGTCATTTCGACATCCATATCAACCCAGTATACATGTGGTTCCAAATCTCCGCGGAAATTCATTCAAGTCGTATGAAACTCCAAGGATGTCACACTCAGTTTTTCGCAGTTTTCTCGCATTTTCCGTATAATTTTCCCACCGAAAGTAGTTTTTTGCGATTAGGAAGCGATGCCGCGGCGATTAACATTAAAAATGCTGAAAGTTTGCGAAAATCCATTCTGGAAAAAAAACCGCCAAAATTTTAGTGGGTCCGAATTTCTGCACTGAGCAGCTCCGCGAAGGCGTTGGAGCACCCATAAGGGTCCTATGAGCCTCAAAAATGTATTTTGTGGCCTAAAAATTGGCGGGAAAACTAGAAAATCCACATTTTTGGAAAATCAATTTTACTGTCCGTTAAAATTAAAATAACGTAGAAAAGTCGAAACATGCAATCGCATATCCCAAAATTACGCATACCGCACGTACTATATTTTTTCTTCTCCTCTCTTCGCTCAGCAGAGAGGGAGTGAGTACACACTCGTCTGCCGCCCGGCGCAGTTCGATTTTTCTTTTTATAAGAAGAAAATTTCGGGTGGAAAAATAATATAAATTTTCATATTTTTGCATGCAGTGTACATTCATTGTGATAATAAGGTGAAAATAAAAAAATAAAGGTGAAAACATGACGTCGTACTTTCAATTAATTATCCTGGCACTGCTGCTCCTGCTGCCGATCCTGTACGAGAGTAGTGCTCGATTTCGCTACTACACAAAATTCACGGTTTACTGCGTCGGGATCACAGTCAATGCAGCAATCCTCTGGCCAGTCTTCATGTGCAGACCGTGGAATGTGCGGAATTTAAAGTAAGAAATGTCCTTCCTGGAAAAAAAGAAGGGCAAAAAAAATCATTCTTTCTGTCAACCCCCATCGAGAGCACCCTTAAAAAAATTCAACCCTGCATTGATTATTTTTTACACACAGAAAAATAAAGTCCAAAAATGCGAGTAGTTGTTGCGAGTGTTTTCACTCGCATTTGCTAATGTTCTGCTTGCAAACCCAAATAAGACCTATATTGATACGATATTAGTTGTTGCAAGCAGCGATTAGACAGTGTGAGTCAAACTGCGAGTTTTCCACTCGCAATTTTACTAATACGAAAATTTTTTCTGTGTGCAAAGGCCCTAAAAAATCGTTAATCTTGAGTGCAAAATTGCAAATTAGAACATTGCAGTTACTATTAATATCGTATATAGGTCTGGAGATTAAATGCACATTCTTCTATTTACTAAGAACATACAATATTTGTTTACATACTGCAGTCTGTTTGTATTTATGAAAAAAAAAGACTGAATCGTCACAGCATTGTGGGTCTTCTAAATTCACTTTATGCTGCTGCTGCTGCACGTATTGTTCATCTTAAGTGAAAATTAAAACTCAATTGTCCGCGTCCGGTGGTTTGTTATAAATTTAGACGCCTTTCTTTATTATTTATATTAACTGACATTCACAAACGTATAGCAACTCCTTATCACTCCCTCAACTCAATATACCCTCCACCCACATGATATTTCATTTTTTTTCCATCTGCATTATGCTCTCTCACAGTCAGTTTAGTCAGCTAAACCGCGAGACTTTAGCCGCAACACACACGGAAGTTGGGGGCTTTAAGAAATCTCTTTTGATGCAACAACAAAACGATGCTATCTGTCCTTCCAAGTATTGTTTGTGAAAATCCAGCCAGCTTTGAGGAAAATCCTCACACACAGCTGATTAGATTTTGCTGCCCACGCGGTATCAGTCTGGTTGGTTTTGGGGCTCGATCAGTTGGTGGTTGCACGTCTCATGATTATGCAACATTTAGCAACACAAAACACGGATCAATCACCTGTGCCGATCTCATGTTCAATTGTTGCCATGAATTATGCGCTTAAGATATTCGTAAATTCAGTCAATAAAATTCTCACGTAAATTAAAAGCAGCCAATGAAGAGGAGGTGAACTAAAAAAAACTCTTTCAATCTGTGGCACGGATGGCACGTATTTTGAGCTTTTCAATTAAACATCGTAAATATCCCATATGCGGAAAAACATCATTGAATTCAAAAATAAAACTGCAATTTTGCTGCAAAACCATTCGTCAATACACACGTTTTGACCGAGATTTATCAATCAATTTATGCTGCATATGGCGGGAATTCAAGTGCAGCGAGGGAATCACGTAAAAAAAAGCAGCGAGAGAGATAAATTTTCGATTGGGGCACAAAACATAGCGCAGAAGGAGGAATATGTAGCATGTTATAAAAATAAATCCAAGGTTTGCTGCTGGCTAAAAAATCCCCAGAGCCGTGACATTCAAAAGGTCTCTATGGCTACATTTTTAATGGAGGAACTCACCCCCTCCCACAAGCCTAAAAGCTCACCAAAATATTTCGCATGTGTGTTTAAGGGATATTTTATTCACGAGCTTTTATGGAGCGTAATGAGGATACCGCAGATGGGATGATAGATTCGCATCAACTTTTTCCTTCCAACCTCTATGTAGTATGTGTTGTGTAATAGGGTAAAGAGGGGCAATATGATTGTTTTTTTTTATTGAAATACATTTTCTAAAAGAACTTTGTTTCTCAATTTCAATGAATAAAAATTCATTAAATTGTAAATTTTAATAAAATAAATTCATCAATATTTTGCATTTTGTTGCATGAATTAAAATAATTTAAATGAATCATAGAATAATCATAAAGAAATCCGTTGTAGAGAAGGTTTTTTTTTCAAACATAAAGCATTTTTTATTATAAAAAAAAATGTATCGATAAAAAATCACTTAGGAATCAAAGTTAAAATATTAATTAGATAAACTATACGGCTACTTTATTTAAATAAGTCAATTTTGTTACAAATTGGTTTGTGCCATTCTAACGATTGACGTTTTCTTTTTGACTTTTACTTTCTCTTTCTTACGTTTGATGCATTTTTTGAAATATTTAACGTTTGGATTTCTTTTTTTTTTTAACTGCGATGCTTATTCTAACGCTTTAAATAAAAAAAAACCTTAAAGATCTAGTAACGAGAGTTCTGGCTTTGAAACAATTTATAACTGAAAATTTGCATGTTAAAATAAGTTACATCGCAAAAAATTAATTGAAGTACAAACTAACTACCTATACTATTTTATTTAATTCCCATGTATAAAAATTTTAAAAGGGAACAATACAATGTATTTCGAGCCATTAAATTGATGTTCTTTTATATCTTTTATTCTCTATCAAACAGTTCTTCCCTCTTTGCAATAAAATACTTTATAAAAGGTACATTGCAAGCTATTAAAAAATTATTGTCTATAAAAGAATTTCACGCTATTTGTCAATAAAAAGTAGGTACTAATATTAGATTTGTCTTTGAATATCCGTGATAGGTGAAGGTTAAAAATACCAATGAACTTTAGGCAAAATGTTTCACCTGTATACAAGTTGAGAAAATCAATAAAATATTTTTTTCAGTTTCTGATAAAAGTAATTCAACAATTCTTCATTTAACACCAGTCTCCTCTATTCTTTTTTCAAGACTGTAATAAAATAAATTGTTTCATGTTTTGCAATTTTTTTAAATAGAACTTTTTCTTAATTATTTTAATCCTGCTTTAAATTTTATATTTTCTCTGTTACAGTCATCAATTTAATTGCGATATAAAATGCTTTATATTACTCACTTGCAAAACATTCTTGCCAAAAATTAACAGATCCAATTAAATTAAAATTAGGAGTATAAAAAGGCATGTTACTATTCCATTGACCGGCTGACACTATTAGTGAAATCTTACGATTTATCTCATAGATTTTATTCAATGTAATGTTTTGATAAAAAAAGTCATTATTTAATAGAGAGAGGTGTGAGTTTAATGCCTACAAAAATTATGTTTATACAGATAAGAGAAAAAGAGGAAGCTCCTGATAAGAATGTTTTTATTCGTAAAAGGAATCTCTGAGAAAGAAAACAACATTAAACTCGATTTTTTGCGCCATTGACAATGTAATGTAAATATGGGAGATTATATTAGTTTAGTTGCGGCGTGTTTTTGATTTTTAGTTCTCTACAGTTGCGGCATGTTATCGTAACAATATAAAGTTAATCCTTCTCTAATTAATAAAGAGTGGCTAAGACTTTTGCGACACTTTTGTGCCATTGTTGTGTCGACGACGATACATGGTAACATTATGACTTTTCAAAATCAATATCAATTGTGCGTCTCTCAAAAGTCAGTCTCTTATCAATTCCCTTTTTTTTTCTCACATGGATTAAGGGGGGAAATTAAGCATGATTATTATGTCAAGTTCCTGCTAATATTTTCCATAATAATAAAGGTCACGTATTCGGTTACTGATTCAAGAAAGAAAAAAAATGCTGAACGAAGGCCAATATTTTAAGTCAGACGTCTGTCCTATCCAACGTCTTATCGGGGTTTTGGTGGCTTTTCGCGGGCAGATGAACCTTCCCGCATTTAGCGTCCGTATGATTTTTGCTTAAAACTTGTACTCTGATCCCATTGCGTAGAAGAAATGATAACACCGACAACAAAAGTCTCAACATTTCCAGCAATTAAAGTGCTTTCTCTGAATTTCCTCACAATGGTGTTTTCTTTATCAATATTTGGGTTTTTTTTTGTACATAATTCGCGTGATAATTTTTTATTTATATTGAGTGGAATTTCTTATTTTCAACCAAATGCAAAAAAAAACTCGTAACCATTGACCGCACTTTGATTGACCATAAAATTTGATCTTGTTTGATTTTGATTAGGTGAATGTGCAGAAAAAATTAGGCAAACCGCTTCTGTTTAACCTGAAGGTGCAACATACATACATAAGTACTTTGCACCAGAATTATTAATCTTACTTTTATTGCTACTGTGTGCCAAGTTTGAGAATCGCATTGCGTGTTGCAATCTTTCAATCATTGACAAAAGTGGTTTTACTTACTTACTTTGTAATGAATATTTTAATTGCACATAGATCCTAACTAAGTAGTTTACAATTTCGTCAACTGTTAATGAAAATAAATATGTCAAGAATGTTTAAGGGGGGTCTCTTGGGAAAATTGTTGGAATTGACATATTTTTAATGTTTAAATTTTTCTTGGAGTGTTTCTTAAACTTGATTTTCCGACTTTTCCACAGAACTGTCCTAAAACACAAAAGTAGGTTTTTCTCAGGATCTACTGGATGGATTTTGATGGGGTCAAAAGTAAATGAAAGTGGAAATTCCAATGCAGACTTTGATGTATCAGAATTTTGAATTTCCATTCTGGGGCTGAGAAAAATGGAAAAATGTGACTTTAGTTCAGATATTTTTGACATTTTTCCAATTTTCTCAGCCCCAGGTGGGAGATTCAAAATTCTGGTACATCAAAATCTGCATTGGTATTTCCTCTTTCATTTGCTTTTTACCCCATCAAAACCCATCCGGTAGATTTTGAGAAAAACTTACTTTTGTGTTTTCAAGAAAATTACAAGATGACGGAAAGTGATTTTCTTACTCTTTAATAATAAAGTCTTTAAATGTGACTAAAACTTGAAAACCCCAAGAAAAATAAAAACATTTAATTTCATCAACTCTCAAAAGAGAACCCCCTTAAGTTACTTTGTAGTGAATATTTTAATTGCACATAGATTCTAAATAAGTAGTTTATAATTTCGTCAACTGTTAATGAAAATAAATAGGTCAAGAATGTTTAATCTCAATAATTTCCCAGCTTTTTTGCTGGTGTTATTTCAAAACTTTTCAAAGCCAAAAACATAACGAAAATTTATTAACAAAAAACTCTTTCTTTGCAGGATTGGTGGTCTATTTTGCCGTCCCATATCGAAGATAATTGGAATCAAATGGACCCTGCGGGGAGAAGAGTACATAAGTCAGGATAAACCTTTTGTGATTGTGGCAAATCATCAGTCATCCTTGGACGTTCTCGGGATGCTGGACATTTGGGATGTCATGGATAAGTGCACAGTTGTGGCCAAGAAGGAGCTCTTCTACGTGTGGCCCTTTGGTCTATCTTCATGGCTAGGTGGTTTAATTTTTATCGATCGCAAGAGTAGCGATAAATCGCGCACAATTCTCAATAGCGTGGGTGACTACCTCAAACGTGAACGTGTTAAATTGTGGATCTTCCCTGAGGGTACAAGACGGAATACAAATGATATTCATGCATTCAAAAAGGGGGCCTTTCACATTGCAATCTCTGAGCAAATCCCCATAATGCCGGTGATCTTTAGCTCCTACACACCATTCATTGATAGCAAGAAAAAGATCTTTGACAATGGGGAAGTTATTATAACAACACTACCTCCAATCTCTACGGCGGGCATGACAACGAAGGACATTGATGCCCTCATGGAGAAAACAAAGGGGCTCATGAAGGATGTCTACGTTGAGACAACAGCGGAGATTAGTGCAAAATTCATGAAATCCAAGATCTCGGGGATTGAGAAGAAAGTTGAAAAGGCAATCAATTGAGTATACATTCTGCATTTTACCTCAAGAAGATAAAGTTAAAAAAAAATTTCTAATAATTACCAGTGAAAATATTCGGTGATATTGCATGCAGGCAATATTTCTCCAATCAGTTGAATTAATTGATTGATCTATTTTTCAAATTATCAAATTTGCTTTATGTTCTATTTTACGTAATAATATTGTTTGAATGAGGGCATGAGATTAGTAGGAGAATTTTTCTGTCTATATTATGAATTTTAATACTCATCGCAATTACACATGTTAGCTGTTGCTTCGTTATAATAGAAGCAGAAAAAAAATTCTTTTACTTATCTCATGGAATGTTTTTGAAAGAGCTCTATCACTTTAGGGCAGAGACAAAATAAGACGTAGAAAAAATGTGATTTTTTTTTGTTGAGAAATTTAGTTTAATTTATAGTTAATTCTCAGCTATTTGGCCTAAATAATAAGTATTAAATTGCCAAATTTATTGGAGAAATAGTGCCCATAAACATGTAACATTATGCCCTTACTCTTTGCCACAACAAAAAATGTTGAAATAATAACAAAAAATTTATCATTATTATTTACGTAGAGAAAGGTAGGAAATACAAAAAAAGTATATTTCTTGCATTTGATGAATAGTTGCCATAAATTACTTAACAAAAGGAAAGAAAGGATGATCCTCTTGTAAAAGGATTAATTTTAACAGTTTTAGTGTACTAAATAAACCCCAAATAATTCTCATTGCACATTCCAAAAAAGTAATTCTTAATTTTCTTTTTATTACCACATTTTTATCATTAGAAAAGAGCTTCACCAAATAGCGCCACGACACACTCACTCATTATCCAAATAGTAAAATTAAATTGATGTCACATTTATATTTGGTTTACAAAACAAGAAAGAATTAAAACTCCAATTGGAGTTTCAAGTGTAGGTATTATTATTATGTAAACACCAAAAAATGTTTTATTTTGTACATTTCCCAATTTTATTTTTGTCGTAGAGCCAAAGAGAGGAGAGAATTTTAGTCTAATTTTTGGTATATAATTTTATTATTTTGTTTAAAATTTAAAGAAAAATATTGTATATTAAAATTATATCTCTGAAAAAAAGTCTTTTAATTAATATTTTCAACGTAATTTATGCATTTTGGATTGTAACGGCGACGTGCGTAAAAGGAGATCACACACTGCAGTGTAGGTAATTGCACCGGTATTTGAGAGACCAACTAAATGAAGTACAAGGTGAAATAATTTGCACTATTGCGGTTAATCTGGTTGGAAAATCATTAAAAATTTATATGTTGACGAGAACAACCTCCAAGTTTTCATCAAAAAAGTCTAAAAATGAAACGCCACCCATCGATTTTGACGGAGAAAGCTCTAAAAATAAAAGAAGTTCATTGTCTGGACAAGAAGACAATGAGGGCCCTCAATGGATCTTGTTGTTTGTGCTGAAAAGGGATTTTATTTACTTGAGATTGTTTGCACATCGTTTCGGGAAAAAAGCCAGAGTAGTTAAATAATAAATTATTTCATGAATGGTATCGATTTTGTAGGGCCGAAACGAGAGAAAGCTGCAGAATTTAGGGACTGTTGAACTTTAACTAAAAGCCCCTTTTGTGCTGCTTTAATTTTTTATTTATTGCATAAAATTAGTAAAAACCGTAAAAACAGAAAGAATTTAACGTTTTTTAACGGTTTTAACTTTCAAATTGCAGGTAAAGGATATTTTAAGGACATTTGCAGGACTTGTCCAATGATTTTCTCTGCAACAGACATTTCCAATGAGAAAACTATCGGTGTGAGTGAGACCACTATATACATTGCCTAAATAACTTCATGTCATCTCGCTCACACACTCAATTTTTCGCAATTTTCTCGCGTTTTCCGCTGAATTTTCACGAAAAAATGGGTTTTTCTTGCTTAGACGCCGACGCCGCGTCGATTGGCATCAAAAATTCAAAAAGTTCGCGAAAATCCATTTCCGGGAAATGAGAGTCGTGTAAAATCCCCAACCGTCAAAATTTCAGCCGGCCCCAAATTCCGCGAAAAGGGTCTCCCCGGGGCCCCTGGAGCTTCCGCAAGTGCTCCAGGAGTCCCAAAAATACGTTTTGTGGCAAAAATTGGCGGAAAAAACAAGAAAATCGCATTTTTTAGAAAATAAATTATTTGTCCGTTAAATTCAAATAGGAGAATCCGCATGTCTCGAGGCTTGTCCTGCTAGTTGTCCTGAGACAACTCAAGGACATTACACTAAATCGGGAAACATTCTTTTTTTCATAATTCGAGGACCCAGAACTATACCCAGGTGCTCCAGGATCCCCAAAAATGTCTTTTGTGACAAGAAAATTGGCGGAAAAACAAGAAAAATCGCATTTTTGGAAAATCAATCAGCAGCCGTCCAAAATTTTCGGTTCATCACAAAACATATGTTTCTCAATGCATGTGTTTCGCGGATTATGTGAAACGTAAAGGAAACATTGAGTGGAGTAATTTTTTTGTTCTTCACGCAAAAATTACAATAATTTTTAAAAATTGCGAATTTCTAGAATTTTTATAGATTTTAAGGGTACCTCGGGGGCACATCTTCATCGCCTGATTAAGGAGCTACAGTGTCGGTGTTGGAAAGTCATGAGTTTCTTGTTGTAAGTTCCCAAAAGATCATTTTTCACTTTTCCCCAATTACCTACTATTTGGAGGGATTTCCGGCGTTTTCTGGCTCTGGGTCTCCTCAGGTGTGATGTTCAGGTGTTCTAGGAGTGGGGTGATTAGTGCTGGGTGGTACATGTGAGCCAGGGTGGTTTGTTTGACATGCAGACGGGGCTATGGGGAAATGCTAACAAAAGCACTCTAGCCTAGAGCAGTGCAGACTAGTGCAAATTTTGCGGAAGTCCCCAAGAAAGAGCTTTTTTTCCGGGTGGAAAAGTGTTACATGGTTTTTGTATTTATTCTCAAAGCGGAAGCAGATCCAGTAAGACTTTTAAGCCGAAAAAGAACATTCCCGAGGGGACACATCAGTATGACTTGATGAAGCATGCTGCAGCAACTCTGGGATCTGGCAATCTCCGTAATGCTGTAGCACTTCCAGATGGCGAGGATCTCAATGAATGGGTGGCTGTTAACAGTAAGTAGTTGAAGACTACTAGTAAGTAGTAGTGAGGAAAGAATTAAAGAATAATAATCTTTGACACAGCTGTGGATTTCTTCAATCAAATCAACATGCTTTACGGGACTGTGACGGAATTTTGTACGGAAGAGAATTGTGGGGTGATGTCGGCGGGTCCCAAATACGAATACCACTGGGCAGATGGGCAGACGGTGAAGAAGCCAATAAAGTGCAGTGCCCCCAAATATATAGACTACCTGATGACGTGGGTGCAGGATCAGCTGGACGACGAGACGCTCTTCCCATCGAAAATTGGAGTTCCCTTCCCAAAGAATTTTCTGACCATCGCCAAGACGATACTTAAGCGACTATTCCGCGTGTATGCCCACATCTACCATCAGCATTTCTCGGAAGTGGTACGACTGGGCGAGGAGGCACACCTCAATACATCCTTCAAGCACTTTATCTTCTTCGTGCAGGAGTTCAATCTAATCGACCGGCGCGAACTTGCACCCCTGCAGGAGTTAATTGATAAATTAACAGCAAAAGATGGTACTGGGAGGCAAATGTAGAGCTTTCATCATCTCTATAAAATATCTTATTTAAGGTACATTTAGATATTATCATTTTTCTTTTTCATAAAATACATATAAAACACTATTTTATAGAAGATTCCACAATTTATTGAAGAGAAAGAAAAAAGAAAACTTCTTTTTGACTTTATTTTGACTTTCTTGGGTGAAAAGTGATTTGTGTTTCTCAATCAGACTCAATCAAACAGGGTAGCTAAAATTAAGAATGTTTGACGCAATCGAACGCGCTTTATAAAATTGGCGAGAGAGATATTTTTGTACATATAGAAACGGTGAGAGGTTCCAGGATGAGCAATCACTGTATCTGCCTGCTGCTGGCGTATCAGGAGGATTTTTCGCGTGCGCGCGTGTGGGTGGGGGTAGGAATGAAAAAAAAATTGATTAACATATTGGCGTTTAAGAAATTTTTAGGACAAAGAAATTTTAATAAAGGTGCACCAGTCGCTTTTCGCCTCTAATAAGCTGAAACTTATCATGACAAAAGGTTCAACTTTTCTTCTTTTTAAAAGAAAATACGTTTAATAGCCAAAATCTCTCGAAAAAAAAATATGTGTAAATCGAGAGAAACATCACGAAAAAATTGCTGAAAATTTTTAAAATTAAAAATTAATCTTCCAACATTTAAAAGAGAAAAATAAAACCATCAAATGTCGAGTCACAGAGAGTTGCCTTATCTTCGAGATACAGAGAGATAGAGAGATAAAAAGGACATTTTGAGAGGACAATTAAATGTATATCGTTGCCCTCGAAAGATGGTGAAAAAAATTGTACAGAGATCGGAAATATTTTGAATACATTTTCCACGTGAAATATTCTCATAAATCCACGTAGATTTTTTAGCATTCGATAGACTCGATTTGTAGAGGATATTTGCAAAAAAAAAAACGTCAAAAGAATTTATTTCTTTCGCAATTTTATGTGTCCTATTTTTTACCACCTGCATTAAGTTAGAGACTTCTTGTTACTTCCAAAATGTGAATTTCTCGTTCAAGATGCTTCGTTTTTGGGAATAGTAAGAATAACTTTCTTATTAGATTTTTGTGTATACTTGAAAATAAACTATTTGCTTATAATAAATTCCATGAGCGTTTTTTCTTTGACTATTAATTTCTTTTTAATTAATTTAAAGAAGGAAAAAGGTTAATTGAACGATAAATTCCCGCCAAAACTCCGTCGGTCTGGACAACTGTTTTAGCGACTCAGGTTCGTATATGTGGTGTGACTTATCAAATTCAGTGAAGGAAATAAATTGAAGAAAAATGCGATATGAAACAGATTTCGATAAATGGTAATTTATACAGAGAGGAGCGTAGAAGAGGGAGGGGGGTGGCATAGAATTCAATTACTGAATAATGCAAAAATTTAGACAGAATTCTTTTCAGGGGCTGAATTCCTTGATAAAGCGCTTTAGAAATATAAGCAAAAAGGCAAAAAGCTTCATAATGGATACAAACATTCCCTGAAAATCTTTTTAGATACTATCACGGTAATTAATCAGAAAATTCATCCTCAGAACAAACAGAATATAAGGAAAACGACAGTTCTAAAAAAAATTACGAAAATCGTTTTTTCGAGATTTACAGAGAATTCTAAAACAAACTAAGAAATCATTAAAGTCTCCCCTATTTATATCGAGGGTTGGAAAATACACTATACTAAGTCGAGTTAGTATAGTATATTTTTAACGCATTTTTCGATAGCTTTTGATGTCCTTCATCTTCCCTCAAAAGGACAAATTCGAATATTTGTTCCCTACAAAGTTACAGCGATAACTGTAAAAAGTTTTACATAAGAAGCAATGTAAATCTCAAACTTCAAATCGCTCTCCTGAAAATCAACAAAAATGAGTTAGTATAGTATATTTTCCAACCCTCGATATCTGCATTTTATTATAATTCTTTTGCTAACTACAAAAAAAACACTTCTAACCTTTATATAACAGCATAGCTTTTACATCATGTATAAAGCTGCACAATAGAATACCGCCAAGATAGTAAAATAAATCGATATTCTTCGCATAAAAATTATATCTTTAGTTTGAAAGGACACCAAAAGTTCTTTTAGGTGTTTTTAGTTTTTTAATTGCAGCAAATTTAAAGTATACCTATTAAAATTGTTAAAAAATACAAAGGATTACTGACAGAAGCAGAACACTTTCACACCAGTTTTTCTTCTCATCAACCCTGATAATATTGACGCATTTTTAATGCAATTTTTTTTTATTAATGCTGTTAATCCAAAAAAATCTACTGCAAGGAATTAAATAAGGATGCTTTCATGGAGATTGTTTCTGGTAGTTTCTGAGGGGGAAAAATTAGAAAATCCAGAGGAAACTCATTCAGAGAAAGCATAGCAAGAGGTCAAAAACTTTTCCTTTTATTGTGGTTTTCTTTCGTGAATATTTTTCCCTTTAATCAACGTCATAAAATCTAATAAAAGCTTTATTTTGAATTGTTTTAGGATCAATTTTTTAAACATACTTTTTGGTTTATCGAAATGAATACAAGCTTTTTCATTAAAAATTCTAAGAGGAGTATGAGGAAGAACGATAAATTTAATTTTATTTCGATTCTTTTCAGGATTATTCATCATATACCAGAAATGAAAATTCGTGAGTATTATTCCTTTTTTGTGCACTTTTGTACACGTCAACATATTTGTTTGATCAAAGATCTAGCCTTATTGGGAAGTAATGAGACTTTTCTAAAAATATTTTTTAATAAAAAAAATTAATATTTCACTTACATTCAATTCATCAAATCTAAAGCATCTCATTTGGAGCATTCTCCCCTATATAAATGTGATTTTTGCCCCTCTAGCTAAATAATTTTAAATTATTCCTCAAATACCAGGTTAATGGCTAAATTCCTTTCTGATCACAACAACATAATTAACAATATACCATTCTCTTAATTGCTTTATATCTCTCAATTATTTCTCAAGCATGTGTACATAATGAAAATGTGTCTCTCGCGTTAAAGCTTCTCACAGATTCCAACAAAGTCCTCCAAATCAATATGATACCACATGCATTTTAAATTCACTTTGTAGCAGCAGCAACCATAGAGTGCATCCCATATGTACATATAAATGTATTAATAATTGATAAAAATTGCCGGGTTAAATATTCTTTAACGACGCTCAATAATTTGCTAAAGTCATAAAGGCAGTGCGGTGTGGTGGATTGAAAATAATTTCTTTACTTAGCGCAAGCCACCAATAAACGAGAGGACGTTAGGCTATTGGAACACACGCGATCCGCCCATAATCGTGTTGTCTCATTCCGAAAATGGTCACATTGGGTCTGGCGGCGGAATTGGAGAAATGACAAATAAAAGGAAAGAAATGGGAAGCGCGCAAGAAGGTAAATTTTATTAGATGGATAGGGCTTTCTTGTGCAAATATGCTGGAATTTGGGGTGATCTTGCCGGGGAAATGAGGATCGTGGGAAGAATTAGAATCTTCTTCTGTTGTGCGGGGCAATTAGAGAAAATTGCGGGTTTAATTTAAAAGGAGAATAGCTCAAGTGATCTCACGATTTGTTTGTATTGTACGAGATCTGCACAAGAGTTGCCTTCACGCACTTATTCCAAGTAAATCCCAAACCAATTCTTATCGCGTGATTGAGACATTATAATTTTCTTGGCGTGAAAGTGATTTCCCGCACGATGTCTTGGACCGACCCAATGGGTTGTATGTTGAGAGGGTTGTGTGTGGAATCAGCGACAAGTGGAGAAAATTTTTAAAGCTCCAAAATTCATTGTAAAAAGCTCAAAAAAATAGTGCGCGAGATCAAAACTCTTTTACTGAGATCGAGGCGAGACTTGGTTGGAGTGAGACAACCATTTATAACTCCACATGAGCCCCACTATTATTCAAAAAGCTCCCCAGACAATTGCTATAATGTGTATGGTTAAAAATCCACCTCTCTCAAGTCTCTGTCCATGCCTTCTTCTTACGCTCTTGACTCTTCGTACTATTGGGCATGAGGCGATCAAGTGCTTCGCGCCAGTCGGCTAAGAGCAGCAGTAGCGTTAAGAAGTGCTTCACGTGTGAAAGATCACCAATAGCATTACGTGATCATCTCAGAGGGAAAACATGCTGGACTTATCGCACAATTCCGTGATTAACAATATCATTTTAATTATTTAATAGACACCGCGATACAAGCGAGTTTTAGTGGCAGTTTTCTTTCGCATTTACTTAATTAATACAACAGGTGTGCGTGTGTGATCTCAACGAATTTTTTCTCAAATGAGCCTTTAAAACATTTCCATATTTCCTAAAAGTTGTTTTTTTGTGATTTAAATTATTTTCCCGCAGAAAGGATAAAAGAAAGGAAAGTTTTAAGAAACTGATTGTTAGTGAAATAAAAAATTATTCTGTGAGCAAATGGATATTATTGCAATAAAATTCTGTGCATTTATGTTTAAAACTGGATTAGTAATTAATAAATAAGGTAATTTTTGCACAAAATTTTTTTTAAAAAAATCTATAAAAAGTGATCTCAAATTTGTGAAAAATGTTGCGGTTATTAGAAAAAAAACTTGTGCAATACCTATAGAAAAAAGATAAATTACGTCTTCAATTATCATATTTTTTTTGAATACTTTAGACGAATTTTAATAAAGTTAAAATAAGATAAATTTTTATATTACCCCTTATTAGCATCTATTATTGCACAATCGATGTATGAAAATTGCTCAATTAGGTACTTTCCCTCCACGATCATAATCATGTTGCAAATTCCGTTGTGTACTCTTTGTTAACTGGATGTTGTAGAATTTGTGACGATCTTTCAATTTTTTTTTCAAAAAAGTTTTTTTTTTCATTTGCAAAAAAAATTGTGTGAGAATTTAGAACATTTCAAAGTTTTTAATTTAAGGTATTTAAATTTCTTGTTTCAAAATTAATCTAAAAATCTCACTAGAAATACTCAAGTTTGTATGATTGTTCGTCGTTTTCTTAATAAAAGAACATTTTTGTATAACATTAAGAAATATTATGATTATTTCCTAAAACATGTGAATTATCGTTTCGTTAAAAATACTTTTACAAAAACCCAAACTCTTATTTGGGCTACCCTCTATTCCATATTTCTAATTAGAAAGCACAACTAATTAGTCATTTTAGCATGCCAAATTTGCTTTAATTAGTTGAAAAAACTTCCATTCTTTTTTCTTGGATTTATGAAAATTATTACTCACTAATTTATGATTTCAAATTTATTGACGTCAAGTTTTAGTTGAACCCTGAGTTGAACCTAAAGATTCGAAAAGTTGTTAATCTTTTGTCACTTTTGATCAAGATAATTCATTTAACGAGAAAAGTTAAACCGTGAAAATATTGATATCCTGATCATCTTCAAAAAAACGTTAGAAGAATTTAATTATTAATGCCAAAAGCATTACTTTAGAGCCTATTTTAACCTACTTGTGCTCCATAGATGGAAGTCGTGAAAGGGTTAAGTAAAAATTAACCTTATGTATTTTAAATTAATTTTAGTGCCTAATAATTAGTTTTCATCTTCAAATTGTAGGGGAACGTGGCCAAATCGAATCTCTTACGGATTTTCTCAATCCGCTATATTACTTAAAACTGATAAAATAAGAGTTATGGGAGTATAAAGAGCAAGATGGTACCAAAATTAAGAATATCGCTTTTTATTAGCTGTGTTTTATATCATTTTTTCTCAAACTGCGTGGACATTTGGAGGTCTGAATTGGGCCACGTTTCCCTACTAAGCGTTAGCACTACTTAATCAGAATTTGCCTAGATTGAAATTCTTGCAAAGTCTGACTTTCAATTGTCTAGAAAAGTGAACAGGTTCCTAAAATTTATTTTTTTTTCACGAAATAATTTATCTTTTGAAAAACGATAAAGTATTTATGCTGTTTATTTTTGTGAAACCTTGAATAAAAATTAAAGAGCTTTTTATACTTATCTCTACAATACTACCGTACCCTCAGAGTTATTATTTTAATATAATATTTACTGTATAAACATCTTTTGTTGAGAACAAGGATATGTAAATGAAAAGAAAGACTTTTTTTTTTCATTTTAGCATAAAGAAATAATAGGAATAGGTTTTGCTGTTGAATTGTTGATGTAGTGGTGAAAAATGGGGGTGCGCAATTAGGTTGTTGGCAACAATTAACAATAGTTTCACTGATTGTTTTCACATTGAATATTAAAGTCTTGTGGTTGGGAGATGTAAAAAGTGAAAATAAGGAACAATGATGACGGAGAGAATGCACAAGAGAGGGCTTTATTCCACTTTTTCTTTTTATTCTATTTAATATCATAATACTCTCTTTTGTTCTGGACAATCGGTAATATTTCATAAAACACCGTACCTCCCGCGTAGAACTGTACCAAGAATGTTCTCCTGCTTCCACAGCAATTTCACCGGGAGACTGTGCATTTTGTGTGCAATATTGTTAATATATGTGCATAAATAATGTCTCTTCTATTCCACACAATTTGTGGGTATCTATATATAAATGTTTTATATATGTATCTGATAATAATAGAGGGAAAAACGAGTCCTTGACAAATTCTTTTATGCTCCTATTTGTGAATTTTCTCATCATATCTCACTCCTTCAATTAAGACTCAATTCTTTTGATTTCTAAGACTCAATGAAAAAAAAAGAATCTATCGCTTTTCTAGGACCTATTGGGCAAGATTTTCTTTCTTTTTTTTTTGATCAAGAAGAGTTTCAGTGGAAGCTATAGAGGCCTGTAGGAAGAATATTACTACATTGTAGGTATAATGTGATAAAAAGGATCAAGTGGAAAGGTTCATTATATACATACATTATATAGCATTATACCTATAAGACGGTATGGTACGGACGTTTAAATGCATTTCTTATATATGCATGTATGTATTTCATTTTCCATTGCATAAATAATTCAAAACAAAGAATCGAACACGAAGTGAAACAATCAATTGAAATTGGAATAGTTGTTGGGGGGGTATACACGATAAACACAGAAACTGGGAAGCAGGTCGAATTATTGTCGAGAGACCCCCCGTCGCTTTGGCATACCCATGAGAGTGGTATATGCGAAGATGTTGAGCCTCCCGCACATTTTAACAATCAATGACAATTCCCAAGGAGTATTGTTTTCCACAAAAAAGGCTTCTTCACTCTCTACTCATCTCACTTCGCGGTGCATATAATTCCCATCCCCAAAACGACATTCCGCGCGGGATGGTGAAGGAGAACGCAACAACGAGGTACCCAGAGAGAGACTATAAAAATTCCCCAAAGGAATACCAATTCACGTTCTATTGTGACTTCTTTCACTCTATCGAGAGGAAGTAGTGAAAGAAATTCTTATTTAAAACTATTCGGAATTGATTTTGCTTTAGGAATTTTTAGAGGTCCTCGTGAGGGAAATTTTAATTCTTTCGTAAAACAATTTAAAAGAAAAATCTTTTTTTTGCAATTCATGAAACTCTTTGAAATCTTTACTAAAACCCGCGAAGAAAGTAATTCAAAGAGAGACTTCCTAATTTACTCTGAACATTGTAAATAATACATTGTAAAATTTCTTTGTATAGTCCATTAAGGTTCTCATGTAGTTCCATAGGGCATGCCAAAATAAATTCAATTCAATTCAAATTCAACATGAAGACTACGTTTTAAAGAAATATTTTCTCTTTTTTTTTCAGACATTCTAGCTGTGCTTGTTCTTTTGGATTTATCATAAATTGGAAAACTTTCTCGTGTTTTCCAAATATGACTAGTTTTTATCAAATTCTTTCACATTCTGAGAGCATCCTGAGTTGAACCTTCGTCCAATTGCAAAAAAAAAAAATCTTCAGCATCAGCATCGGATTCTGCAAAATTCCCTTCAAGATGTTTACCAGGTATGACTAATATTAATACCGAATTGCATAAAAGATATTTTTTATGATCTAAAATTAGTAAAGGAATTCAAACAATTCTAACGGTTCCACAAGGTCAAATCTTGGATATTAAAATTCTTTTTCTAAAAGTAGAAGCCACACTCACGGGTTGAAGAACATTTGTGGCAAATTAACATTTCACCATAAATACACAGCAGTGAAAATGACGAAATTTCGTTGAGCCACCAAAAGTCCGACATCTATCTAAGAACCATTTATTCACTTTGACTTCATATTTTGACGAAATGCATCATTAAAATTGATAAGTCTAAAAGGGAATATATTAAAGGAGGGAAAAGACATTGTGGAGTGCGAGAGAAGAATTGGACAACTTCTTGACAAAATACACGTGAAGAGCTTTTCACGTAAAGTCAAAGTGAAACAAAGACGTATCGGTGGACGTTGACGGGATACAATCCATTAATGATGAGTTTAAATTGTATGCAAATGAATGATATGCGGTTGGGCACTTTAGGAGGTTGCCCATTCTTGATTTATAATATACACACTGTGGTGTGTGTCTCTCTCTCTCTCTGCCAAGAGTCATTCACAGTTGATAATGCAAAAATTATGGTATTTTAAAAGCATATTCTCTTCAGCCTTGGGGGCCCATTCTTGCACACATATGTATATGTAGGTATGTGATGTGGGATGGAAAAATAAGGGAAGCTGTTGCGGTGGGAGGGAAGGAAGGTATACTATATGGTACAAGGGGGCCATAGTGTACGCGAGAAAAGCATATATTGAAGAAAATTGTGAGTTCATAAATAACCTTGCTTCATATACCCATGCCCTATCTCTGCCTCTGGATCAAAATTCTCAATTATTTCACTACATCTTTTTAATTAGCAGTTCCTAGTTTCTCATATAACATTGATACTGTTTTTCTTTCCCTTTCTACGGAGGGAAAGGAGGGACGATAAAGAGGGTTTAATGTGGGGATTTTGTACTTTAGTGAAAAAAAAAAGAAGAGTTTTCTTGCAAGTCTCCGCATGTTTTGGTTTTCTTTTTCCTCTTCTCCAATGTCCAATATTGCACCAAATTAATAGCACACCTTTATCTGATAATCATACACTCGGGCTCTTTTGCCTTATTTATTTGTCTTCCCCCCAATCTCTCGCCTTATTTTCTGCGAAATTATTGAACAAGATGAATCTCTCATGAGGCAAAAATCTCTGCACAAGTACACCATCCTTTTAGCAATACGCCATGGAGTTTCAAAAAATTCTCTTAGCCAAATAATCGATAGGAGCTTTATGTTGTTGAGCTTCTTTCGCGCATATTTGTCCCATGTCTAATTATTTCCAATCTACGAATTTTCCCCTTGAAAGAGTGTCCCATGTTAATTTGATTGTCATCTTTTGGCCATATCAGCACCGTGAGGGCGCACTGAGACTCTCCCTCTTCTCACTCACTTCTTTGAGGATATCCCCAAAAAGACCACGCAAGAGTGCAAAAAGTCTTCCCAGTATCCACCACTATGTTGCTCCATGGCACACACAGAGTATGTTTTGAAGAAGAGATGAAGAGATATTTTCCTGAGTCTCTCGCCATGTAGAAACATTTTAAACACATACCCATGTGCCAATAAATACATTTTCAAACAAAATACATATAGGAGGTTTAGTGGAATAAAATGTAAACTCTTGTTTACCACACATTCATCCTTTTCGTCGCGGAGGTAATTAATTAATTAGAGAAGAATATTAATGAGACCGTAAATATGTCTTTCAATGTAAAACCAAAAGGCAATGTGCAATGGGAAAAAAGGATCCTCAAGTCCCCCAAGAGATCGATCGAGCTTTCGTTTTATTGCACACACAGCCGAAGTAGCTAACACAATGTGTGATACAACGTGTCGATTATTTTAATTAATTTTCATACCATACGCAACATTATGCTAAGATAAAGGGACCATCTATTGCATAATTCTTTCGTAGAGTATATGAAAGTAAGAGTTTGTCATTTAACTTCTTCCAATAATTAGGATTTATATTGAATTTATACTCATGATTTGAGAGAAAATTACTTTTTCTTGATAATGGTAATTAAGTAGCTTTTAACTGTTTTTTTTCTGACATTGAGCTTTTTCCTTGTTTCACTTACAAACTTTATGCATTTTTGAAAAGATTTTTCTTAAATTATTTTTCTTTTGCTCTACTTTAAGACAAAATTTCTTTATTCTTAACTTGAGCATTTAATATCTTTTTCTTATGACAAAAAAAAACAATTCCTAATGAAATTCCTCAGGCTGTCAACCTTTAATCGATCGGCTTGAACCGTTAAGTTGTTTGGCACTCCAGGCGCGAACTTTTAAGCAATGAATCTTAAAAGAAAAAAAAGAGAAATGGGACAAATTCTTTTGAAATTGTTTGAGGACTAGGAATCTATTTATTCTTCTTTCTTTTTTTTTTTGGTTTGCATCAAGTTTAAATAGTTTTTACGACTACATTTGTCTTCACACATGTGTGTTAATTATTCCGGGAGCAGAAAAATGACTGTGGAGTCATCTAATTCTCAGTGTCAACAAATTGAAAATTGTGTTAAAAAGAACTTTAAGAAACTGCATTCTCCAGGCATGGATGTGGAATGTGAGGAAGATATTCTAGTATATATTCTAACATTGTTTCAGCAGCATCTATATTTGATTTGTCGTTGACTCTACCTACATATTTATTTTTCATCTACAATTTCTTCATTCCTCTATAGAGATAGATAGAGAGTAAAGCTCCGCGTATAAGAAGTCTCTCAATATCTAACAATGTGAAGCAATGAGAAGACACATATTGATTAAAATGTATGTAGTTTGTGAATGATGGATAAGTTTAATAGAGTGAAACTATGAACACTATCGTAGCTTGGAGGGGGGCATTGTGTGTATGCCGCTGAGATTGATACGTCTTATAAATTGTTACCTATTAATATACCAAGCTAATTGATTTTCGACGTATGACACATGACGTCATGGCACAGAGAATTGACGCGCTCATTTGGCCATTTATCACCCAGTTGTACCCGGGGAATTGTGGAATACTTCGATACTCACATTGTATAAGTTGTATAAATATCCCGATCGCTATGTGAGCCGTCATAATTCGTGGTAATTCAAAGAGTTGAGAGATGTCTTCATTCTCCTATTGCTCACCAATCATTTCGCCGTTTTTCTTGTATATTTCACACACCGTGAAGCTGCGGAGAGGTATGAGAATCTCTGGTTGCCGGGGCGCGCAGCTGAGTTGTACGCGCCACCATGTGATGTTCGATTGAGTGCGTACCGTGTGCCATGAGGAAGACGATCAGCTTCGTCCAGAGAGTGAGGGAATCCCGTGATTGGCAGAAAATTTCATATATATTTGAAAGCTTTCATGAAAATTTTTGGACAGGATTTTCTTTTCTTTTCTTTTGATTATTTTTTCTCATGATTATTTAATTTTCTAATTATTTTTTTAAACTTTTGTTTGGACCTGATGAATGTCATTCATGAAACCGCTTTCAGAGACAACTTTCTCAGTAAAATTAAAATCTATTTTATGTGTTGAACTTTATTAAAAAGCTATATAATTTACGAAAAATCTAGTCCTTACGGTTTTGAGTTATCGATTTTAGGAAAGAATTTGTTTTTCAAAAAATCTGCATGAAAATTATGAAATGAAATGCAATATTTCAAGAATTCTGATGATTCTCAATAGATTTTATTGTATGATCACCCAAGAATTGAGACTTGACTAGTCAGCTGGTCACACGAGCGAGGCGCACAGAAAGGAGTGAGAGCTGCCCGGACAAAGTGTTCGAAGCACACTCACGGGGCAGCCGCTATATAGTCGGTGAATTCTTTTTCGGTAAATGCGCCGATATGAACGAATTTGACAATAACAAATAACTATTGGCCATATAGATTGACAGTAAAGATATTAAAGATGGAGAAGATTGATAAAAAAAAATTGTGCTGGCTCGTAGTAAAAAAAGATCTGAACATTACCGACTCTAGGTTGGAAATTTATACAATGTGTGTCGACTCAAAAGCAAATCATCGAATTGTTTTGTTTGTTGTTCTTGAAATTCACAAGAATAAAAACCAATGGGGCGACCACGTGGGAATCTTCGTCTCTACTCTATAGAGAGATCCTCCAAAAAATGATCACTCATTTTCATCTATCTTATTTTTCATAAATGGAATTCCTCTAATTGTTTGCATATCGATCATAACAGCTCTCAATTCTCATGATTTTCTCCCAACAATATAATTATTTCCACCTCCATCTCTATGCATTCTAACGATTCTAACAAGGTTAAAGAGCCGCCATCCACTTGGGAATTTTGCAAGATAATTTTACATTTTTCTCGCGAGGTATTCCTTTTATGTATGTCACTTGAAGAATTTGAGGAATTTTTTCCCCAAATAATTCCCACACAGACCCATAGGGGCTGAATTGAAGTTAAAGAATTTATTAACCCCGATTAACCCCCCTACGAAGAAATATTGGGTTGAGTTGGGCTTTTTTATTCAATCTCAGTGCGTGATGTTGGTTTTAGACCAGCAAATAGTTGTTTTTTTTTCGTCAAGAAGTAAACAATCAGCGCGTGCTTCAAACAATGAAGAATAGCCATCGTACGCTGCCGCGTGCTACCAATAGTAGAGCCATTCATGAATACTAATAGTATTTTGCCGAATGAACAAAGTCGTTATGACAAGAGCGCCGTGAAGAGCGGTGATTGAATTTCAGATGAAACCTCTAATTCGCATTTTTCATACTTTAATGGATTTTTTTGGAGAATTTTAATTGATTCAAATTTTGATATAATGTGAGCTGGCAGTAGAGACTGAATGCAAAATATTCTTGAGATTGACTTAAGAGTATAGAAGAAATGGAGAAATTATTCTTCTTTATCCTTTAATTAATTAATTAATTTTATTATAACAGCTGAATAGAAGAATATTTGAGAACGGCTGTTTTGCAAAACTCCAATTACGAAAGGGTGGAAATTCCTTTTCAAACAAAATTTTAATATAAAGAATATATTTAATTTTCTTAAAACGAAACAATCCTATTCTTCCTTAGCGGAACACAATTGCATTCAATTATTCAATTTACATTTTTGATGAAATATTTGCAAGTACATAGCCAGAAATTCGTTGACTGGAATAGCTGCTGGAATGCACAAAATAAGCATTGTTGCTAATGTTCTTATTATGCTGATTTCTACAAATTTGCCTTCATTGTACATGTCCTTTCTTCAAAGTTGAGTGTACCTACTCCATAATAGTGGGAGCAGAGGAAAGATCATGCGGGGAAATTATAGGCTGGCATTCCAGAAGGCGGCAGCGGAGAATCTCCCATGCGAAATCCATGGGAATGAGGTCTAATCTATTTACTCACAGTTTGATAACATGGCCGAAAGCGAGGAAAAAAGTAGACAAATCGCTGTATTACTTTTCCATTTTGTAGGCATTGAGACCAAAAGGCCGAAAAAATTACCCCGAGCCATGGTCTGTGTATGTATGTATGTGTGTGTTGAAGAGGGCTGTGATAGGAGATAAGCATTGCCCTAGCGGTGCTTATCATGCATGGGCATTCTCTCGTAAGCCACAGAGCTGAGAGGTGCTGAGATGCTGAAAAAGGGTTGACTATCACAGTCACTCTAACTATTTGTGAGTATACTATTTTTCATTGACTAAAATTCAGAAGTGGGATATCGAGAGGAATTATGCTCTGAGAAGGGGAAGAGTATTCCGGAAAACTGCAGATGGTTTGAAGTTTGTTGTCCCCAAAGGAGTACGTCACCATGTGGTGTTTGAGGCACATGATCGTCAAGGGCATCTCTCCTTAACCAAAACCAGAGGAAAGATCATGCGGGGAAATTATAGGCTGGCATTCCAGAAGGCGGCAGCGGAGAATCTCCCATGCGAAATCCATGGGAATGAGGTCTAATCTATTTACTCACAGTTTGATAACATGGCCGAAAGCGAGGAAAAAAGTAGACAAATCGCTGTATTACTTTTCCATTTATTGAAAATTGAACATCTCTCTTTCTAAAGACAATTAGTTGCATCAGTTTGATGCCGGTGGTGCCTAAAGTGATACCGCATATATGTATATACATACATATGTATGCATGTAGTCCCCCACATGCGAAAGTGCATCCACGGTATCCCTCCATCATATATCGTATGTGATGTACGATGTATTATGTATGGTATAGTAGGTATGTATGAATGTATATATTGAAAGGCCGAAAAACATTATCGAAGATATGGAAATTGCTGCTATATACCGATTGCATCAAATTACACACTGACTGGCTGCTGATGATCTTTTGTTACCAGTGGGCTTGTCGAACGGCGGGTAACACGGGTAGCGGACTTAGCCACGATGGGTATGAGATGGTATGTTTCGTCAATCCTCAGTCATCAACGCAACCATTATGTTGTTCTGCCGTTCCCTCGGTCTCATATCATGTAATGTAGCCGTATTTAATCAGGATTAGAGACTTTTGATCGCTGGACGGGGCATCTTTTCTCCTCAAAATACCAGTGAAGAGCGCAAATTTACCCACCGCGCCACACACAGGTATATCGCGCGCATTTATGCTGGCCTCCACCATACCAGACACTTCTTCATGCACACACCACTCACCCGTACACTCCTCGAGATTTTCTTGTGGGCAATTGCGGCAAAAACGGTTTTAGGGCATTTTCGACAATTTTGTGGGTAGATGAACTGCCTGTGAGATGTATTATTCTTTTTTCCCACCTTCATCAATACATTTCGCGTACAAACTCATACACATACACACAGCAAGCCATCACACTAAATGCCAATCTTCGGCATTCTTGACCAAGATTTTCAGGTATAAGCTGTGTGTGAAAATTTGCGTTAATGCACATGCAATTTTCGTTATAGGTATGCAAATAATTGACCGTTGCAGGGAGGGCTATGAATATATAATTACGCATTGCATTGCTCCTCCGCGCATAAGAAAAGGAAGATGATACAGAACTTTAATTTTCCCTGACTTACATATAAGAAGATTCCTGCTGCATTACATATTACACATAAAATTACTTAAAGATGGATTAAATTCTTTCCACAATACCTATATAATATTTTTATATGTATGAATCAATATTGCGTTCTATAAATCAATCTCAAAGGCACTGTCGGCAACAAATCGGCACATCGGTCTCTTTGGGTGTTGCTGTTTTATTTATTTTTTTCATTAAACCCCTCGGTGAGTCCGTGAAAGGGAACCATGAGGGGGAGGAAGAAAAAACGGAGAAAAATTATATTGAGAAGCACCATCAAATCCCAAGAATTGAAATTAAACGCACCACTAAATACTTTACCAGACACCAAGAATAACAATTTTCTCATCCCATTCGCTACCTGTATGGGGCTTTTAATTTATTTGCTCTGGGCTACTATTTGGCAATTCTGACTTATGTATCTCATACCACCATAATTACATTGCCAATCAGTAGGTGTAATTCTAGCGTCCATCAAATGTATCATTGCTCTGACTCTTGCTGTGTATGAATTTTTATGTTTTATGCTGTTTACAAGTAAGGTCGTTACATACTCACATATTATGGATAAAAATTCTTTCTTTCGTCGTTTTTTGTTCGACTTAATGTTCTTCGAACCGACATGAAATCTCTGCGGAGATCTCAGATTAAATCGATGCAATTGCATTAATTTTTTTTGAACAATTTTTTATGAGTGAAGATTCCTTATGAAATTATTCAGTGATCAATTCAAAGAAGAATTATTTTTGCTCTTATTAAACCATGACCGATTTTCCAACAATTTTCTTTCGTTCAAAAGTTTTACATGTTGTTTATTTTTTAAGTTTGCTTAGATTTTAAATAAAATCTTAGCTCTTATTCGATTTTTTTCGTTAAATAATTTGTAAAAGTTTGTAAAATTTTGCGGAATATTTAGAAAAGAAAAAGAAGTAAATAATTTTATTTACCTATTTATTCTTCTAAGTAAATAATTTGGATGCAGAAGTAAAGAATTGGACCCGAATTTGCCTAAGAGAGAGACGCAAGAAAAGATTTTTGGTGATAAGTAAACAAATTAGCTATGATTATGAAAGAAACCCTCCTTCTCTTCAAATGCAATTATGCGAGATGGCATTTCATCTGTGTTGTGGGTTTTCACCTGGAGATCGGTGCAGAGGTAATCTTGTGAGTGATGTATGTGGTAGAGAATGTTTGATGGTTTTAGCTGTGGAGTTGCACTGTTACTCTTCTGTCAGTATCGTGGGAACAGAATGAATTTGGATTGTGCCTCACCGCCAAACGAGCGAAATGCGAGATGAAATGATGATGGGCGTTTGCAGAAAGTAGAATAAGAAAAATATAATCTCGAATATGTATATATGTAGCATATCATGTGTGTATGAATATAGTATATTTTCTATTGACGGTGAAGATATCTCGCGATTGATATCTACACACAAATAGACATAATTCCAATGAGAGAGGAAAATGGTCTATTTTGTAAATTATAACTTTTAAAATAAATTCAATGTACGGCTATTTTGTCGAGATAAAATATCCTTTCGTGGATTTGTAATCAGATTCTGTCGGGAAGTGCACAACAACGCACATGTTGTTGGCTTCATAAATTGGTTGAAATTGAATGAGACGATGTGATGTCATGATAATTGGTACAGTTTACATGGAGAAATATTGTCTCTAATTTCATCCTTTAAAATATCTCTCTCACTTGTTATAGCGCTATATTTTTCACAATTTGCACGCTATTTAGGTGATTTTAGTTACAATTATCTCTCCCTTCTGCGCTGAGGGTTAATTCATTCGCACTCACATTTGCGCATATATACAAATTAAATTTTGATGATCATCGTCAACGAGCTCTGAATTGTGGGCAATTTTGCAAAATGAAAGAAAAAAAGAAGAAGCATTGGCAAAAACCCCATGTTCACATTGCATTGCAGTTAACACTTCTTTGCCAGGTTGATGATGCGCGCTCTCTTCGAGGATTGTTGTGCATTCTCCGAGAGATGTTCCATCCTCGCGAGTTACAAGAGTTATACACAAACTCACATATATATGTAGCATTAATGGACGCGACTACACTTTTATTTTTGCCCATACTTAACCTTAATGTCCATGTTTTCACTTAATTGACGCCCTATTTAATCATTACCCTCAACTCTCAACACACTCCATCGCCTTGCATTAGCCTCCAAACAGCCAAGTCGTCGGCACGGAGTCTCAGACATCACACATAACCACACCGCGGGGGGAAAGCGTGGGCGAATTTGAGACCACCATCGCAATCATTTTCCTTCACAACCTAACATATATAGGATGTGTCTGGTGCTTTTGATGCGAACGATCAGGCCCATTATCAACGCGCGAATATTGCCCGCAATCAGTGACTATCATCACTTGCACTGTGATTCATCTCCAACAAACTTAACACCATTATATGATTTTCCCCGTGAAATAAGTCATATTTATTATTCATTTACCTTTCTTGACGTGAAATAATTTCAATGCTCCTCTAAGGGGTACTAATTCACAGGTTCTCTATGCTCAATTTTCTTCCCATAATTCCACCCGCGTATATGGACACGTGCTCTGATGGGAGATTTTACTTAAGTGTGTCTTCCTATCTATAAAATATTCATACATATATACATAATATGCTGTGTAATAAATATATATAGATCCAGATATAAAATTATGGAAATAAAATCTTAAAGAATTTGTCTAAATAAGGAATAATCAAATTGGAATTTTAAGAGCAATTTTAAAACAAGAAGTTTTAAAGTTTGAAGTCAAACATTTTGGTTCCTGTCGAGTTTAGAATTTGATCATATTCCCTAAATATGTAGTTTTTCAATGTAAATTAAGTAGCTCTACAAGAACTGATAAATGTTTAAGAGAGTGAATCAAATGAATGCACATAGCGTACATACAGAAACTTTATGCTTCGCTTTATGCTTTGACCCATTTTTTGGAGCCACATCTTCGTACCAAATTGTTTATGATGCTCACTATGGTGGTAGCCAGGTGGGCCTTAATTTTTCCAATCATCTTAAATGTATCTAAATGGAATGCGCAACTCTCCTGGCCTCTCTTCGGGTGTATGCCCTTCACCTCCTCAGCAGAAAGGCACGCTAATGCTGTCGCGGGAAAAATATCGCTGTGCAGAATCTCGCGGCAGAACTGACCTACCATTTATACAATTTTCATTGATTCTCATAATTTTATATTATATTGGAAGAATGTGGCGGCGAGGAAATTTCTGAGAACAATTTATCGGAAGCGCTATCAGTTTGTTTGCGCGCCAATAGAGCTTCTGGAAACAATTTTCGCTTGCATTTTGCAACATATCTCTCACAAGTGTGAATAATACTAATCAAAGGGAATTTCGCAGGTAGTCAATTCCTGAATGCAAATCAATAATCAATGATGGCATAATGATGGCTAGCGTAGTATAGTGTGGGCAATGTGTGAACAACAAAGTCCATTGTGGGGAGAGAAATGGGTGCTGTTCTGCCACACAAAGAGAATGTGCGGATTTGCAAATAAGTAAATGATTTATACAAAAACGCATATATATTGGCGAGGTGTCAGTAGGAGAAGAGTCATCACCACGAGGTGTGGGTTCATGTGTACCACAGCGCGATGGGATTCACTGCATTTTGTGGTGTACGGCAATCACGATCGATAATGGTGCAGGTCATGATCAAGATGGCGTGTTTAACTTTGCATACATATACACAGCTGAACGCTATATTTTCCACGGCAATAATCTGCATTGTAAAATCTCTATATGGGGGGATACCCAATATAATGTTATGTATATATGGGTATTTAGTTTGAATTAACATGAATTAAATGAATGTTGTGAGGAGCGCAAGCTCACCAATGAGGGAGATGCTCTCATGGCATTATCTCCCATCGCCCAAAAACAGAAAGTTTCTGGTGTTCTCAGAAATAGATAATCACCCAGACAGACTGGGTGGTATGCGATTCTTGTTATGCTGAAAATTGGGTTAATTATTTTGACCATTAGCAGTACCCCATGTACATCGGCATTTAATCTATTTTATAGTTCAGTAGCGAGACAAATGCGATCAAAATGGTACGTACTGGAATTGCAAAATGGGCTTCATGATTATTGACTTCACCATCCGCGTCTCACATGTCGTCTATTCGGGATATAATGATCATCTTGTTGAATCGCTTTGCTATGTATACATCCAAGCATGGATCGAGGGAAATTTTGTGATCTATGGTTTTTGAAATTCTTCAAAGTTTTTCCTTAAGCTTTGTTTTTAATTTTAGATCGAAAAATTATTCAGCATTTCAGTTAACTCCTGTAGGCGCTCTTAATAAGATTTTGATTAGATTTATTATAGAGCCTGGGTAAAAATCACTCCACTTAACAGTATGAGAACATATTGCAATTGTCCTTTCTTCAAGAAGAATAAAATTAATATTTTCCTATCAAGAATCAGCATTGTAAGTGATCACAAATTGATTAATTGACACATGATTGTGTTTTAATTCTTTTGTACCAATCTCTTGTGTTATTAGAAAATATTAGATGGTATACATATACATACCTATGGGAAATTCTAATTGTGATTAATAGTGTTTTATCGTTGAGTCCAATGAAGTCCCATTAATCTTTGTTTTTTTGTTGTTAAATCATTTTCTAATTTTCAGATTTGACGCCAACAAATCAACGAAAGGTGCCTCCAAGCTTCGCAGGGATCTCATAAATGCAGAGATTGCCAACTTGCGGGATCTCCTCCCATTACCTCAGTCCACGAGACAAAGATTGTCGCAGCTGCAGCTCATGGCACTGGTCTGTGTGTATGTCCGAAAAGCCAATTATTTTCAACAAGGTGAGTTTTGTCTTTTGTGATTGTGCAAAACTGAGCTTTTTTTCACTTTAAAAAGAAAAATTTTCTTGTACAAAGTGCGAAAGGGGTTTTGCCAACAAATAACTGTATGATATTTTTAGAACAATATCGTTAGAATATTTATCTATATACCATATATAGGTATTTATAGATACCTACATTATGTAGGTATTTATCACATGGTAATAAGTTTCCAATATAGAACTACAAACTGCGTACCATACCTACTAAATAAACGGCTTCTATAGCAGCAGCAATGTAAACTATTAATTACCCAGGTCAATTTGGTGATTAGAGAGTTGTGGTTAAAATTCGCACATTTTGCTATTTTTACGGAAAAGAGAATTTTCACACATTTCAACTTTGTATATAGCCCCCATCAATTCTAAGCTTCTTGTCTTTTACGCTTCTAATTTTTTTTTCACTCCCTGCCCCAGCTCTATATTTAGATTTCTGTATTTTCTCTTCATCCACATCCACGCGGTGGTTGGTGGGTTTCACTCTAGAATTGAGACCTCAGGTTAAATGATGTCGAAGAACAATAGTGCAGGTGCGGTAAATACAAGGTTGAAGTGAAAAAAAAAGTATTCCAAACAATTAAACCTTCCTCAAGTGCCCTTTTTTGTATAAGAAGGATAAAATCCTCTTCATAATGATAAATTTATTGAGTGCGCAACAATTCAGAAAGATTACACCCTCCTTCCCAACATTGTTCTCCCATCGCAACTCTCATCAATTCCAGCCTTACAATCGCTTATCTCCTATCGCAAGTCAAAATATTGCCCATATTGAGATGTTATGAATCCAATGCTTTTTTTTCTTCACCTTTTTTCCACCAATATGTGTAACACGAAGAGGATGTGAATTTAACGTTAAAAGCCAAAGCTCTTTCGCAGAGTGCTCGCAAGTAGGAGAATAATTTTTTTTTAAATCACTCATTAGCATAATGTAGAATTTTAGTACAATTTCTGTAGAAAGTCTTGCTAGAGATTTTCTTTTAATTGTAGTAAATTCTGATAAATCCTTTTTAGTTATTTTGCTTAATAGATAGAATTGATTAATAGACGAGTTTTATTTTTTAGTGGAACTTTCAAGAAAATTTGTTGAGAATTGACTTTTCTAGAAATTTTGAAGAAAACTTCGCGAAAATTAAAAAATATCTTACGCGTATTTGGGTTAATATTTTCTTTCCTTAATCAATTGTGAACTTGAGGTTTCCATACTTTTGAAATATATAAACGTGCTTGGTAAATATTTTTTAAACACGTTGGGGTTATGCACGTATAAATAAAGTAATAAATTTTATATAATAGGCTGCAAAAACATTATACATTTTAAAGTAGGTACATAATGTATTTTATGTGATATAAAAAGAGTTATTTCCATCGAGAGTAATCTACAAGATCAGCACATGGGGTCAGTGACACGATACTATCACACCCACGTTCCATGTTTATCTTCCGTAAAATGTATCAGAGGTAAATTAATGAATCGTGCACGCGTCCTGAAGATGCTGCTGAATACAAATGAAACAAATGAGTATCGAGTTTCACATTCATTCATGGCAAAACTTTTCGAAAGGCAATATAGCCAATCTTGCCAGACAAAAATGGCAAACGATGGAAAGGAAAGGAGAGATCTTTCTCAAGAAAATATAACACTTTGGCGACTCAACTGTGCAATATCATAAACTTAGGCGATCTAATTATTATTATTTTATATACCCCTACACAATATAACGTCTAATGCATGGATTTCAAAGTATAAATGAACGAAAAAGTGTTTGGTAAAACACACCAACAGACGAATGGCAATTAAAACTTGTTCTAGATCACAAAATGAACACACTGTGCGCTACATAAATTTCTTCGATTAGCAAGTATACTCTAATTTGATTGGTAACTCATTTCAAGAACCGTACATGCGTTTTATTTATTTAAGTCTTGGCCTATGTGTGCTGAAGTGGTGGAAATAGACGGGAAAAAAGAGGCGTAAAAGAAAACCCTACACACATATTATAGCTTTAGAAGAAACAGTGTGTCCTACCTGAAATGTATGTACATATAATATGTAGCACCAGATGAAAGTTAATATGGCTTTTAAGAATAGTGTGTAATATGAATTTTGTGAGGAAGAGAGCAGATACACAGATTGTGTGGTCCAATTTAGAGAACGTTTGTATTATGTATTAAAAAAGTATATTTCGGCTTCGGACAAACATTCATGTTAACGCTTCCCTTGAACCGGAATCTGTTTCACAGTTCAAATTCATTTGGTATACACGAATGCGCTTTTCGGAGTTCCAGGCGAGCAATTATATATATACCTACATATATATTGTGTATGCCCTCATATTGATATTTTATGTTTATTTTTCTATTTCATTTTACTCAATGAAAAATCATATAGAAGAGTCCCCAAATGCGAAGGAACATCGTGTTTCCCTTTACTCCATTATTTGTCTTTCTTTCTATTCCAACTAATATTTACTTTGGCTCTTATGGTACACATACTGAAATCTCTTTTCAATCCCCCACAAGTTTAATTGTACTTGTAAAAGCTACTGGTGTTGACTCGAAAGTCTATAATCGGTAAAGTACACAGTGAGGAAAGTCATGGCACAAAAGAAATGCTCTAATGAAATATCTATGGAAATGGACCATACTATAATATTTTTAGAGCAGAAAAATATTTTTTTTTCTGTATTTCTCAAAGTTGTTGAGTTTTTTTTTTAAACAAATTTCATTTTTGAATTTTTAGATCTGATGAAAAGAATAATGTAATGCGAAAAAACGGATAAGAATTAGACAATTTTGTTTTTTTTCTCAAAAAGTTTTTTTCTATAAATCGAGGGTTGGAAAATATACTATACTAACTCATTTTTGTTGATTTTCAGGAGAGCGATTTGAAGTTTGAGATTTACATTGCTTCTTATGTAAAATTTTTTACAGTTTTCGCTGTAACTTTGTAGGGAACAAATATTCGAATTTGTCCTTTTGAGGGAAGATGAAGGACATCAAAAGCTATCGAAAAATGCGTTAAAAATATACTATACTAACTCGACTTAGTATAGTGTATTTTCCAACCCTCGAAATTATTTCGACCTCTAAATGCTAAGTTATTACCTGTAAGGAAGGAAATAAAGTTTTCTTTCAAAAACTTACAAGGACATTAGAAAATGAAAATCAAGAAATAAGAAACTCCCTAAAATAATCATCAAGAGCTCGAAATATGGTGATGTCGGTGATGTTGTGCAAGTAAGGTCGCTCATTAGTGGTAAATTGAATCAAAAGGAGTAAAATTATCAATTAGAATTGGGAAGTACGTGCAAAACTATAAATTACACACACTTCTTGTCTAAGCACTCAAGGGCTGAAAGGTAATGATCATTTGTTTGAAAGTGTGGCACAAGAAATGTGGAAATTAGTCATAGTTGCTGCAGTTTATGGTCATTCATTACAAAAAGCTGTGCCGATCTCGTGCTCAAATACATCTTGTGTGTGCCACGTGATGATGATTTGAGAGACGAAAAGCACCAAGAGCGAGCTTTTTCATGATCACAAACTCCTCTGAATTCAGTTGCGAAATGGCAATACACTCAATGGAAATGGACGGGTTCGCAACACATGGTGAGGATACCATCATTCGTCTTCATCAAAACTGAATACAATTTTCACCGCTCTAATATAGGTACATTTTAGAATGGGAAATATGGGTGGGTCTTTGGGGTTTTTTTTTCGGGGGGCAATGAAAGTGTGTGAAGAAAATTGATTTACAAAAACATTTTTCATGTTTTTGTTTCGCGGCTCTCGTTTTTTTCGGGGGGAAACTTTGATAATGTTGGTGAAGAGGAAACGACCTTGTCTTGTATGAATCATTGATGTACCAACGCAACGTGCACTGTGGCGAGTGATCTCCTCTATAATATCAAGCTGCGGAGTCTCTTGGCGTTTAGAGAGGTGTGTTCTCAACTCAAAGATGTGGAATATATGCGAATAATTGCAAATGTTATCTGACATACCACAATTATTGGTAATTACTTCACATACAATTCAATTTTACATGTCAATAATTACAAGGATAGCCTTCCAATTTGATTGGTTTGTCGAATGTGATCTGATGGAACCAATCTCGTTTCTCACATATTTTGTACAGACTGTGTGCATATGAAATTTTAAAGCTTAAACACTAAAAGAATGTGGATATGATGATTGAATCTTGATTTATGTTAAGTATTAGAACACAACAATGATTTCTCAGCTTACCTCTTGCGCACCTTCTCTCCATAATATCTTTTCGATGATATGTTCCATTCGCACCTTCGATTGGTTTCGTAATAGCAAAAAGAAGACTTCCTCGAGAGGTTGGTGGAGAGCAAGAGGAAACAAAAAAGACGACACACACAAAAAAATGTATAAATGTTGTGAAGAAACCATCTATTAATACAAAAGAATACAATTATACATTTTAAACGTAAAATAGTGATGAATTTATAGGCTAGGATTGATTGTTATCACATGGCGGGGAAAAGAAAAATCTTCAACATAGTAAAGCATAACAAGAAATGTGTCTGCCACTAGCAAAAGGTATTAATTTTGAGGTGAACACAAGAAATATAACAAGTCATTTTCAATTAATCTAGCACACCCACTTTTATTCTTTCGTCTGGTAAAGGAGGGATTTTCGGAGAAGGTACATCATGTGGAGTCAATTCGATGATTGAATGCGTAAATTGAATTAATTTCACAAATTGCACCCTCTCACAGTTGAAGAAAAAAATCGACATTCCAAAATTAATATGTAAATAGGGAAGAAGTTGGCAAGAATTCATTAAAAGCTACTTTCAGATAAGAATGAGACAGGGACAGACTTTAATTTTTAATTTTTCGGATTTATTCTATTGCGACGTTTCGAGATCGCGGATTTTCTTCTTCCTCAGGCTTACACAAATATTTTGCAAAACATAAATTAGAATTTCTCAATCAATGAGAGAAAATTCTTACAAAAAATATGGCGGGAAAATAGTTAAATAAAGTTTTTCAAAAAATAGAATAATAATTGCCCCTGAACTCTTAAATAAGGACATCAAGGCCATTGAAATCATGCAAAACCAAGCTGGTTAGGTTGGTTTATATCAATTAATATTGTACATATAGTAATATTCCACATTTATTATCCGCAACATGTGCATTTTCTCTAAGGCTACAGTGTTACTATTTATCTTTATTGGTGAAACTTAATAAGTTTGATGCTGTATCGAAAATTTAACTTGAGATAGTATATTCAAATTGTCTGAGTGGAGGCACTACCAGCCACATAAAATACCCCATGGTGTGTATAACTTATCGACGAGAGAATGAACAATGGTGTGCACAATCGTAAATTGAAATTGAGCTTACTATGTACAATACATATCCAATCAATGGAGAACCTTTTAATTTCTTCATTAGTCTTATGCAATTGTAAAATGTATCACCGTGGAATCTCTATCTCTCCCTCCTGAGAGAGGAACTGGACCCACAAGATGAATGATGGCTACATGATAAATGGGATTTTTGTTACTAAACACCCACTAAACTGTTTGCGCATTAAGCGTGAGAAACAATTATATAATGAATGAACAGCGCGTTTACGACAAGCCCTCTGCTCTCTTGTGAGATTCGTATGGCACCACAATATATGTTGGATAAATGTAGGTATAGATATGGTCTGAATGGCGGACAAATGGAGAAATTAAATGTACATAAGATGGTTACCTACTAAAAGCACACACATCATCCGCGATAGCGTCCCCATTTGGCTTTTTCAGATCAATATAGGAGGATATGGTACATAAGTTTTTGTGATGTTGGATGAAATTATGGGCCCCACCCTTTCATACATTTTGATCAACGAGATTAACTACCATCTCGTCGTAATTGGGAATGGTGTATTGCCCTTTCAAAATAAGGAAGTTGTCAATAATTAAATTTTATTGTGCGAATATAGTTTCAAAGGAAGAAATATTTAACAATTTTCCCGCTCAATGCTAACTTTTGACAATGGATACAGCATATTGCACAAAATGTTTTATGATAGGAAATCTTCTTGAGTTTAAACTGAACGCGGCAGCGGCAGACGTTGCCTTGAAATTTGTGTCTAAAATGAAATAATAGCGAAACTATCTATTCACTCATTTATTTTTCACATTTACTTTTGTAATTAAAATAAATTTATAGATATTTAAGACAAAAAAATTCATTTATTGAATTACAAACATTTCCAGACACACGGACGAAATTGAAAAGGCAAACAATTAAATCTTACTTGATCATTAGGCATGTATTGTTAATTAAATCAAATGTCAGAGAATCGATAGACAAAAGTGCCATGTCGCGTATATGAAGCTTTATAAATATAGTTAAAAAGCAAGGAAGAGACAAAGTTATTTAGAGACACTCATCAACATTGTTTATTTGAACAATTCTCCGCGTGTGATGTTTTGGGCTCTGTGTGTGAAAATTTTGATAATGAGCTTGCATATTATATTTAAATGTCTATCCAGGCAATTTTTGGTCCACAGATAGACGCATCTTATTTAACCTGAGGCGCCACATACATTTTCAAACATTTACCTTTGTAATGTTATACTCTTTTTTGGTACTTATTGGGGAGAAAAATATCACACGGCTCTATTTGTGCCGAACAATGAATATTAGAACTGGAGCCCGCAAGAAGAAAGATGTGAGACACTTAATCACATGAGACATTTATTCAACAGGAAGTCAATGCTCACGGAATCATTGCTCTCCCCGTAAAAAAAATGACTTGGATAAACAGCTGAATGGTGACGAAGATGCTACACAAAGATGTGTGAATCACAAAATTACTCCCAAATCTGAATTTTTACTTATATATTTTTCGATTTTTTTTTGGAGAAATCGTTTTTTTTTACTTTCCTAATCCCAAATTCTAATGTCAATCAGCATCTTTAAATACTAACAGTTAGCACTTTGGGACGACTTCTTTTCCTTTTCTATTGTACTGATGTTTAGTGTTAAAATATCATGATAATGGAAATTTTATATTTTCTTGAAAAAGGAATGTAATATAATAATTTTCCCTTTCTTTTGCAGTGTTCAAGAGACACGATATTTCACATCATCAAGCTCCAACGCCAAATATAGGATTTTCTAAGGTAAGAGGAATTTCCTTTACATATAAATTTCACTTAAAAAGCCATCCTTCTTTTAACTTCTATCATTTCTTGTTGAAATACATTTTAAAGTGAATGAAGAACGACTTTGATAAATCCTTAGATTTCTTCTTAATAAGCCCACCCGCATTAGCATAGTAATTTGTTAATACCACAAAATTAGTATTACATAAAAATTCATAATGAACATAACTGTATGTACGTAATGACATTCGATTGGGATATGTCTTCAAAATTGCTCTATCCCAGCTAATAAACTTAAAATCAATTTACTCAATACGGAGGAAGGAAAGAACATTTTCATCGATGGTATTGACTGCGGTTGATGGAATGTATACATATCTCATATTTTACATAACCAATGTGTATATAATTTTCAATAATAATTTCGTCTGTTTGATATTCAGAATATATTGATTTTTCTCATTTTCTAACCACAAATTCATGTGATTTTCAACCAAAATTAATCATCCAATATGGTTCAGAAAAGTAGGTTAGAGTGCGAAAGGTAGAAAGAGATGATTTTTTTTCGCTTCTATTTGGTTATGCGGGAGGGCCGTGTATACGCAAAGAGGGGACTATAGCGTACAGAGGAAGCTTGTTGGGGTTTTCGCTAAAGTCCATATACTCCATGTGTGTTTGCCACCACACGATTGCCTCCTCGTGAGGTATCTCTGTATGTGGAGTATAAAGGCTGGTGGAAGAAGTGATGCTGTATTATATACCATACGCTATAAGGTCAAGATTTGATCCAACTGAGAGTGGCGCGCGCATAAGATAAAGCTGAGTTCTCACGAACTGGCGTATGCAAGCCACGTCTTCGCATATATCATCGGCGGTGATCTCGGTGTGATAATTTGTTTAATATTTTGAGTGTGCGTAATGTATGTAGACAAAGTTATCAGTGGTATAAAACACTGCACTTCCTTGGAAGTTATGTGGTGTTGTTTATGCGTTTCGCAGCATCCCAACTAGTAAACTCCAGAATTTATCGCGAACTAGAAATACTCTCAACTTGCATCCGTTGCTGCACATCTCTATATGTGCACTCATTGGGTAGTGATTTTGCGAAAACGGCTGTGAAACAACATTTTATGCAGCTTCCAATTAATTCTATGCTCTCTTTAACCCACACATCTTTAGCATTTCTTTTTCTGCGTGAGAAATCAAATTCTCTGTGCCCTCATGAGAAATTTCATCTGCAAATTGTCATATTTCACATTGTTGCAACATTTTATTCATCTCTCGTTTGCCAAATGTCGTACTATTTATTTTTATTGCTTTATCTTAAATATTGTATAAAAACATTGCCATTTCTTACCTCTCACATCTACGGAGACCATTTCGAGAGAATATAATAGTAAAATTGATCGCGATCAGCTTACGATATATTTTGTTAAAGGGGGTCTTAGTCATCGAATCACTTTGCCATGGCTTCCATATTTCAATTTCGCAATGCGCAAAATCACCCACATATATGATATACTATGTGTATATAATTTTGATTTCTCAGTGATATATTGTAACACTTTTTTCGTCTCATACCAAATGTTATATAGCAATTTCTACACCATCGGATAGTTTTTGTGGCCACAAGAGCTTCTGAGAGAGTTTAGCTAGACCCTTTTGAACTCAATTAAGTAAGGCGATCTGTTTGATTTCCAACACCAATTTGGTTAAAGAATATACCACAAAAATTCAATAAATTTTAACTTATTATGATGCAATCAATTAGGAAATACCTGAAATATACCAATATATACCAACAAAATCTTAACGAATGGCTGTGTGATCACATAATTTTATGTTTATGTAAAATGTTGTCAAATGCAGGTCCCTCAAAATCCTTAATTTCTAAAATTTCACCGGGAAAAATTGAAAGAAAATTTTATAAAGAAAAATATTATGTGTTGAGCAGGTTAACATTCATTGTACAGCAAAGGGAGGTCGTGGGTTTTACCACAAATACATTTTTGGGAATACATAGAGTTTATTGTTCTCCACTAGCATTTCCTTTTATAAACCCTGAAGGTTTCTCATATAGCTATTTTAATGGAGCTGTTGATTATGATTAGAAAATGAAGTTAGCCAAATTTGGATGCCAATTAGTAGTTTTTTGGAAAAATTCTTAATTAATTCTTTCCTTACTTATGCACTCATTCGATGACAATCTGACTTTCAAGCTGAAAAGCATTGCCTCGAGGTGACGTGCACTTTGCTGTATGTATGCGAGAATTTACCAGAGAGGGAGGGTGAAATTAATATAATATTGTTCAATGTTGCGATGCGAAGCGACAAAAAGCATGTATCGGAGCCGCCATAAAAACACTTTTTACTCAAATTATACTGCATATAACGTAACACATGTACATATGGAAGAATGTTCCAAAGTGATGTTAGATGCTCTGACTAAAAGAGTTCACCGGCACTTTTCCATTGAGCAAAATATAGGCGTTCGAGTTTTGTGAGGCTAATATTACAAGCAATAAATAATGGTTGACTTCAAACAAGAAACATTATGATTTATCATTTCAAAATCTAATGTCTGCGCTTTATGTGCTAAAAATGAATATATCTATATAGAGGCAAAAATATAAAGTACTGAACCTCGATCCTTTTATGGATGCTCTTGTAGGTTTTAAAGGCCACTCTTTTCACTTATGAAGTGTCCGTTCATACACTCGTCGAACTTTTCGTTAAAGATTTTTCTTCACCTCTTCTCAATAGGTTAGAGACCATGATTTTTTTCTTCATATATCCATGCATTACTTATGCTTTTTATTGATGTAAAGTACACATATATTTATTTATTAATGTGTTCCAAAAGGTATACATTTGCGGTTTAGTATTTTGGATGCAATCATATGTAAAAAAAAAGTCAAAGGATTGCTCTGAAGGTTGCATTAATTTTATATTTTAAGAATCAATAAGCATTTTTATTCTGTCCAGAGTGAACAACTCTATTACCGGTGATTGAAAACAGATTGAACTATATTCGTGACTGAGAGTGAGTATGGCGAAGGAAGAGTGTATGTATATAGCAAACATCCAAATAGTCTCGTGTTGTCTGGCTTTTGCCAGTGAGTTTGACCCAGTTTCCACGCTTTTAAAGAGAGGAGATCTCATTCGATGTTGTCTTGGAGCCATCGAAGGCGAATTAGCTCCACTCTGTCGTTTGGGTTGCTTCTATTCCTATTGTTATACCCAATACAGTTCAAATACATCATGCAATTTTCTTCTTTTTCTTCCATACCTTCCTTTTTCTCGCTTGGCAAAATGCACCGCAACAGACACTTCCTTTACTCCCATCGGATATGCGAATTCACATCTCTTTGGGCTTTCAGAATGAATCTATACCTACTACTTTGTAAGCCCTGGTATATGTAAATTTATTTATCACATAGGAGAAACGGACAAAAATAGAGCTCGATAGGTTCTTATTCACCTAAGAGGTGCACAGCTTTAGTTCGATAAACACTGCACGCATAGTTAATTGGACAATTTAACAATCAAAGTATACCAAGGGAGAAGAATTAAGCATTTTGCGTATATATATAGGAGTATCGAAGAGGCCACAATGGAAAAGATTTTCCCTTTTCAATTGCGTCTCTAAGCTTTAATTCTTCTCCGCAAATTCGTCTCAAGACACATACAATGTCCATCAGGATGGTTACAATGATAGTTTTAATGTAATTTCACTCAATGCAATTAGAGGTTTTGAGACAATGAGGGTCCAATTATGCATAGAGCAAAAGGAATCTTCTGCTGAGCTCGATTGCAATGTGAAATTAAAAAAAAAACTTCATCCACCCAATTGAATGATCACTGTGCACGCAATGAAGATTTATTCAACTTGAAGTGATTTTTCCTTTCAATTTTTCTTCGTTTACATCTTCGGGTTCGTTGCTTGTAATGTTAATTTCTTTAATATTGATCTTCTTAAAATATCCTTTTAGTCAGAGAAAAGTGTCATACAAATTTTACACCATTAAACTATGACTTCGACGACTACTCAAATGAATGTTAATTTACTTGGCAAACGGCAAATTTAATGAAAATCAATTTATGCTACACCTTATAATATACTGTTAACAAGATTTTAATTAGTAACCTAGTTAGTAACGCAATAGGAGAAATTTTGGATAGAAATTAGGTTCCTGAAAGTAATAATTGAACAACAAAAAAAACTTCTCCTTGCGTAATTTATATTTTACAATATTATTCTTAATAGAAAATACAAAAGATTTCAATGCTTATAAAGCGACGAACCTGACAAAATAGCATGGAGGATTTTTTATACTTTGTATTTATGTTATACCTACCTATGTATATATATCAAATTTAGAAAAAGAAAGAAAAATTAAATAAGCAGTATCTTCCAAATATGTACATGGCTTAAGCTTTGGTATAATTTCATAGCTCAGCGGTTGGCAGAGAGGGAATTATCAGTAAGCTTTCTTGAGCACATTGCTTTTTGTGATGCCGTTTAATATTAATAGTTTATGGGCATGATGCATTCGGAGAGTGTTTTGCGATTATGGTTGTTTTGAGAAGCGAACCTCTTCAGCTCCAAATGTTGCATGATATGTGGCACTTAACCTAAAACATGCCAGAATTTTATACTGAATACCGATAAGACTAGTAGTTTTTTTTCGTGTGTGTCTTAACTCGTAGCTGAGCCCCATAAGAAACTGAATAGCATCTTTCACACCGTTTTCCATGTGTTGGGGATTTTTTTATTTGAGTTATTTCTGCGATGCCGCCTTGACGAGAATTATTTTGCGATGTGGCAAAAAAGCACAAAATAAGATGGTTTAGTTCGGGAAGAGTGTATGGAGGAGTACACAAACAAAATGAATTAATGCAGAATAATTGCACACAATTAGGGTTTCAGTAATCAGTCACAGAGGCATGTAAATCATCGCGGAACCTTGAATGTTCCCACAACAATTTCAATCACCAGAGAAGTTTTCTTTCTTTTTTCCACGGGGAGATAATTGGAGCTTAGTTGCGATAAGGGATCAATTTAATTGATGATGGGGTGAATGGAATTTATGGGAGAGAGGAGAAAAATATTTTATTTTAACCCTGTGTATCGATCATATCCATCCAATGAAATCAAAGTGATAACTTTTCCACTTGAACGAGAGTTTTATCTTTCTTCCCTTTTTCCTGCTGCGGTAAACACAAAATTGCTTGGTACATTGGATTCTTGGTGAGGTAATAGTCATAATTCATGATTATACTCGTCTTACACTTTGTAATATTTGTGTTATGAACCGTATATATGTAGAAAGTATATTTTCAAGTTGAAGTCTCCTTTTATGATTGTCGATCCGCGAGGGCCCTGGAAGTGAAGCGATCGCCACGCGAAATATATGGATTAGTGTTTTGTGCCAATATATCACGCACAAATTAACAACATAAATCAAATGTCTGTGTATATATTTATATTTTAACACAAAAAAAGAGAGAAAATTGTGCATATGTGGTTGCTGTTATTACAGCGTTCCCTTCGCAATTTTATATTTATTTATTTACTCTTGTACCATGATTGGAGCGCATTTAATGTTCTCCCAATTATACCATAAAATACATCAATTCCACATGTTCGCCCTGCCCAAGACCACGTCACACCGACAGACAGATAGACGCACGAATGCTAAAGATTGGACATCTGGAGCGCGTCACTAAGTCAATTATAGGTCAAATGATGTATGTGGAAATATTTATATTTTATGCTCTCTGTGGTGCATACGAAGAAAGGCGAATTGAAATTGAGATGATACCTGACCGCAGGGCGGATGACGATGTGACGACTCCGACACCGGACTTTAATTTTATTTCCAAATTACATCCCACAAGGTGGATATATATTTTTGCTCACACCAAATGACATTTTCTCACGTCCATTGTGTCCATCATTCAGCCAAAATACACCACGGTGTTCTCTCGGAGCATTTGTATGAGAGTAAGAGGCGCAATCTTCTGAAGAATTTACACCGATATATTGGGCATGTTTTGTCTGACTTACATAGTTTGCACTATATGTTATATATACACAAAATGCTATCATACATACATCTCTAAAAAGTCAGGCAAGCGTTATACGCTAATCCAATCATGAGATTTGACGAATTGAAAACTTTTTTTTGTATATGGCTTCTGGTGGCCGCCTGTTAATGCACTAAAAGAGTTCGTGTGAAAATATTTTCACCCATGCCTCATGGAAGCTTTGCAATGTGGCTCACAACTTTTCTTTTTTTCCTTCCAGGCTTTATCTGGCTTTTTAATGATGTTAACACAAAATGGTAAATTGCTGTACATATCTGACAATGCTGCGGAATATTTAGGACATTCCATGGTAAGTTTTTCTTGTTCTTTTACATAACAGTTTGCAAAATTAGATAAGAATTAGTGTAAGCGTCTATTTCGTGAATTTCCTTGAGAAAGTAGGAAGTTTTCTTAGTAGGGAAATTCCTATAATAATAATTTGCTAAGGAATCTTATCTTGAACCTACGATTAAACATAATTTCAAGGAGCTAAATTAGCTCAAAAAAATACTGAGAATCCTTAAATAGCTTTAAATGAAGCCTTAAATTAAAGAAAAAATCTTGTATGATAACATTTACGCACTTTCCACGGCAAATTCCACGAGCATTGTGGCATTGAGCCCGTGACATGTATATTTTGAAGGAATCCCACATTGTATCATCCCCTGGGACAATTATCTTCTTGCGGTGGAAACAAATGAGGGATAAATCTAATAAAAGACCGCGCATGAGACCACATACGGTTCCGTGGAGAAGATGCGAAAAAGAGTTGAATGAATTGCGAGGTATAACCATGATGGACGCAAAGGAGATATTAATATGCAAATTGATCAACACCTGGGAGATATTTTGTGATATGAATATGGGCTTTACGCACGCGGTGCGCGGAAATGGTATGAGGAGTTGGGGATCACACAATGTGTAAAAAGGGAATGGAGTAAATTTAAACGTATATGCTCGCACCAAGATCCGCGTACGCGATGGTGCCTTGTGCGAAAGTCAGGGTGAGGCAGATCCATTTAACATTTTAGCACTTTATTGCACAGCAAGACACTGGACAGAGATGGACACAGATATGTCATGCAGACAGATACTTTGGATATGGTGTTAAAAGACTGATCCCATATGGGAATATAAACGCACACCTTTTGGAACAATGATGTGCCATATACAATGCATCTGTTGGACGAGGAGTGCTGTATTAACAAGTATGTCTAACCACATTAGGGCCCCTTGCGGGAGAGATGTTAAAAAATGTGTTACCTCTCTGCCGGACACTCGTTAGTATCTCGCTGCGATGATACATTATTTATTTAATTCAGCCGCGTATTGATAATGGTAGCAATTATATGGCTGCAAGAGCATAATCTCTCTCTTTTCTTTTCTTTTTTTTTCTTTTTTGCACCCATCTCAAATTGCTGGCAACATGCTTACAAGTGATACTTTTTTTTTTTAGTAATTCCCATAAAGCTCAGTTGTGTATTGCGCTTGGCCTGATGGTCAATTACACGGTTCTGATGGTGGAGCATATTAGAATTGTTAAACTGCTGAACACTTTATTCACTCATGCAATATGAAATGTGACTGTGCTGCCGAATGTTCACCAGAGATTTATGGCTACAGCACGTCCCATAAATAAATAGTGAGTAACCAATAAGTTGCCCATATAGTCCAAGGGTACGCTTGCAGAGAGCAGCAACATATACCTAGTAAATGCGGTGCCATACAAAACAGTAGTATATTTGACAATATGCTGCTTATCCAATTAATCCAACCTGAGATGCCACAGCAAATTCATACATTGTCGCGTCTCATAAAAGCGCCTTCGTATTTTTTTTTTCGTGCTGATGTTCTTTTTCTGATAACACCCCAATCGCGCATAATTCAAACATTCTGCAAATAAATCGCATGACAATCATGAGCAAAATTAGCCTAATGTCTCACCACTTTATGCTAATGCGGGTGTGTCCTTGGCTAAAAGCTCACTTTATCAATATCACCAATCGATAAAGTGATTTATTTATGGGATAATATTTCATGTGGAATTACCTTTTTGCATAAAATCAATTGTTCACCACATTATTATTTATTAGCATTAAATGAATTAAGTGCATTTATAACTTGCAAAGCAGATACTCGCATACGTAGAAAGCAAAAATTTGTTAGGATACTAAATAATGTTGCGTGTTGAAAAATGATTTTTAAATGGTCGTAAATTGTATTCACGGTTATGGATCAATCTCTTTTTCTCTTATACATTTTGGTGTGTAGATGGTGTGTGTGTATATAGCCTGAAACCCGCGCGCAAAGCTAATGATGAAAGGGGGTTTGGAAGTCCATTAATTAAATGCATATTTCATACATATATCTATTTTTTATAGACTAGTAGTATTTGTATGTTATATAAGATTCATTATTGGGCTCAATTTATCTCACAGAAGTCATCAGCCGACGAAAATCCGAGGCTACCCGCCTCCTGTCAGTCTTTCTCGCCCAAGTTTCAGCTAACAAATTTAATACATCATATCAACACACAAGATTACTTTCCTATTTGTACTTTATCATAGAGGATAGTAGGTATAGAGCAGCTAAAAGATTACGCACTGAGAATGCTTTTACATCTCGCACATTTCACCAATTTTTATTAATGTTCTGGGTGTATCATAAGCAAAAGTGTAACGCTCACGAATCAATTAGCGAGAAAATTTTTGATGCGCAACCTCTAAAAGAATTTTCCCAAACGTTGGTATTTCCGTTTGTGAAGAATGAATGTTCTCCGCAACAACAGAGATCAAGCACTATATAGGTATATGTAGTATAAATTATATTCTGAGACATTTTTATCAACTATAATACTTTAAGTGATTTTTGTGTCTAAAAATAATATACCCCTCCTTTTGCGGAGTTGACATTGAAAGATAGTTTATATATCCAAGAAAAAAAAGCTTCTGCTAAAACTTTTTTTTGTAGTTGGTGTGGTGAGATGAGAAAAGAAAAAAAAACAATATTGCTTATTAAGCGGTGCCTCTCTTTAATTTATCATTTTCTCAGTGTCTTGGACAAAAAGCAGTAGAGATGTATTTCACAACGTATTAATGCCTTACACTCCTCAAATTTTTCATATTTATTTTCACCCGGGGCCACATTATGTACAAGATTAAAATAATCGCGTCAATTATTTACATCACTTACTGAATTTGAAGATTAAGATGAAGATTGTATTTTTCTAAAATATATTGCCAGTTGTGCGCACACTAGTTTTATTTTTTTTTGCTCACTCCCCCATCACCTCTAAGATGCTATGGAATTTTTGCATAAACCCATAAGAGATAATTTTCTTTTAAAGTGATGGGACTTCTTGCTAAATTGGCTATGAAAACTCTTGGCACGTCATGTCAATAGACTATTTTGGATGGGTTAAGCTCCATGACAATGGGAAGCAATCCCTCGAAATTCCATTGTTGTTACTCTATCAAAATGTTTTTAGCAAAATGACGACAAAGTGATGGCTAGATAGATATGTTCATCAAGTTTTTGTTTTTAGATTAAAGCTTAAAGAGCTACTCAATAAATTTTGCAACGAAAGCAGAGCTAATGTATGAAATTGTCACAAAGGAGGATTAAAAATTAATTTTCTTTTTTTTTCTAATTCAAAACAGCTTTTTGTTTATTTTTTAGGATTAAAAAATACCTTTTAAATTCATCGAATAAATATTTTTTGCTGTATTTCTTCGCGAGTACTACAAAATATGTATGTGAATAGATATCTCAAGCACGTAACTTGACGATTAGTATGATTACGAGATTGCAAACGTCATCAATCACAATCCACCCACTACTTAGGCAATTACAATCAAACGTATCTTTATTATGACATCAAAGAACTATAATTACATTACTTTCTGCATTGGCTGAAGACCACCCGAAAGGGGGATGGAAACATACTGATCTAATATGATGGAATTTTGACAATTGGTCAGATAAATAGCAATATTCCTCTTTGCACTCTATTAACCGACAGATTATCGCAATGCTCGTGCTCAGCGAGTCTGGCAAATTTTCCACCCAAAAGCCAAACAGAACGAGAAATTATGTGCTCGCAAGGAACGTTGTTATTCCCACCGTTTCCACCGCATCGTCTTGATATGGCCGGTGTAAATATGTAATTACTGCGATGGTGAGAGATCATGTCATGTGTATGCCTTTTCTGAGATACCTCGCATTCATATCATTGTCCGCAATACAATGCGTTCTTCTCTTGTTGAATGTATCCTCCTAATTTTGTGTTCTCACAGGAGTACGTGCGTCTTCTGCTTAACTCATCAACAACGCGAGATGAAGAGGCGAATATATCACCAAAGATTTGTTGGTTATGCAATTCAATAGATCACAAAAAGCATTCCCTTTGACCATCGAAAGAAACCCAAATTTTTCTCCAAGTGTATTCATTTCAATTTTGATTGTCATATCAAAAGAGAGGACTAGATAAATTCTCTTCAATCGATTTGTTCTGAATCACTGCAGGAGACAAAAATATTTTTTATACAAGCAAGACATGAATTGGAACTTTTATTGTGAACTCTCAATAAAAGATTTAAAAGAAAGTGTTTCAATATTTCTTATTTGAAAGAGAAACAATTTTTCAGAGCTAATCACGAAGCTTAATTTTAATTTAGAAATTTGGACAGTTTTTAAAATTATTTTTTGAGATTCTATGCAAAACATAATTTCAATCTACTTTAGATAAAATTGATAACAATTTGGGAATACAAAATATTTTTAAAAACTGGGAATATCCGAGATATTTTGCCAATTACGCGCATATTGCGAATTTTTAATGCAAACACCTCCTAAAGCCTTGCATTGCGTTTCCTTGTTTTTCAGCTGTTTTTATTTTTCAAAACTATTTTCTTTATGAATCACTTGAATAACTTGAATATGACAAACACCAAAAATTTTGTTGATGTGTTTTTACATCTATGTATATATACATACAACACCTATTCAAAATTATATATAAGAGATGATATAAATTGTACAGTTACAACGAAAGATTGAGATGACAATTTGGTCCATTAGAGCAATTAGAGACGCTTAGCGATAGAAAATTTAATATTTTCTGGCTGTAGGCTCATAGATTATGGCACAAAATATTGCTTGGAATTTTCAATGGATTAAGAAAACATTTTAGGAATATTTTGGCACTATATTAATTCTATTAGCATATTAGATATACTCATAATTTGAATTCTCTTTTTGTTCCCCATGGGAGACCTACACGCAGTTAAAATGTGAGTTTGAAGAAGAAAAGAAATTATCTAAATTTCTCTTTGCTAATGGGCGCAATTTTTATTATTATTAACATGAGGTGTGTGAGTGGATGAATGAATTGGGGCATGGAATTGAGATGCCTAAAATCTTCGATGGTTTTTTAAATTTTTTTTTAGATTTGTGGTTTACTTTAAAATTATCATTAAAAGTTTTAAAATTTCATTTCTAACTTAAATCCTAAATTGCAATGGAGACGCCGGGTAGAACTAGGCGTCTCCATCTCAGTATGTAAAAAATTTTAGGATCAAGTTCAACTTGGGGAGTTTTTTTTTAGATATAAGCTTTAGAGAAAGTTCTCACAAGCTTAAGAGCTTTAAAAATATATTAAGTATAGATTTTGTAAACTGTCTATAAGCACTCCATTGATAAACTCAACACTCCCATTTAGGTGAGTTTGTTTATCGTGACACAAAGGACTCACCTAATGTATTTACATTGTGAGATTTTCTATCTAATTCACTCCTCTATAGTACAGGTCGAGGTCAATTTGTTGACAAGGTTCAATGTAAAAGTCTACGTTTAATTACAATCACTGGACGAGACCACCCAATATATCGCCAGAGACTCAGAGAGTGTTTTGCAGAAAATTGTTAGAGACTTCTAAATGCTTCATGGGTTCTTTTGCACGCGTGATTCATTGAGCATTTACGAGGAGTGTGAAATGGTCACTGTTTGGTTTGGAGCTGTGTGTGGAGCACATGAGAGTGGGAAACTAGGTGCCAGGAAAATTAATTGCCTCAGAAAGTGGTGTGGTGGAACGTGTAAACGGACTTTTAAGTTCAATTATTGTTCTTTTTTCCAAAGTGACACAGTCCTATAAGACAACACACTTCTTCATGTACACAAAACATTTGTCAGTGTCATGTTTCACTCAATTGCACTAAAAGCTACCCACTCACAAAATATGATTTTACCAATAAATCTCTCATTTCCAGTTGTATTTACATTTCATTTTATCAATTTAATGTGTCGTTCCATGCCAAAATATAGCTTTGGGCTACACCATCATTTTCCACACATAATTATAAATCACCACTGACTGTGCATTTTAATTTCTTCATGTCCTTCTGAAAGCACATTAGAAGATTGGGATCTTGTGCGCTTCAACAAAATGCACATCACATGTGGATCTATCTTTGCGAAATCAAATAAAAATCATCAATACAGCTAACATTTGAAGATTTATAAAACCTTGGGTGACATACAATAAAATATATCGAGGGCTGCATTGTAAAACCGGCTAAGTCGGTTCGGAGCTCACACCGACTTAGCCGGTTTTACAATGCAGCCCTCGATATTGTTTGGTTCCAAACAAAAAAAATATGTACACTGCAAACAAACTCTGCCAGTACTACCTATGTAGTATATATATTTAATAGATATCAAAATTATGTTGTGGAGATATATCAAAAAAATTTCTTCACTGACAAAAGTTGGTATTTATGTAGATTTATACACATTGACAATCAAGTTTATAAAATTGCATACATTGCCACTTGAGTATTGAGAGTGTTCAACAATGTGATTAGATTTTATTATCTGATTTACCTAGTTTTGCTACTTTATGATCTGTGGCTCATCGTAAGGAATTTCCTACGCTATGGTGGCGTTGTAAAATATCTTATGTTGACGTGGTTGGGCAAGAACAATGAGCAAATGGGCATCATGGTATTTGACTCACAGAGGCGCTAACATTAGCCCATAAATGGCAAATGCAATGTGTATAAGGAGAGAACAATGTCACTGTAACACCGTGTATAGGATACCATTTAGAAGATATTATTTGTATTGTCGAGAGATTGCAGGATGGACAATGAATGAGGGGAATCGATGTTAAAATATTGGGTAGGCTACACTCGGAATAATTCGAATGGTTTTGTGCGTTTAAATTTAAACCAGTCTAAAGGTTTTTTTATGTACGCAATGGATGCATAAATTCCCATAAAATTGAACATTAAAATAAGTAAACTAGCAATGCGGTTATGAACTATGATTTCTTTTAGTTGAAAGTTAAATCTTTTATTCATTTTCTCGTATTTGGTTAGTCTTCGTAGTTGAAAATTCAATTTTCGATTAGTCCCAAAATGATCTCGTTATGATTCAAATTATTTTGATTTTTATTGAGCAACTTAAAAATAGTCTTATTAGTTATCCCAAGCTCGCAAATCATGTATTGTGCTACACACAAGTGAAATAAAGATGCTTTTTTCTGAGGGTAGAAAAAGACGTAAATTCTTTTCAATGTTGAAATAAACTGCAAAAAGAAACGTTGAAGTAAAATATGTATTTATCGCTCAAGTTGTAAAATTGCACAACACCAAATAATCCCGCGGAGAGACAATGAAGGCACAAATTGATAAAAATGTGCACAAGAAGCTTATGATAGTGGCCCAGAAAGCAGATAGCTTTAGCGACTTGTTTTTGAAGTGCTCACTGCTATATTATACCTATATGTTTACCTTTGAAAACCATGAAGGAGAATGCAGTAAAAAAGGCACTCATGTGGGTTATTTTGTGTCGTTTTTTTATCTCGCACTCTTTTGGGCTCTTTTACCTCCTTATAGCCCAAACACATTATATTCCCAAGAGACTCTGCATAAGTCGCAAAAAAATGAGCGATTTACATAAGGGCATAATAACAGCAACTACACAAAGAAAACTGGGAGGTTATTAGCAAATGGTCAAAGCGATAGCGTCTCTCCTCGTGGTGCGCTACCAGAATCATCATTGTCTTATTGCCGTTGCTCGCCATTCGCGTATTAAACGTTATATGTACACAGGAAATTTTCTCGTGGTTTTTAGTGCGAAAAAAGGGAAAATCCCACTCGGTAATACCGGACGGTGTGGGGAGTTTATAAGGCTAAAATTATAAATCACGTCGAGGGTTCAGCTAAATTTATCTTATGGTACTATTTATTTTCAGGAAGATCTTCTCATTCACGGCGATTCTGTCTATGACATAATCGATAAGCAAGACCATGGATCTATTCAGGCCGAGTTGGGGCGCAGCGTGCCAGCACAGCAGACTGGATCTCATCACCCAGCATCGCCCTCGCATCTCGAGGGTGAGCAACGTATGTTCCTATGTCGTATGAATGTTAGTCGCAATGCTAGGCGCCAAATGCGATTTGGCGATCAAAAGGTTCGTGTAAATCATTTTTATTTTATTCAATTCAACAATCTGTCTTTTAATCTTTCGATCTTACATTGATTTTGTATAACATAACAATGTTGCATTTGGCAATGTTTGCTTTACTTTACGATAAAAGTGCTGTGAAATCATTGCTCGTATTATCTAAATTCGATTGAACAAAGTTGATCTTATTCTAAAAATCCACGATTTATAGCTCTCAAAATTAAGCTTTAAAAAATTATTCTAGATTTAAAGTCTTTTGAAACCCTTCTACCCAAGAATTTTCAAAGGAAGAAAATGATTTAAAAGAAAAAAAAACACATTTTGAGTGTTGTCTGTGTGTTATCAGTATGCATGGCATCCATGGCCAAGTTCACCCGCTATATTTCGACTTCGTCAACGGTGAGAGATACGGTCTTTAAAAATCACTATTACATTTTCTTCAATTATTTCCACTCCCACTTTGACACACACGTGTAGTTTTTTCATTCTCTTTTTTCCCTCCTGATTTTCAGTCTTGATTAGCACTAAGAAGTGCAGCCGATGTAGGTATACACAGTCTACCTTATATTGGGTGAAGAGAAGACAAGAAGGTGAGGGAAGTAAAACGAGCCCAATACAGTCCCTTTATAATCCGCGTTCGCAGTCTCACCAAAGTGAGCTATATTGAGATGAACTAGTAAATAAAATATATAATATACCTATATGTATATGTACCTACCTACCTATACAAACTAAAAGGATCCGTATTGAGAGAGGGAGAGAAAGAATGAAAAAGAAGTCAAGAGAGAATCCAAATTATGCATAATATGAAGGGGGATTTGGCATCCTGATACAGTCGATGAATTTATTTCAATTAGTCAGCTGTTGGCGTCCACACTTGGTTCACATTTCATTAGATTGTTTTAAATTTCATTAAAATATGTGCATATAAACGATTCAAGTGTTCATTATCCAATAATACTCTAGGGCTATATTATACGGATGTATATGAAATGTTCGTCAAATCAGATAAGCACACTAAAGTCACAGTGTCAATAAAGATATATGGCACTCGACGGTGAAATACGGTGAAGCGAATGCAAAATAAATGACTGATTAAATGAAAATAAAACCAAGAGGAGACAACAGCAACGTCGACGGTGATGTCGCGCTCTTACGCTATGCAATTTATTTCACTTCTTTTTACTCGCTTGCACTATTCACCCTTTTTTCTGCCTCGTCAAAGTGATGAGTAAATTACCAATGGTTCTGCCACTTGAGTCTTCTTCGCACACCACAGACACCCCCTCCTATTAAATGCCTACACCTAATTCAATATACATATACGACAAAATATGCTGAGAAAAAAAAAGAATTGCATACACCCCTTTAATTGGTAATGCTAATTGACTGATTTCTTGTTCGAAAGTCTCCCACATAATGAATATTCATTTTCTATCGCACAAAATGTACTCAACACAATCTGCTGTAGTCCCATACGCGGATGATGGTGGAGAATTAAACTTAATGATTACGTCACACTGTATCAAATTCAAAACATAGCATTTTATTGGATATGTAAGCATTAATAATGTCCTTGATGGGTTTGATCGTAAGATAATTGCAGATTGTTCTCTCTTGTTCTATTGAATGCTGACTGCTTAAATATTCGCGAAGATCTGTCTCTCTATTTCTCTAAAATAATATTTCACAATTGACCGTGTACCGTGAGATGCATGTTGCTAACAAAATGTACATGTTTCTATATAATATTTATTTATATGAATGTGCAGAATATAAATCTATAATTTGTTTTTCCACATTGCATGTAATCACTATAAAACATAATTTTTGCCATATAAATACACACAGTTGCTAATAATTAATTTTATGCATACAAAAAAAAATCCCCATGTTGATCATCATTCGATGCAATTCTATGTAATTCTAAAATAATAAAAATTTGTTTTTCTTACACAATTCTTTCAGGTGGTTTTAGTTCAGGGCCATTATTTGTCGTTCCTGCCGCTGTGTAGTCGAAATGAGCCAGTCTTTTTGGCCACATGCACACCCATTGCCATGCCAGAGACCAGAGAATGTGTCGTTCAGGGAGCCACAAATGTCTTCACCACCATCCACTCCATGGACATGAAAATTGTCCTCATAGATAAGAAGTAAGTTGCAATTTTTTTATCATCTTAAGGTGTGTGTGTGTTAGGAGTGTTAAAACAGATGCATTGGCAGTTCTTTAAAATAATATTTAAATTTTCATTTTATATCTGAAAATTTAAAAGTTTTGAATTAGTGGCAAAAATCTAATAAGTTCCTTAAAAAATAAGGAAAACTTTCTTAAATAATTCAGTCAAAGTTCTACTTATGAGATGAGCTTTTAAAAATTAAAGGATTAAAAGGATTTTAAAAATAGGTAATGAAAATTAGAGAAATATTTGGGAAAATTGCAATTTTTCTTTCAAAATTGCACAAAGCAGGATTAACATATTGTCAACCATATATACTAACTTTACTCCATTACGTCACCGTAATATTGTCTTTCACGTTGTTAAAAGCATTTGAATTAATTGATACATCCACGTGATTCAGGTGATCATGCTCACCCAGATTGAATTCTCTCTAAATTTGTAAAATGCAGTGTCACATTGGCGGCTATATTGTGGGTGGTAGCGTCGAGGTTTTTTTTTTCTCTATCCTATTGACAAAAGCCACACAGCCATGTGCAGTGTACACCACAAAGAAACAATTAAGTACGCGGCATAACGTGTGGTAATTTATTTTCCATCGAGTCAAAAGGATGGAAGGAGGAAGAACAGCACCATTGGAAGAAACACCCTTTTGGAGGGTGCGCCACATAAATTATATGTTTGTGTTATACATATCACAAAATGCTCCCGGGCATTATCATAATGTATAATGTCCTCCACGTGAAATTCTTTCAATATTCATACCCTTTTGCGGGGTACACACAACTTAATTTAGTACCTATTGGAATTTGAAATATTTTAGCGCGAGTATAAAGGAGAAAAGAAAAAAATCTCTCACTCTTGGACGTTATTTTGAGGTTTCTTGGCATAGAAGAGATATATTATATCTGTGGGCTGTGATCATTTCGGAGGATCTTGTGGTGTTTTTTTTTTGTCTATATGAGCAATAGAGATATTACAAATTGAATATATCAATGTGCTATGTTCAATGATAGCAACTTTGTGGATTCTACTTAACTTATACGATGACCCCACAGCAATTAAGTTTGTTTGAACAAGATGGGCTTCGCGGTATGTATGTCAGGGCAAGTTTCCTATTGTGGGCAGGAAAGATGACAATTAATTTTGGATAGATTTATCCCGCATTCCGCTTGTCTTTCTCTCCATACTAAAAGATGTAAGAATTATATATATGTAGTAGAGGTACTTTTTGTCGGCGCCGAGGGAAAAGAGATAAAGTTTGGAGAGAGAAAGAAAAAAATGTACTATATGTCTCTATATTGATTTTTTTCTCTAGATAACTTCCTTCAGAAATTAATTCATATTTTACATTGTATAACGTGGATGAATTGAGCGGATGATATCAAAGACTTTCAACATAGAACGAATCGATTGGATAAAGTGAACCAATATCGTTCAATATCATCCCACCTACCCCGTAGGGCATCGCGCCAAACATATATAAAAGAATATAACCTACCGATATAGCAGATCAGCACCGTAGCAGAAATTCAATTTTGTATATGTACTTTAATCTTGGGCGAGCCGATCAACGCGATTAGGAGTTTCGATTTTAATCTGATCGCGATCGATTCATCAACGTTTGGCATGATCTGTCCGCACTCTTCACCACACAAACGGTCAACGATCACAACGCCTTTTCTTCTATTTCAGAGTCACTTCCATTACGAGTGACTGTATGTGCCTTGTGCTTCACAGTCAATTGTTTTTCCCTTTTGGACACGCTAAAGAAATGTATGTATATTAAGCAACATTTCTTTAGATAGATATGTGGAGTGTTTGAGATTTGATGTATATTTCACGAGACTAGATGGATGGGAGAAAAGGGAAATTTGTCTTTTCTGATAAAAGAGAACCCCACAAGACTCACAGAATATGGGCATGCAGTTTCTTGTCAGTGAATAATGAGACGTTTAGCATGCCCCTATATATCACTTTGCGTTCTATATTCATTATTTAAGCGCCATTTAGAGAGGTTTATGCTATGAGATCTCATTTTTCATGAAAAACAGGAAAGTGCAAGAGATGGAATTGACACAAATGCGAAAAATTGACTGGATGATGGACAGCCAATTCAATATGGTGTTGCAGGTCTACCATTGCATACCTTTTACTATTATCCTGCCCAGTCGACAGGTTGTCAACCGTTTATTTTCATAAGAACTGCTTTTATTAATTTAGTTTTAAAATTTTTGTTCTGTGTATAATATAAATTAAGGAAGGAAAATTAGTCGTTGTTTTTTTGAGTTTGAGAAGGAATCAATAAATTTTAGTGCGGTTTTAGTATAACTTTAAAAACAAAAAAAACTAGATTAAGTGTTAGAGATAGTTGATCTCCACATCAGCAAGAAAAGCAAGTTCAAATAAAATTAGAGAGATTAAAAACTTAAATCAATTTTAACTATTTTATTAAAAGAATCAAGATTCATACAATTAATTTAGAAACAGATCGTTGCTTATCCCTACTTTTGTCGTATAAAACGAGTGAATTATATAATTTTGTTTTTGAACAAATCTTTAAAAAATCAAGAAAATTTAACGCAAATTAGTTTCTTTGTAAAAGTATTGCGCGTAAAAAATCTAGAAGGAGAAGTAGCAAGAGCAAAGGTAGTTGCAAACTGCATCGGATCCGCATCGAAATAAATTTACGTGGCGCCAAAGCGTGAACACACTACCAAAGTGTCCAATAGGTGCTGGAGAAATCCGCATTTGTGTGACTCATCTGGATTTGGAATTCTCCGAATGCTCAGAGCATCGGTATATGTATGTTGCACATACTATGGTATATATAGCAAATATAATGTATACCATTCTGTGATATCTGATTTAAAGTGGACTCGAGGCAAAAAAATGTCTTTCGTGTTTAAACACATTAATTCGTATATTTGTTTTAATACCAGAAATTACTAATTAGACTGCGGCGTGCAAAGTGTTGATGTTGATTTTTTGCTTCTTGCTTTCCCCTTTTGCACCTCCAATGTATGTATAAGCAAACTTGTACAAGAGTGGCACGTTTTTGCCGCTGATGGTGTTGGGTGGTGGGTGAAAAATGAAATAATTGCATACTACGGTGCTATATTATGTGGATTCCGGTGAGATGTGCAATTTCCTCAAATATAAAATTTAAAAAAAATGTATTCCCACCAAGAGCAATATTAGGTACTCTACTTCTGATTCTCATGGGTCTTTCTCTGCTCTACGATCTACCAAAATGCAATATAGCTTTTGAGATATATTTCTATATTTTATATATACTGTGTCATCGAAGATTCATTCCTATTGTTTAGTGTACTTTACTGTTTTTCTTATTCTTCGTCTCCTCTTTCTTACACTCTCATTCCCTCTTGCACACTGTGTTTCTATTTTAATAGAAAAAATAAATAAAATAAAACACCTACATCTCCTCTGGGGCCGTATTGAGCGTCGCGGGTGCCCAAAAGCATCGCTCCTCTTCCTTTGGTGGCAAAAGCACAAAATCTAAAAGAGGTCTGCATTTAAACTTACGTAACCCCGCCGTAGGTTTTTTTTTTCATTTCATTGGAGCTTCCTCCGTATATCACCCACACCTTCCACACACAACAATGATATGACTTTATAGAATTTTATACAATATAGTATATTGAATATATTGAAGAGTTGGAACTATTTGCCATAAAAGCACACGAGCCAGGGGACATTTAAATATAACCATACTATGTACATACACATAACTAGCCACATGTATGCAAATGTGCGAATTTAAAATGCAATATAAAGTTCTCCTTGGGAGCTCTCGCACATATCCCTCCAAAGTTGCCAATATGCAATGCTTTTTATTGCAATAAATGTGCAAACGTATAAATATGCTGTTGTATATGCTATGTGGTATGGGTGATACATTTTGTGAAGCACACTTGGGAAGTGCAGCCGAGGGATCCACAAAATGCTATCAATGAAGAGGCGCCGTTTCGTTACAGCAGCAACAACCAATATCACAATCGGTATGAGGAGCGATGGAGGTGCGCGCAAGGAAGAAAAAAAAATAAAGAAAACGGACTGAGAAGGGAATGAGAATTATGTGAAATGTGTGCTGCATTTTGCTCTCCACCTCAGCATATGTATAGCAAGACTGTGTGATCTCAGGAGTGGATTAGTGGATTATGTAAATTTTCACAAAAAGATTCCTTTTCGACTCTCTCACAATTTTAATGCCATCTCTATATTGCCACGGTGAATACATTGTGCTAAGTACAGTGTCATCGTATGTACAAAAAAAAATTGAATGAGAAAACAAAAATATTTTATTTTTAATACACCCAATAGTCCTTTTCCATGGAAATATACAGCTTGGAAATAAATAAATTGACCAAGATAATACAGTCATAAGGTCTCGAGGTGAGACACTCAAACATAAAAGGGGTTTCATTGCACCTTCAGAGCATTTTCTCACAAGATTTTCTATGCTACACATTATGCAGGGTTTGAATGTCAAGAGAAAATTTAGCTCTTTTGCCAATTTATTGAGTTCAAAATGTCAAGAGAAATTTCATTACGAAATAGTGCTTGAACTTACGAATTTTTCATCATTTATTTAAGAACCAATTATCACAGAGAGAATTACCCTGAGGAAGACCGCGATTCAGATTTTCTTTTTATTTCACATCAAATTGGAAGGCATTGATACCATGAATTTACTTTTCACACTTTTCACTATCTTTTCTACATATAAAAATGCAAATATCTCACCCTGATTGGAAAGTATTGCATGATAATGCTATAAAATGTTTAGGAGAGAGCACTAAAATTACTTTTTGTATGTAGGGCAACATACCAATGCAAAATACCTTTTGCGTCTTTTACGAGGTATTTATAGGAGGGGGATGGAGGTGAGGGTATAAGCAAACATAGATGGAGGGATATATAGTGCATAAAAACATGTGAGCGAGGCTCCTTGAATTGCTTCTTTCTCATGTTCACAAATTTTTCGTTTTTTTCTGTGTTTTCCACGGGAATAAACGGTGTCCAATTTTGCATACAATGAAATGCCCAGCATGTTCTTCTGTTTGTCTCCTTGACTACTCTCGAGAGCTTCACCCTCCCCAAAGGAATATATCACACATGGAAAAAAAGAAGGTAGAAAAATGCTGCATATTTATGGATTTATGCATTGCTAAGCCGTGTCGAGGGGGATAAATTCGAGTCGTTCGCCACACGATATCCGTACACTTTCAGCGCAAATAGCTGTCATGAGCTTTGCGCAGTGTGGAGTGGTTTGAAAAATGGAGTGACTTTTATGAAGTCACTCTGAATGTGAAATGACGATTTGCTTTCATATTCTGGGTAAATATACTGTGGCATGTCCCGTGAGATGTATCATCATTGTTGTCAATAAAAAGGCAAATCAATATTGTACGCGCGGGAGTAGCAACATTCTGTCAAATTTATTTATCACGACTTTGATGTTCTTCCTAAAATTCGTATGTGGAAAAGAAGTTGGAAAATAAATATAGGTAGCAAAAGAGAATTCTATACAGAGAGAGGGATGGCTTATACGAGGGAATCCGTTTTGTGAATATATAAGAGACGCGTGACTCCAAGTGGCATGCACATGGCATACCCAATGATTTCTATTGATCAATATTATTATTTCTGTCACACACATCCATTAAGTGATCAAAATGAATTAATTAATGACTTAATTTCTCAAGCAATATTCTTCCTCTCTTTCTTTCCTTCCAGTGGGGAATTCCATTTAGGCTACAATAGATCGGAACTTCAGGGTATATCGTGGTATCATCTCCTACATTGGGATAGCACGAGAGAGGCACAGGCTAAGCATAGGCTAAGTAAGTACATTTTGAAATGTTTTTTTTTTGGAAGGTATTCCTGCCATTTAGATTGATATCGAGAAAAAGTAGATTTCTTTAGCCCTAATACATTAAGTCTTATAAATTAATCCATACAAATTTCATACATGTGATCATATATGATCTCTACGTTCATACATATGATCGAAGTGTTCCCCGCCCTCGAAAGATCTATGAGAAACGAGTGTATTACCATCGCATTATAAACATTGCATTAATAAATTGTGGAGGGAGATGTGGGGGGAAAAGGAGTAAATTAGCGGCTTTTCAAACAATTTTCATCAAGACATGATTGAAACATCAAAAGGATCATGTTTTAATTAGTAAGGCGCTTAAACTGACTTTACTCCAACTCTGTCCATCCCATCTTTGCTCATTCCACCATCATATCAAACCCCGGGAGAAGCGTGATTTTTTTTCTACCCAGTTGCGCTAACTCATCCTTCCAATTCAAGTAATGATCTTGTACTAAATATCTTGTTAATCAATGCAATTATATAATGATAGCCACATACATAGGCTCAAAGGCTTCCGAGATGTTCTATAAGCAGATATATGGGCGAATGTTAATGTCTTGATTGAAATTGCAACTTTGTGAATGAGCTCTCTATGGGTATGGAATTTTTGAAGAATTTACGAGGGAATGGGCAAAAGAAAAGCTACTTTTTTGTGTGCCCTCCATCGCAACCACAACACACTTAATTCGGTAGCCCCCAACGGGCTTTTGATATAAAAGCGTGAGTAATAGGGGTATTTATGTTTTGGTTCCCATCGTTTCCACTCTACATTTTACCAGGAGAAGATTTCAGACATAAATGTTCATGGCACAAAAACAGTAGAATGATGGTGTACGAGTAAAATGTTTAATCTAGGGGCTGATCATTCACAATTTACCTATAAAATTCACTTTTTTAACCTTTTACGGGATGAATGATCTTTAAGAAAACGTTAACAAAATTATGTTCTTTTAATTTTTCTTAGCTTTTTCTATTTAAGCTATAAGGAGCTTTTTGTAATTAAAAGGCAATATGGTTCAATAACACTCCCACATTTCTTCCGTTTGGTTTATATTGCTAAAAGATTAATTTCTCTTTAAAATTAAAAATGTACTGGTAAGCTGACCAAGCTTACGGGAGCTGGGTTTCTTTCAGTGTACCAATTTTGTGAGAGCAAACTAGAACGCGAATTAATTTAAATACGCACAAAGTCGGGAAAAGTTGAAAAGTCATTCCTCAAGAAATCTTTAAAACGCCATATCTCGAGAACGGATCCATAGATTTTCATAAATTTTTTTTTGTTTGAAAGGTCTTGAAGTCAGCTATAACATATCGAAAAATGAAAAAAATTTATGTCGCCATTTTCGAAAAATTCGAGTTCGAAATTTTCGAAAACTTTGTTTTTGACTTTAGCGCCTCTTGCGGTCATTTCTCGAAGTTGCAATGTTCTAGACATTTGTAGGGTTTCTCGAAACCTTTCATTTGCGCTTGAGTTGATCAAGATCGAACATGTAGAACCCGAGATATGACATGCCAACTTTGGAAGGCTATATCTCGAAAACGGATCCATAGATTTTCTTCATTTTTGGCATGGAGCTAGATAATATAGTCAGCTACAACATATCAAAAAATGAAAAAAATTTATGTCGCCGTTTTTGAGATATTCATCGAAAACTCATCGAAAATTTTGTTTTTGATTTTTGGCCCTCTAGCGGTCACTTTTGAAACTTCGGATGTTCTAGAGAGTTGTAGGGTTTGTTGAGATCTTTCATTTGATCCCGGTTGATCAAAATCGGTCAAGCCGTTTTCGAGTTATGGTCGATTTTCGATGAAAAATTGTGGCGGCCATATTGACTAAACGGCTTGACCGATTTTCGAAAATGAGGTATCGTTGGAAAGCTCTTGATGGCCCCTACAACATATCAAAATTTCAGATTTTTAGCTATTACAGGGGCTGAGATATAGCGAAAACAAAATTTTGAGGTTATTCAAAATGGCGGACGCGGGGGTGGGGGGTAAATTTTGACGTCATAATCGGACGTCTTCCAGTCGACTTTTAAACTTTGCCGTTTACCGCAAGTCTCTATCTATTACCGTTCTCTTGCAATTTAGCGTTATACTCCGGACGGACGGACGGCCGGACGGCCGGACGGCCGGCCGGAAAAAAAATTTTTGGCGCATACGTTTTTTGGAATGTGGGGACCCTAATTCGTGCTCATCCCAAGTTTGAGCCCGATCTGACGACTTTCGATTTTGCTCGGTACACAAAAGCTGTGTCTGAAAGAAACACAGCTAATATTCACGGATTTCTATCAATGATCAACCCCCTGTGGAAGTAATGTGCATTCCATATCAGTAAAATTACTTAACAAGATACATATAAGTGGTAGGAGAATATAAGGAAGGGATTATTGAGCAGACAGGGAGTGAAATAATTTTACTCAATCATTCTCTATTTCATCTTTTAATAACAATTTAAGCCTTGCGGACAAATAAAATTAGTTTTTCTCGTGTTTTTCTGTGTAAATATATTTCCAATTATGTGTTGGGAATTTCTCTCACAGTCCTTTTTGAAGTGTTATAAATATACGATTTTCTCATGATGCTTTTCTCACTTTTACCTCCTTTCATGAATTTTTCCACGATGCAGTAACACAATCAGAACAAGATCGTTCTGGAATTCTTCTAGTGCAAATGCAGAGGCGATCAGGAGACTTTATATGGGTCCACTGTGTACTACAGGTGCGCGATGGGCAGGATTCTAATCAGCAACCAGTCATAGTTTGTACAAATCAGGTTTTAAGGTAAGTCCTAAATTTAATTCCTTAATTCCTTCCATTCTTTTGAAAAATTATTGGAAATAATTATATTATGTAAACATATGATCTAAAAGTATCAGTTTTGGCTCTTTCGATTCTTAGAATAAGAGTTTCTTTTACTAGATTTCTGAGTTCTACTGATAACATAAAATTTCTTAACAATATTTCTAAAGACATCATGATTTTTATGCTTTTATGTTACTTAAAACTTTTCCGAGAATATTCAAGCATTTCTGATTGACCTATAACTTTCAATACCTTGGGAGGAAGCCTGATGAATCTTTCAAAAAAATCGAAACGTTATTTAAATGCAAAATGTACTGGTAAGCTGACCAAGCTTACGGGAGCTGTGTTTCTTTCAGTGTACCAATTTTGTGAGAGCAAACTAGAACGCGAATTAATTTAAATACGCGCAAAGTCTGGAATAGTATTAAAGTCATACGCTAATAAATTTTTAGAAGGCCATATCTCGAGAACGGATCCATAGATTTTCATAAATTTTTTTTTGTTTGAAAGGTCTTGAAGTCAGCTATAACATATCGAAAAATGAAAAAAATTTATGTCGCCATTTTCGAAAAATTCGAGTTCGAAATTTTCGAAAACTTTGTTTTCGATTTTAGCGCCTCTTGCGGACATTTTTCGAAGTTGTAATGTTCTAGACATTTGTAGGGTTTCACGAAACCTTTCATTTGCGCTTGAGTTGATCAAGATCGGACATGTAGAACCCGAGATATGACATGCCAACTTTGGAAGGCTATATCTCGAGAACGGATCCATAGATTTTCTTCATTTTTGGCATGAAGCTAGATAATATGGTCAGCTACAACATATCAAAAAATGAAAAAAATTTATGTCGTCGTTTTCGAGATATTCATCGAAAACTCATCGAAAATTTTGTTTTTGATTTTTGGCCCTCTAGCGGTCACTTTTGAAACTTCGGATGTTCTAGAGAGTTGTAGGGTTTGTTGAGATCTTTCATTTGAGCCCGGGTTGATCAAAATCGGTCAAGCCGTTTTCGAGTTATGGTCGATTTTCGATGAAAAATTGTGACGGCCATATTGACTAAACGGCTTGACCGATTTTCGAAAATGAGGTATCGTTGGAAAGCTCTTGATGGCCCCTACAACATATCAAAATTTCAGCTCTCTAGCTATAATAGCGGCTGAGATATAGCGAAAACAAAATTTTGAGGTTATTCAAAATGGCGGACGCGGGGGTGGGGGGTAAAATTTGACGTCATAATCTGACGTCTTCCAGTCGACTTTTAAACTTTGCCGTTTACCGCAAGTCTCTATCTATTACCGTTCTCTTGTAATTTAGCAAAAGGTTCCGGACGGCCGGCCGGCCGGCCGGCCGGCCGGAAAAAAATTTTTTTGGCGCATACGTTTTTTGGAATGTGGGGACCTTAATTCGTGCTCATCCCAAGTTTGAGCCCGATCTGACGACTTTCGATTTTGCTCGGTACACAAAAGCTGTGTCTGAAAGAAACACAGCTAAAAATGCAAAACTTCTATGCTCAAAAACCCGACAAAGTTTCATTAATACGAGAAAAATGCCGCATGACTATTTTCATCTAGATAAATTGTGAAAATTGTCTGCTGATGTTGGAAAAAAAAAGTGTTAATGCTTTTCTTTGCAAATACAAACAACAAAATATTCCACGATTCCCTCACCCAACTTGATGCGCATTTAGTGGATGGAAACTTAATGTGTACACACTGGGGAAGAGAAAGAAAGATGATGGTCAGATGATAAGAATTACACCTTACCGCCTAACCGTTGATGATTATATTGGATGATGACTGTGGTAGAAGGAGGACGGTGTGGTTCCACCGCAGAATACAGATATCTATATGTATATGAAAATTCTCATAATAATGCTGAAGAAGATTTCGCGAGTCCATCCCCGACTCGTCGTCTGCGGGTTATTATATTTCTCTTCCACTTGTTTCGTTTGGCTCGTTGCATCGCCAAACAATTTCTGCCATGCACGCCACATGCATCTCAAATATATTAATAACTCTTTATTTATTGTTATAATCTGATGGTATGTCCCACTAATTCGACTAGAAGAATTATGGATTGGTTAGATGCAATCAATTTTTTCTTCTCACCGCCTATTTAGCACATTTTGCAACATCAAATGGCCGCGCTCTGACCATCCGGCTGTTTACATTTTACAATTTTATTATAAATACTTAAATATACATATATATTCCTACGGCCACATGCTTCATCTTCCTCCCCTGATTTACTCGCAATATTATATACATTTATGCTGCATCCTCACATGCGGTCATTCCGGTGCACCATTTGTAATGTGTGTTGTATGTAGATATAAAATGTGGAATACTTTGGGAGTATCACTGTGAAATATCGAAAAACAGGAAAATGAGAACGATCCTCGCTTTGCAATCTCCATTAGCATTGAGTGAGATGCTGCCTCCTGCCCTTCGATCTCTTCGGCAGTTGAGCATTGTTAATTTAGTGAGCCACATGCGAGGAAATTGGCGCTCAGGTATTCTCGAAACAAAATATCCTCTTTGCCACAACTTTCCACCGCGACAAACTGCATGCCCGTGGTTGTTGGGGTGCAAGAAGTGGAGGTTTTACAAATTCCTCGAACAAATCGTCTTGTTGGAGAAATACCAAAAAGAAGGAGGAGGAGGAAAAAATGTCGATTAAGAGGAAACATCTTAAATGCAATAAATCTAATAGCTGTCCATGGCTAATTTCTATAATTGCCCATTTAGAGGTTCTTTTGATTTTTTTTCTTCGATAGTGTTAGGGGCTAGCTAAGCTACGTACGACGTTACACAAATGCGAGATCAGCATACCAATCCACGAATTGACAACAGAAAAGTAGTGGTAGGGCTGCTTAAGATGGTTGGTGTACAAAAATAAGCTGGCAAATAAGAATTCAACCATCTGATTGGGTTAAGTGCGTAATTTTCTCATTTCGTTTTCAATCCTCATTGCATGTAATTTCATTGGAATGTTCTTCGTTGCGTACGCTCTTTTGGTGCAGCCACGCATACGGGTGGGACGAAGGATGAATTAAAAACGTAACGCGATCGCAATATTACAGACAAAAAATGTTGGATTGATTGCAAATCCAATCGCAATTCCGTGAAAATATTTGCATTTATAAAAAACGTGGAACTGTGGTTGTTAAACATTAAATCATATCATTGTTTTTCTTGGCAAATAATCACTGACTCGGGATATTTTTCTGTGAACATTTATAGCATCTTATACTTTTGAAAGCTTTTTGGTAGTTTGCTTTAAACAAAGTGAAACGTCGCAGTGAGAGAATAAACGTTAGCTTTAAAGCTAAAATTAAGCTAAGTTGAGAAGAAAATGAAGGCGCCAGGTAGTCACCCGGCATCTCCATTTAAATGTTTTTTAATCAAGGGTTTATTCAAAAGAGATAAAAATAAACTAAAAGGATAAAAGTATTACTAATTTTCTCTTCTAGAAAGAACAATAAGTCGAGATGAAGGTAGGTGCCTGGTATCAACCCGGTGTCTCCACTTTATTACTCTAATTAATCAATCATGCTCCTTCTTCTAATAATTCTTCCAATGAAAACTCTTATCTTGAAAATCTTTAATTGAGGAAAATTTAGAATGAAATCTTTTGCTGTTGATTGCTATTAAGATTGCAACAAAACTTTCATCGGTTATTTTAAATTCACCAACAAACTAGACACACGGATTACAATCTCGTGGCGCATATCATAGTTCAATGTTGTTACTCTATCTGCGGAGGTGTTTCCTCCCAAGGAAGCGGTGGTGGAGTGGGTTTTTTGCTTGAATTTAAATGTGGCATACGGTCTTCTCGGCCTTTGACCCACTGTTTGGGCTTTGGGCAGAAATTATGCAAATATTTCGCGCAGAGCACACGCGGCGGACATTACTTGGCCCTTGCACAAATATATACCTATATGTATGTGGTATGTGCGGGCAGAAGCAGAGAAGAAGGCCTCCCTGGAAAAAATAAAAGTGTGGTCTCGACGCGACCTGTGTGAGAAGGAAGGTGGATGCGGAGCTCCGCAGAGAATGATTTCCCCCCAAAGTTAAAAAAAGGGCCAAAAAGGGAGAAAGAGGAAAAAAAGAAGAAGAAGAGGGGAGCCTGAGGAATTCCTCACAAGAGAGGCAGATCTTCCCCATGAGTGTGTTTTATGTGATCCATGGATTGCAAGCGGGGTAAAACGGAGTATTTTGTCCGTCTCTAACTGCTCACTTGCATGCGCGCATTCACTTCTTCGCGGCAATCATACCTCAAACACACCTTCCGCTTAGCGCGAGCATCGCAAGGGGCCGCGTGCATGAGGATTGAGAACTACATGTGCAATTCTTGCGCTATGTAAATAATTTTCTCACGTTTAACACCATGAACTCGCGCAGGAAAATGCTTTCAAAAGCTCCTCTATATGCCAACAAAAAGCGATTCACATTGTACCATATAATGCTAAAGTTATTAATTACCTCAATTTAAATGATGCTGGAATTGGTTGGGATGTGTTGTAGGGGAAGAAAATACCTTCTTACAAAAGATGTGAAGCAAACCAGCGATAGTATTGTAGCAGCAGACACCATAGCATTGCGAGAAACTATCTCGCGGTATCATTATGTTGTTGGTAATAGGATTTGCCAGCAAGGTAATTCGTCACCTTCGTTGTGCCAAAGAAAAAGCCATTTATGGCTGAAAACTGAGAAGTTATTTTAACAAAAAGGTGTCACACGATACCTAAAAAATTCTCCTTTGTGTATTTTAACTCTATTCTTGGATTGAATTTGATTTGTTGAAATTAAATTCCAAAGTTTAGATGCTTTCAATGCAAAAGTCCTTTAATAAAATTGTGGGAAACTTTCTTAAATAATTTGTGATGATTTTATATTTATTAATAAAAATGAAAAATTTAATAAAAATTACTTTTAAAAGTAAAATTATTGAAATTATTATGTTTAACATATTCCCATTACTCTCATACCTTTAACCTGCAGTGTAAAACGCGCGGTATCAATGCAAAAGAGCATGCAACCGCCGAGATTGTATTATGTATAATCGTGCGAAAAGCTGTTAGTGTCTCATTAAATAATCCTGAATATTCAATGTTGATTTGCCATGTGTCGGCATGGTCTATTGCAGCGCTGATACGTTGCTGCATACAATTTGAGCGAGGAAAGTGGATGGAAGTTATCAATTAAAGATTGCATATCAAGTTGGTATCTCTTCCTTCACCAGTATTGGTGGTCCATATTATTTATGTGAGAACGCGTGGTTTAAAACACGAAGCTATATGGGGAGATCCTCTTGCATGTGAATCGATTTGCAATGTCGGAGGAGAGTCATGAGTCACATGGCGGGTGCCCATGTAGGATCAGCAAAAGAGTCTTCCCGTGCTGGGAGTCTGTGAGACGGAATGAGAAATATAATCATAGAAATACCTTGATTACTCTCTGATGTATGGGCAATCGATCAATAATATTCCTTCTTTTTTTTATCTTCCCTTTCGGTATTTTGTTGCAGACTCATACGCTGGCGCTCATGTACATTTCCGATCGCGCGTTTCGATCACTGATCCTCGCAAGACCACAACTAATTTTGATTAAGGTCTGTGTGCGCATGCGAAAGAAATTTCTTGGGTGCGTTATGGGATTTTATGCTGCATGGGATGGAGGGTGGGGGAGGATGTTGCAAGAGAGTGAGAATCTCTGCATGTCCATCTACTGATATTTCAATTCATAGATCATGTTTACATATGTATCTGGTGCGATCGTTCATGCTCGCTATCCTTCATGGTCATGAAGAAAAGCGCCGATGAGATTGCATCCGCTGCCGCCGATGTCGATAATGCTTGTGTAAACATCAATTTATAGAGCATCTCAATATAATCGCCGGGGTAAATATTAAATTCATAAATCTCTCTCTTTCCCATCTCCACCGCACCCTGCTCATCATAGCGATCGTGAGGCTTCAGTGATGCTGGCAAATTCATGGCTCTATCACTACTACTCCGTGCAGTCGAAGATTCAGTTTGGATTGCCATTCGAAGGACCGCCGCGGGTACCGTCAACAACGCCATACTACCACCATCCACCACCCACAATTCAGCCGACGCTCACGCACCACTCCTCACCGCACCACGTACCCTATGGCTACCATTCGCCAATTGGGGTAGGTCCGCATCAGGGTTCACCATCAGTCATAAGTCACCACCACAATGGTGCCCCACCGAGTCACCATCAAACCCCGCCGGGTCTTCCTGGGGACTACTACAAAACCTACACCTACCACCGCTTTGACACTCAACCCGTTGACTACAGCCAAGCCACACCGCCCGCCGAAATTCGTTGCAGCAGTCGCGGCAGTGCAAGCCATCGTTCCAGTACACCGCCGAGCAAACGAAGGGCCATTGGGCGCCTTGAGCCTCTCTACATTCCCGACGAGGACTCCCCCGAGAGCACAATGATGGAGCTCCAGAGCCATGGGGGTGCAGAGAATGGCTTTACAGGTCAGACGGTTATTCTCAGCACGTCCGCAATCCCGAGGCCGAGATTGTTCACAAAAGCCCCACCAGTGGACTCACCGGACTTCATGGAACAGTGGAATCCGAGTCCACCGTGGTCGGAAACAGCCCAAAAAGTACCCGACATTGCACACCAAGAACTGAGTCCCTATCTCACGACGACACCGCCGACGCCAACGAGCGCAACGGCACCACCCCATAGCCATACGTTTAGCTTCGACTGGGTACCGGAGCAATTTGTGCCAGTTGACTGTGGGATTGCTGTGCCTGTGCCGCTGGCCGTACCACTGCAGATCGCCCATTGGCCATCAGATCATTCGCACCTGTTGCCCATGCAGCCACCCGAAAGAAAAGAAGACAACGACACCAATGCAGGTAATTAACTGCTTTAAATCTCTGTTAAATTTTCTTAAAATTTAAAAATTCCAATTGGCTCTCAATCCAAATTAAAAATGATTAATCTCCTTTTCCTTCACAGATTCACGGAAACAACGACGATCTTCGTGATCTCCCCTTGAGGAAAAATTAAGTATCTCCGTCCAGTAACAGGTCCTCCCGTTGTGGACTTGCATATCAACAGAATAGTCTTCCAGGGACTTTAAAATCATACGAAAGATAATATTTTTTAAGTAGATAGTCTCTTTCTTTTTTTTCTATTAAAAAAAATGTGAAATGGAAACTTTGAGAGAATGACTAGTTCGTGTGCAATTTATGATTGCAATAAATTATTTATTATATTCGCGTGTTATCAATTAATTCATTGAAAAAATAAATAAACTGATTGTGCAAAAGTAGAGCAATAAAATTGTGTATATTTTTACATTCTTGTGGTTTCCATGTTCCTAAAGGACATTATGCATAAGTTTTATGTATTTTTTTCCAAAAAATAAAAATAAAACTCTAAAAGTGTAGTTAATTTTAGTAAATGAAATTTTTATTTCTCTGAAAAATTTATTGCACTTGAGAGTGCATTTTTGTCAGTATACATTGCTAAATCGTGACACAACTCATGTTTTTTTATTAATATCATTGGAACATATTTCAGAAATATTTCTTAATAGTGTAATAATGTATTGCAATTTTTGTACATGGAAATATACATATAAAAGATAAAAGTAAAATATAATTTATGAAGAAGAAAATTGTCTTTTCTTTAGTTTTCTTGTAAAATTTTTTAGTTACTGCATAAAACAAGGAAACTCTCTGGACTGGGTAACTGATTAAATGCCCTTCTCGATCTCCAAAAACATGAAAGATTTCCAGAAAAGCCAGTAACATTTTTATAAGGTAAGTAAAAAAATATTCTTAAAATCTTTACAGTCAGGTATTGGTTAACGTCGCATGGGAAATACTCTTTCCACTTATTATTATTAATGGGAAATACTCTTTCCACTTATTATTATTAATGGGTGAGAGGAGTTTATCCCATGCGACGTTAACCAATACCTGACTGTAATAAATTTCAGAAATATAATTTAATTATTTCAAATATAAGAAGGATCCATAAACTTTAGTTTGGCTTTTGATAATTTTGTTTCATTTACGCTATCTTCTGCAATTTACTGCCAATGTACTGCAATTAAAAAATAATAATAAATACGAGTTAAAAACGAACTGTAAATTCAAAAAATTTAAATATTTCCGTTAGGAAGATTTTTCTTTTGTTGTACATAACCTCTAAATTTTTCTGTTTTGTAAACATTGACCACGCGTTCTCATTCGCATCGCAAGTGTTTGCTAAATTTTATTAATTTTAATTAATCTCCTCCTCAAATCGTGGTGCAATTTTCCTGCAGTGCAGTTAATAAGATGAGCTTCGCTGGTACGAAGAGTGTTGTGGAGGAAAATGACACGGTCATCCTGTATTTATCGATAAATAACATGCACGCAGTTCAAGTGACGGCAAAATTAACAAACAAGGATGGGAAACTCGTGGACAATGTTTTCCAAACGCAATTTGGGGCCCTCAAATTGATAAGTTTAGTTGGAAAGGAGTACGGATCGAAGGTAGGAATAGTCATTGATCAAATTTCTCATTCAGAAATAAAATCTGAGCATTTCCCCGTGAATTTGTAGGTAAAATTGACAAAGGGGTGGGCGTATGTTTTACAACCGAGCCCGGAACTGTGGACCCTCACCCTTCCTCATAGAACGCAAATTATCTACACAGCGGACATCAGTATGATTGTGTACCAGCTGGAAATTAAACCAGGAAGTGTAGTGATCGAATCAGGTAGAATTGACAAGAAGAATTGCTAAACATCCATGGCAATATTGTGCTTATTAATGTTCTCTTTTGTAAGGAACTGGGAGCGGCTCCCTCTCACACTCCCTCATTCGAGCTGTCAAGAGCACCGGACACTTGCACACCTTCGACTTCCACGAGGTGCGAGCCCAAATGGCACGGGAGGAATTCCAGCAGCACGGAATTGGTGATTTTGTGACAGTTTACCACAGAGATGTGTGTACTAATGGATTCACGGAAGCACTCAATGGGGCCGTCGATGCTGTCTTTTTGGATCTTCCAGCACCTTGGCTAGCGGTGCCGCATGCTGTCAAAGCTTTCAAGAATTCAGGTAAGAAGGGCCAATTAGTTGAACATGAAATAAGCATGAAAAATTATGCTTGCGATCAAGCAAAATATCAAATTGCTCCTACTTTGCGTATTGTATTGCTATTTGGTCGGTAAGGTTGTACCATTCTGTCTTCTCTCAGACTTACCTTGATATTTCCCCCACAATTGAAAACACAGTCAATGAACGATCGTTGAAATTTAATAAAAAATGTTAATTTCTTAGACTAAATCGTTACCTATTTAAAAAATCAAATGATTAAGAATCTAATTTTCTAACATGATAAAGAGTCAAGGGAGTAGAATAGATTGAAAATATAAATTCAATACCTCTTGCTCATACATCACTTGTTGATTGAATCAACCAACATAATTTTATTGGTTATCGGAAGCAAACAAATTTTACAAAAGTCAACCAGAAGTCTAATACAAATTTATTGGAATTGTATGAATATATTTTTGTGCTGAAAGCAATTTAGTAGCACCAGCAGCAATGGAAAAACTTTTATATATAAAAGTCAATGAGAATTGTACAAAGAATAAGCGCTCTGTACGTATGAAAAAGAGAGCGTCAAGAGACAATTTCTTCAGCCACCACAGAGTAGCGAAGCAGAGAGAGAAACCTTTGTCAACTCCTCCTTTGAAGGATTTTAACAATTTTGCATGTCTTTTTCATTCCCCGACCATCCGTATGGTAGGCATTTAATAAAATTCGCAACGCTATTGAAAAGTGATTGCAGAATCAATCTCTAAATGGATCATAAATTGAGCACTCGCGTGTAACACAGAGAGCGACATTTAATTCAGAATATTGCTCTCGTGTGCCAGTTGCCGTGAAATAATTTATTATCATCTATGCGGGGAGTTATGTTGACGTTGCTTTAATGTAAATATGCTTTTTGCCCATGCTCCCTCCCTCGCACCCTCTATTCCCGCAACACTACACGAGGAGATTAATTTAGCAGAGAAAGGATTGTGGGAGTGTTGCCCATCTATGCTAAATGAAGAAGAAAAGGGAAAAAAAAGCAAAGTGTGTTCAATTAGCGGAATCCCATCTGAAAATCCCAGACAAACTCCAAAGTGAGCAAAATCCGCGATGAGTTGTTCCACTCAAGCATCCCAATGTGATTTCCAGGCAATACAGCAGCATCACCATTGATAGTGCACATTATTAAAACGGCTTGTAAATGCGTCATGTCACACACATTGGATTGAGGCGGTTTCTCAAAGCGTGGTGCGCGCTTGATTGAAAATTTATTGCACATTTTTTACTGTATTTGTTTGTATCTTTCAACTTTTCTCTTTTCACCTCACAGCAACGGAAGAATGAGGCAGACGGCATCTCTTGTGACTAGCTGCCTTGTGCCCATACTTGTCTACCCTTTTTTAGTCACACATAAAAGTTCTTTTCCACATTCATTCATTCAGTCATTATAATGTGTGAACAAACTCATCTTGTCACCTCATTGAGATTTCTGCAGTTTATTTTGCAATTAATTCCTAATCGTGCTCCTATTATTCCTCATTGCACATTCATTGCACATTCGCACGTTTTCAGATTTAGAGTGAAAGTCCATTCTTTTATTTTTTTTACACGTGTATTCTTGCTAAATATTCTTGTTCTATTTTTTTTTTTCAAAGTTTTATTATTATTATTAATTAATTTTAAGGAGTTATGAGAACATCATCAATGAAGATTGTAATAGAATCAATTTATTTTGTTTTGTTTTCTTTCAAGAATTTTTTATATGTTCTGAAAATTTGAAGAACCTTGATAGCCGTGTGGTTCTAGTCGCAACGTTTGGCTCCTTTCAGTCTCTACGGAAGCGTTGATAGGTTCGATTCCCACCGATGTCAATTTTTGCAGCCTGTTTGGGCTGCGATTTCTTAATTTTTTCAATCCTAAATTGTTTTCTTAGCTTGTCCTAAAAGAATTAGGTGAAAGAACTATATGGGATGTCACCCATACAATTTACCCTTTCGTGTTCTTTGGGTCATACGTAGACCCAAACGTGAAAAATTTTATTTCCTCAATTTTTTTATGAATTTAATTGTTTTTTTTTTTAAGTTAGAAATACATTAAATTCACACAAAAGAGGCCAAAAAAGACTTTTTTCCTAAGAAATGTCCTCTGAGAGCATCGATAAATTAAGTATCGTGATAAAAGGAGAGCCATGTTTCACGTGGAAAGGGTTAAAGACTCTGGGACTCCCAGGAATAATAAAAAAAACAATTCTTTTCTTTCTGAAAACTTTTCAGAAAAAAATTAATTACAATTCTAGAATAAAGAATTTTAAGAAATAGAATACAATATTAAATTTCTTCCAACATTCTTAATTAACGAGTAAACCATAGCTCGGTCATTCCTAAATTCAATCTTTGTCAATTAGAAAAATCAACTATTGCAATTTTAATAAACCTCCAAAGAACTTTTCAATGGGCATTTAAATGAAATTACTTTACACAAAATATCTTTTTGATTACGATGAGAGCTTGAGAGAATCCAAAATACATAAGAAAAATCCACATCGTTCCTGCGGTATGGCTGTAAATTTCCGTTTACGCTAATTTGCTCAACAACTCCGTCCATATTCGGGATACTGTTAACTAATGCGAAAATGTTGGAAGTTCTCTCTCCCCAGCAGACTGTCTGTCGGCACAAAATTGACTTGCAATTGCAAGAATACTTCGGCACTTTTGCTATATGTGGGGACATAAGGGGCATTGGGAAGTAGTTCCAAGAGTTGACTCTTTTTTTTCCTGCCTGCTCAGCAGCAGCATTGCTTCGTTTCTATTGATGATTCCCTCCGCATGTGACTATATCTTTCTATACTAATAAGTTTGTGGAGTGCTGTGTCTTGTCGTACACACTCTTCTTCAATTGCATGAAAAAGAGTGATGGTAGAAAGAGGTACGTTTGTTTTGGGAGCTTCTTCCCAGAGCTGCAGTGGTCTGTGCTGTGTTTCCTTTGAGTACTTTGCTCATTGTCGACTGTATTTTAAATGGTGAATTTGTGGGGTTGTGGGTCGTAAGAATTTGCAAAACAGACAGAATTGCCTCTATTCCCATGGATTATGTTAAAAATTATATTGAAAGGAAATTCTTTGAAGAAGATTCTTCAAAGAAATCCTGATTTTGTCTTCTTTGAAATTTTATTTGAATTCACTCATATATAACGTATTTCTTGAGATTTTGACATCTCGTAGTCTCGTAGGACCTTCATCAGTGCCAGGACAAATTAAATTTTCCATTAATTCAGATTATAATATCCTTAATCAATTAATGAAGATTCTCAAGAGAAGCAAAGGAACACAGAAAAGAAGAAACTTAAAAGGAACTTTGATTCAATGTTGGCAAAGAAGCTCCACAACACCTCAAAGTAAATTGTCCACTTCTCTGGGTGCTGATGGACAAAAGTATATTGAAGTGAAATCAATTGGTAGCTGGTAAATCTTTCAAATCACTTTGTATACACAACTTCTCACGTGTTGCAGTTTCCACTGCGCATCTCACTCTTGTCCACACTGTTGGGAGTTTTGCATTGTAAGGAGATAACAACATCAATACAATGTTGGGAATCTCTCGTAAAGAGATAAATTGAACACTTCTGTGCACACGTTAATAGATAAAATTGGGTTCCTATACGTGGTTAGAGAGACATAGTTGATGTGTGTGCTGGAGAGTAGGCAGAAAGGTGTTATAGTATATTGTCCATTTTCCACTTTACCGCGTGCAATTATGCTAATTTATTTGATTAGGAGAAATGGGCACTGAATTGACGACACCACATTTATTCGCGCGCACTGTCGTTTGTTTGTTGCACATTGGCGCATTTCACATGATAACTTTTGATGTTGCACACGGTCAAATGGTGCAGCTCAGCACAGAGACTCTTCTCTCCATCCGGGGCAACATGTGTAGTGTATGCATTAGGCATTGGCCTTCCATCTTCGCACCACCTCATATTCTCCCACACATCCACTTACTAATGTGGTATAATTTTATTGATAAATTCCAATCAGTTGTTTGTGCGCCATTTAATCACAAATTCCCTCCGTTGTCTCGTACAATTGAATACGATTTGTTGACACAAAAAGTCAATTTGATGCGGTTATTTATTGAATTTCAGGTGGCAGATTTTGCTCGTTCTCACCGTGCATTGAGCAATCACAGCGCTGCTGCGAGGCACTCGACACGCATAAATTTGCTGAAATACAAACTATGGAGATCATACATATGGAGAGTATTGTGAAGACAAGGCATATTCCGGTGTTGGAGCTGGACTTTGTTAAACATAAGGTAAGAGACTTTATTGCTGTCTCCATTACTTTTGCAACATACCGTACAAAAAGGGAATCCCCTTTGCTCATTTGGACACTCTGTGCACACTCACAGCATGTCGGCTGTTATTGGGGAAAGAATTTTGCTTTACAACATAAACACTTTTGCTATCAGAGAAAATGAAAGTATTTCCTTGTTATTCTTTTTGATAATTAAATAGTTTTGTCCCACAGTTCAATAATCAGCATAGCACAGTAGAGGGTTGAAGGCCCTTGATAACAAGAGCACAGCTAGAAATCTATACTAAGGAGTTTTGATAAAAATATTATCTCTTTTGACGTTCCTTTTTAAACGTTTAACGTTTACTCTGACGTTTAATTTCTAATATTCAACGTTTATCTTATAAGGTTTGATATTCTAACTTGTGATGTTTTATGTCTAATTTTTGAAGTTTAATTTCTAACGTTTGACGTTTTTTTTTAACATTTGACGTTTTTTTTGACATTTGACGTTCATGATAACGCGTGACGTTTTAAGCCTAATTTTTGAAATTTAATGTCTAGAGTTTGACTATTATATTCTCACGTTTGATATTTTAGTCTAACTTTTTTTAAAGTTTTGTCTTTCGTTTGACATTACTTTTTAAACATTTTAAAGGTTAAGAAAAGGTATTTTATGTAATTTTTAACCTGGAGCTATTTAAACTTTTAGGGTATTTAAAGACATCCAAACACCCTCTTTATAGCTATGCCACTGCGGGTTAATTTTCATGATTTTCAAAGTGGATCACATCGATCATAAAAGATATTTACAATTCAACTTTCACAAAAAAGGGAAATACATCAATAAACAATATTTAATAAATTAAGAAAAAATCACATAAATAATAATCATTTAATAGTGCTTTAATGGGATGAATAGGATTTACTGAAAAGGAAAAAAATGTCACATTTGATCTATTTGCTGTGAAATAACATTTCCTTTCGTGGACTCCCCCGCTCTCTGTTTTGCAGCCTATCGTGTTATTTTAATCAATTGCTTTTGATTTTTCTGCACTGCTATCCACGTCTGTAAATCCATTAATCACCCAAGCAGCTAATTAGTGTCTCACATTGATGGAATAACGCCCAGAAAATGCACAGAAAATATGATTTTTCCTCAAATGGGTTGCATATCGATGGTATATCGCGAGACACACAGTCCTCGCCAATATATAGCTGAAAGATTTATGTGCGAATATTGCAAGATGATCTGTGATGGTCTCCCAGGTCATAGAACGTGATTGCAAGTGAAATTTGCTTGGAAGAATAATAAACGATCTATCTTGCACCATGCTGAGATGCTGCGCGCGGGGAGATCTTCTTCTCCTAACCACATACATATGTGGGAAGTTGGAGAAAGAGAAAAAAATCCGCGCTGGGGCAGGTAAAATGACATGCTCACTGGAGTTTTATAGTGCTGCACAAACATTGGGATTTACAGGCCATGCGGAGGAAATCACCAAACTGCATTTTTATGGCAAAATATTGCGTGAAAAATTTGTCAAGAGAAGGAGAAATTCTTTTTTTTTTTCTTTGGCGTGTTGTAAATATTTTCAAAACAAAAATTGATAAATGGAGTATGGCAAAAGCGAAAACATTCGCTAACTTATCTCGAACAAATTCATCAATGTTTTAGCGGTGGATTAAAATATATTATAATACATAACTTGCATAAAATTATATGGGGATGAAATTCAATAATCGCATCAATATTAATGGATGCGTTAATGGCATTTTAAAAGCCATAAAGTCGAACCAGAATTTTTTTTGCCATTGAACTCGCGGATTTTTTATTCGCATCTTCTTTGGATGATGACATCAAAATTATAGTAAAATGTTTAACATTGAATAAATAATACCAAGTGTGTGTCTATCTGCAAAATTTATTGGCTCTGTCAGCTACTTTGAAGACTAATTCACCCCGTGTTAGCGATTATATGCAAATCACAGCGGACTTGTGTGCTGAAGAATACGAAATCTAAATGTTTTTCTTTGCTTTCAATCCACATAGAAGACGGAAGGAGAGAATGAGGAAAAGACGCAGGGAAATCCTCAGGAGATGCGGAAAATTGTAACAACGACTCATCCACAAAACCTTCCTGGCCACACGGGGTTCCTCACATTTGCCACGTACCCGCCAAAGAGATAACAATAATTATGTTAGATCTATTATTGCATGTAATTGTATTATATTCTTTACATGAGCAAGCAAAATTTTCTTTTTATTTTTACATAAATTCTAGAAAGAATTCCTTTTGTTCTATTTGTTTAGGGGGGGGGGGGAAGGAAAATAAATTTTATATTCTTTTCGGAATGACAATACATTTATTAACATTAAGTTGATATCTTTAAAGTACCCATGCACTTTTAACCTTTACCTCCTCTATAAAGATTTAATTTTTTTTGGTTTTCACATTGAGGGATTTATTGATTTTTCTTCAAATTTTCTTAAGTAAAAAATTCTTTTAAGAACATTCTTTTAGAAATATCAAAAGACTTGCTTAAAAAAAGAGAATAATTTAATATTTTTGGTAAATAAATGCAATACCAAATTAAAGAAAAACAATTCTCTCATTTAATTTGGCTTTAAATTAGGAGAGAAAATTTTTTAATAAAGCCAATTTAGAATTCTTCTTCAAGCGCAAGGTCAAAATGTTCTCACACAAAACTTATTAGAATAACTTTTCTCTTAAAAAAAAAAAACTTAAAAAATTAATGTTGGAAAATAGAGAAAAATCAATAAAGAAATCCCTCAATGCTCAGCTCTCTCTCTCTCTCTCAACATTTTTGTTCTACTTGTCAGCAAAAAGAACTTTAACATCCTCAAATACTTCATCAGGATTCTTGGTAGCATCCACTTCACGGACCAGATTTTGCTCCTTGTAGTGATTAATGATGGGTAGAGAGTCATTGATGAAGGTGTCGAATCTCTTCTTGAGGCTCTCAATGTTGTCGTCTGAGCGATTGCTCCCGCTCTTGCCACGATTTATGCAGCGCTCAACGCAAGCTTCCTCCGGGCAATTGAATACAATGACAAATTTCAAATTCACCTTCTCAGACATCCTCCGTTGCCACCCATCCAGATTGTCCTGATTCCGTGGGAAGCCATCAATGAGAAAACTATCCTTCCCGCTCACCTGAAAGCCAAACCAAAAGCATAAGAAACACATTTTTTCGCCTCAAAGACTTCTTATCGGTACCTTCATGTTCTGGGTCATGGCATTTTCGAGGAGGGCACAGGTCACATCCACAGGCACAATCTTTCCATTCCGGATGTAGTTCTCAATGAGTTCCCCGTACTCAGAACCCTCCCGGCTGCGCTCCTCACGCAGCAAGTCTCCCGCCGAGAGGTGCACGTAGCCGAAATTTTTTACAATTTTCTCACATTGGGTGCCTTTTCCGGATCCGGGAGCACCCAAAACAAACACAATGTTGGGCTTTGGCAAACTCATTTTTCCCCGGCAACTTTTAGCACTGTTTTCCACGGATAATTTACTTAATATTCGCACCTGCCCTTTCTGAGCAAATCGACCAATCACTGAACTTAAACGTAACAAATTATCTAACATAAATACGATGGATTTGCACTAAAAATCCACTTTTTCTCTCGTTTCTCGCCTAGATTTTTGATTTCACAAAAAATTCGAAGGTCGCCTGTCAAAATTCATCACCGAACGTCTCCGAATACCTGGCGGAAGTGTCCGAAGGTAAATCGAAGTAGACAGCGCAGTGTTCGGATTTGCGCGCTCTGTCAATTTTACGAAGAATTTCACAACAGTGTTTTGAAGAATTTTCCTCCGGGTGTTTTTCGTGATTTTCGTGAATTTAAATCATTTAATGCAATCCAAAGTGAAATGAATGATAAATTGAACACCACACTATCTCTTTTGAAGAGAAAAATTGACGGACAACGTCCCAAAGAAGCCTCAAATTATATCCAAAATTTGTCCGGTTGTTTCGATGAAGCTCTCACCAATTCTGAAATTGGTATGAAAAATAATCTTGATTTTCATTATTTCTTGCTTATTTCCTTTCTTTTTAATGTCTTCTTTGTGTAGAACTCGCCATCGATACAATATTCAATGTAGATCGTGGAACAATCGCCCTCCTGTCTCAAACCATCCAGTATGATAAATTGTTCAAGCAATGCAACATTGAGATCTTTCAGTTGCATCTGAAGATCATCCGGGAATATCCTGGGAAAATGACGAGATATGTCACTTCTGTGATTCAGGTGAGTCTCCTTTCCTTATCTTCTTTCAAAGAACATTTAGCTGTGTTTCTTTCAGACACAGCTTTTGTGTACCGAGCAAAATCGAAAGTCGTCAGATCGGGCTCAAACTTGGGACGAGCACGAATTAGGGTCCCCACATTCCAAAAAACGTATGCGCCAAAAAAAATTTTTTCCGGCCGGCCGTCCGTCCGGCCGGATCATAAACTTAAATTGCAAGAGAACGGTGATAGATAGAGACTTGCGGTAAACGGCAAAGTTTAAATATCGACCTGAAGAAATCCGATTATGAGGTCAAATCCACCCCCCCACCCCTCCGTCCGCCATTTTGATTAACCTCAAAATTTTGTTTTCGCTATATCTCAGCCGCTATTATAGCTAGAGGTCTGAAATTTTGATATGTTGTAGGGGCCATCAATACCTTTCCAACGATACCTCATTTTCGAAAATCGGTCAAGCCGTTTAGTCAATATAGCCGCCACAATTTTTTATCGAAAATCGACCATAACTCGAAAACGGCTTGACCGATTTTGATCAACCCGGGGTCAAATGAAAGATCTCAACAAACCCTACAACTCTCTAGAACATACGAAGTTTCAAAAGTGACCGCTAGGGGGCCAAAAATCAAAAACAAAATTTTCGATGAGTTTTCGATGAATATCTCGAAAACGCCATTATCGATTTGCTTCATTTTTTGATATGTTATAGCTGACCATATTATCTAGCTCCATGCCAAAAATGAAGAAAATCTATGTCGCCGTTCTCGAGATATGGCATTTTAAAGATTTCTTGGGGGATGACTTTTCAACTTTTCCCGATTTTGCATGTATTTAAACAAATTCGCGTTCTAGTTTGCTCTCACAAAATTGGTACACTGAAAGAAACACAGCTCCCGTAAGCTTGGTCAGCTTACCCGTACATTTTTCAATTAAGCTGTTTTGAATAAATATTCGGAAAACTATGAAGAAAAGGAAGCTCATGGAGCTGGGAGAGATTTCCAGATTTTTTTTTATATTCTTGCCCCTTTAATTCCTTAAAAAAAAAGTGAAGAAGTTACACATCAACTCTGGCCAGAGCCAGAGTCTTCGAGAATCCCCAAAAAATACTTTTATTTTAGTACACAACGAAATATCTCATTGCTGTAAATGTGAGCGCTAGAGAGAAGGAATTCTGCATGCAGATAATCCAGGAATTGTTCCTCAAGAAGCTCTGTGATTCCATTGACTTTCCCACCGTTCTCGAGAAGCTCTTTCGTATTTTCAACGAAAGTGATCCAGCAGCAAGATGTGAGAACTTTTGAAGCTTTTCTCATTGGTTTGTGAAGTTGATTGATTTCTTGTTTGTTTGGCTTTGTCCAGTGCATCAGTTGACCTTTGAGGTGGTGGGATTAATATGCAAGGATTTTGCCCATCATATGCTTGGGGTGTACCAGGAGCGTTTCCACAAAGCAATTTTCAAGACACTCGACCGATTGTTGGTGAAGAAGGATAAGATTTCCTTGGGAACCGTTGCGGGAGCTATTGATGGTCTCAATTGCTTCCTGATTAACTTCCCTCCCAGTGGAGAGGATGCCACGAAGGAGTGCGACTACATCTACAAATGCGTAAAGGAGTTGTCGGAAGTTGGGGATATTCGGGAGAAGGCGCTCTTCAGGAGTGCCATGCTCCTTCTCACGTCGCACACAAAACTGCTGGCTGAACAGCTAATCCGGGACTACAAGTACTGGCATGAGGCACTGCAGAAGTGGTTGCAGTTCACCTACGAGGATCGAAGGATCGCCATAAATGCCATCAATGCTGTTCACAAGCAACACGCAGCAACACTGATTGAGAGATCCAGGCCAGAGGATGTGGAAGTGCTGCAGTTCTACTTTAAGTACTTCATGAGTGTGCTGAGAATGTCAAATGCACAACCACATGAGATCCGGATTGCAATTCAAGGATTTGGTCTCATGGCGGGTCCTTGCAAGGCAATTGTGTCAGCTGAACAGATGGAAGATCTCCTGAATCTTGTTATCCAGGCCACGGATCATTCGTACTTCACTGAGAAGATTAACAAACGCGAGCACATGGAACATATGGCGGACTTTATGGAGTCTCTGAGTCAAATAATGGCTCACATGCCAGTGATCTCGCGCTACCAAATTGATTCCCTTGAGAGGATGATGATTAAATTTATAGAAGACTTCCATTTTCTCTCATCGGCCCATCATGAGGTCACAATTAAAGCTCTCCTGAACACCTGCGTGAACCTTTCCCAGCTCGAGGGAACAATCTTCAATGATGTCCTCGAGAAAGTCACGAAGCAGGGTGTTATTTGGACGTGTTCCCACAAATTGATCTACGATGCATTCAGGGATGAGAATGAGCAGGATTGGAAGGAGAATATTACATACAGAAACTACCTGCCTCTCTGGAAGGGGATCTTCAGTGCGGGAAAACGCCTTCACTACACAAAAGTCTCCGAAAGTTTCTACGAGAACTTCATAGCGGCCACAATTGGGATCATAAAGAAACTCAATTTGCAGACAAAAAAGCGCACGTATAAGGATGAAAATGGCAAAGATGAGGAATTCACATTCTGCGATCCAAACATCGATCTCACACCCGTTGTTCCCAATGATTTTAACATTTTCTTCAATCTTGTCGATTTATTCCGCGACGTTGTGGGTGCACAGACGGTGGATCATCATCGAGAGAACTTCCAGCCGTGGATTCAGGAGTTCTGCTCTTTGATCCTCATTAATATGCAGAAATATCCACTTGTGAGTGGTTTTTCGAAGCTCCTGGAGCTCGTTTTGAGCGTGGCGGAGAAGATTAAGTTCTTTGAGAAAGATCACATGAGAGAACGCTTTGAGACACACAGCATTGTCACCTACTCGATGGAACTCCTCATCCATCGTGCTCAATTCACATCGGGGGAATTGCAAATTGCTTGCTTTCAGGCAATTCTCAATATTCCAATGGAGATCGCAGAGACACTCCTGAAGGATTTGAGGGAAATCCTAAAGATGGCTTTTGATATTGGCAAGAGTATTCTCTGGCTGGCAAATAGAGCTCTCACCGTTCTCTTTAAGATTATCAAACGGAATCAGGGGAGTGATGAAGTGAAGGAGATCCTTGAGAGTGTCCTGCCGTGCCTTGATGTCTTCCTACAGAGTAAGGGTTTCTCCAATCCATCAACGCTGAGTGTTGAGATTGTACGTCATCAGAATCGTCGGAAAATCCAGAAGAATTTCCGTCATGTTGACACTGATAGTGAGCTGCTGAAGTTCCAGAAGAGGATTTATGATTTTATCGGTGAGTCCTTCTTCTTCAAAATCTCAGGAATTTGTTAATAAATGAAAATTCTTTTTTTTTTAGGTTTCATTGAACCCGAATTGTGCCTGTATTTGCTCAACAATAAGAAGCACATGGCAACAAATCTCACAAAATGGGACACAGATAGTAGCATAAAGCTCAAAATTCACTGCACCGACGTGTCGCCAATAGTCTGCTTGGACCCACTACTGCCGCGCATCTTCCAACTTGCGCTCTCTTCGAGCGATCGCAAAGTAAAGATCAGCGCTTGTGAGCTTCTTCATGGGATTGTGCTGTACATGATTGGAATTCCGGTGCGTAGTTCGATAATTTGGAAGGAAATGTGGAGACAACTCATCTATTTGGGATGTGATTCCGATGTTGCTGTTCAGCAGATGTTTGAGCCACTTCTCATGCAGATAATGCACTACAAGGCAAAGCCAAATCAAGATGGGATTAATGAATTGCTCGATGCAATTATGGAGAATCTCTCTCACCCAGCCAATGCTGCTGTACGTGATTTGGCTGCACGTTGCCTTCGGGAATTTGTATCGTGGACACTGAAGCAGAGTCCGCAGGATCATCAGAACCCCTTCCCGACCAATTTAATCAAGATTGTCACACAATTGGAGTTTTATTGTTGGAACTTTGATGTTTACCACCGATTGGGGGCATCGCTGGCCTTCAATAATCTCTACAGGATCCTCAGGGAGGATGAGAACTTCCTCAAACGGTATTGGATTAAAATTGCCTACTTGTTCTGCACAAATTTGCGACTTTGCATGAAGTCCAGCAGGACCCAGAATGAAGATATGGCCATTGATCAAGCTTCCATTGCTCTCGATCACATTGTGAGGGTTCTTTGCGAGAGAAGCGATCTCTTTGTCACTGCAAATGAGGAGAGGATCAAACCAAAAGTACTCGAGGAGGCAACACTGAAGCATCTCGCTCTGTGGATTTTCCACGAATGTGGATCTCATAGTAAAGTCTATCGGGATAAATGTACAGAGATCTTCATGAAGATCGCTCCGCAGGTAAAGGAGTATGCGTCTGTGAAGAAATTCCTTTCAGATTGTGTGAAAAATGATGAGATTCTGGCAATTTGTGAGGGAAATGTAGACAACGTTGGTATTGCAATGCATCCAGACTTGAAGCACATCGGGCCAAAAGAGCCTTTCCCCATGCAGCTCATTTATGATTTCATTCTGAGTCTCATAACTGATTTGGACAATCAAATTTGGCTCCTTGGTGGAGATTTAATCACTCAACCCAGAGAGATTGTGAAGAAGAGCAAGATTTTCTATGCTATTGATTACTACTTGGAAAATATTTGCTGGAAGACTGACTTTGAGATCCTTCAGCTGCTCAAAATTGAGGTTTTCACTGAGGGACAAAATGTTGCTGATAGCCTGCTCAGTGGGGAAGTTATGTTGCAAATAGCTAGTGCAAAGGCGCAACTGTCGGTGAAGTTGATGGATTTCCTCACAAAAGTCCTCCAATTTTGTTCTCAGGATTTTCCCAGAAGTTTCTGGAGAACTGAGAGTAAGATTGTAAAATTCATCGTAGACGTAATTTTCCAGCCACAGGAGTTGGGATTGGATTTTCGTCATACAGGACTCGAGGAGGGACTCCCAATGAGGACTGAAATGTGCCTGATGCGTCTCAGGAGGGACACTCCGAGGGAATTTAGTCAGCAAATTACAATTGAGATTGAGAAAGAATTGACGGAGGGATTGAAGAGAGTCACAGATAAAGTCGATGAGGTTGTTTTGGGGAATTCTGTCAGCACTGCAGACATCCGGACAGCAAAGGGCATTCAAATTGTCTGCAAGTATGTTACGTTGAGCGCATCTGCTCAACGATTCTTCAATGCTTCCATTAATGTGCTCATTTTGAAGCTTTTCAAGACGTTAAGTACAAAGAAGGGTGAGGATCTGTATACAACAGTCATGTCGAAGGAGGTCAGGGACTATATTAGACTACTCCTTGGCATAGCATTCCATGCGTCAGACACTCTTGTGAAAGTTCTGGACTTTCTCTTCAATGACGTCCAACTTAAAAGTATCAATACCTCAGAGAAGGGCTTTATAAAGCAGGGAGAGTACTTCCTTGAAGTCTACCGTGAGCAGGTTCTCACGAATTTTGTCAGTCATGCTGAACTTTGTCTTGATCACATCATAAGAAAAGCCTCCGTGTCGAATCTTCTAACAGTTTGTCGCCTAATTGTTGAAATGTGCAAATTTATCTTCACAAAAGTCGAAGAGAGGAGCAATGGGAAAATCCTTGTGGACACCTTCATAACTTCCTGGCCCACCTTGTGCCAGGTTTTTGATGTGTGGAAAACTTCTTACAAATTAGCTGATTTGCACAAAATTGAACTCATTTCCAACATCGCCATGATTAGTCCGTATCAACTGTGGGAGCTTATGAAGAAGCTTCCGGATTTGGAGATGTGGATTCTTAGTTTAATCTCCAACAAGGACGTCTCGAAGGAGGTAAAAATCCACGCACTTGAACTTCTACCCATAATCACGGGACCAAATGATGCGATTAATGAGAAGCTGACAGCAGCTCTTCACAGCTTCCAAGCAGCTCATCTGCCGCTCATCTCTTCAGAATTCAAAGCTGAAAGTATGGAACGTGCAAGCCTCGTTGTGACCTTCAGGACCATCCTGGAGGCACTAGTTGCATCACAATCGCCGATCCTCCTCAAATTTATTATTGATGCAACTGCTGGGGATAGGAAGCACATCATGGAGTACGAGATTAAGATTCATCTGGAGAAGTATGTTCAGCACTTGACGGTTAATAATCAGGTTGAGTGTCTGCAGGTCGCATTTGATGTATTCAGTAACACACAGTTGGAACCGAATATCCGTCTTGTTGTTAGTCGTAGATTCCTCAAGACCATGATCAGAGCATGCAGAAAAGTAGCTCTTGTGACATTTTACGAGAAGAACATCAAGAAAGTTGTGGAAATGTCTGATACGAGCTTTGGTATGACTGGCAGGGGATGGGCCGTTGAACAGGCTCTGGTAAGTCGTGCTGGAGCATATGAGATGATTGAGAGTCTCTTCAGTATGCTTCCAAGGGATCTTCTCACGCCCGTTAGCTTTGCCCTAATGGGAACGCCAGGAACGGACATTGTGAAACATCTAACAAAGAAAGCCTTTAAGGTGCGATCGGAAATCTTCCTCACGGATGACGCAACAGCAGCAGAATTCTACAGGAAGTACCAATGCAATGCGTATTCTGCTCTCTGCATAATTGTTAGCAATACGCAGAAAGAGTTAAAGTTCTACGATGGGTTGCTGTTCAAGGAGGAACCTTCAAAGAGCGAATTCATCTGGCAGAGGATCATCAATTGCAAAGATGAGAATTTGTACAGCAATCTAGAGCAGGAATTCCCTGATTATCCCAAAGTGAGGGATCTCATGGTGTCCATAAAGCGTTTAGCGCGCAAAAATGAAGGAGAATATCTCAAGTTTTCCCACACAAACAATGTCTTCATGTCATCCCTGAGTCAGGAAGTGACGAAATTTGATTTCACTCATGCGGCAATTCGAAGTGCTGAAGATGTGGCCAGACGAGAGGATGATCAGGTGGAATTTGCGAGTGTTCAGCTGGAGAATGATGATATCAACAGGCACGAATTAATGGCGACTCTGTGCGCTTTGATAAATCACATGTTCGACGAGCAAATCACCCCAATTCCCGCAGATCCATCCACGAGGAGAACAGCCCCACTGTGGGTGGAATACATAGCGAATGCCATTGAGAGTAAGCAGCAGCACAAGAATGTGAGGATTTTTCTCTGCAAACTCGTCGACAATTGCCGCAGTGTCTTCAAGTATTACTGCTGCGTCCTCATGGAACCATTAATGGAATTCATCGTGGATGAATGCGCCGGAAGTACCCTCAATTCCTTCATAACCGACCTCGTGGCTCTTATTCTCGAATGGGGTGAAATCTACAAGCCAAACGATCATACAAAAAACTCCGCATCGCGCTTGTTGGGCTTTCTCATGCGAAACTGCTACCATACCCGGACGGAGATCTTCAAGCTCAATCTGGATCTCATTAATCGCCTAATACACCAATGGAGGGATTTTGTGCAGATCCCGAGACAAATTCTCTATGATCTTGTCAATCGAAATGGCAGCAAGGATTCCAAGGAGAACATTTGTGGACTTCAATTGAATGCAATTGTTCTGTCGAGTGGAATCATCCCTTGGGGGGATACTATTAAGATAAATTACATAAAAGCTCTCTTTGTGTGCCTCGACAATGACTACAAAATCATCTATCAGTCTGCAGCGCATTTGCTGGGAATGTGCCTGAAGCACATAAATCCCGAAGGGGAAATTGAAGATGATCAGTGTTCGTTGGAGCTGAAGCAGAAGATTGAAATGATCAAGCGAAGCAGTGAGGAAAAATTCATTTATATCCTCTACGGGGTTCAGAAGAATTTCCCCAAAATTCTGGAGCCTTTCATGGTGATAATTGGACATCTGGCTCCCAATACTTATGGGACGAAGAAGAAAATTTGCCTGGAGATGTTTCTCAGCGGGATGGAAACTTACGGCAACACAATCTTCAGGGAATTGATCACTCTGGGCATTCGGGACATTCTCAAGGCGACTGAAAATCAACTTCTAGGGCTGCACATGATCAATAAGGCAACAAAGAGTATGACTGGTGGGGAAATTGCTCAACTCTCAGACGATCTTTTGGCTTTTGTTGATAACAGGAATGTCGAATGTCGCGATCTAATGTACGAAATCCTCATAAATATCGTGCAGATCTTCAAGGAGCGTGATGAATGTGAGACGGAGGTGTACAGGAAATTCCTAGCTGCTCTCCTAAATGGGCTATCGGATGCAGATACTGACATTCAGAATCGCATTTTTACCTTCTGGTCAAACGAGAGGAATCTCTCACAGAAGCTCTCTGAGAGATTTCTAGCAATCCTGAAGGAACTCTACGATCCAAAGGCTGAGAAGCATTTCCTTGAGTACGCTACTCAACTCCTCCTGGATCTTCCTGTACACAATGCAAATTCCAAGGATCAGCTGTTCATTAATCAAATGGAAAATGATCACAAGCTACAGGAGTATGAGATCAATGTGAGCTGGAGATCAAAGTCAAATCACGCCACGATGCCACTTTTTGTTGAATCCCAGCAACGACAGGTGATTGTGGGGAGTTCCCTGCAAATGGGACAGATGCTCAAAGCAACGGCTAGTGAGGGGTTTTTCCAACCAACACAGGAACCCACAGCGATCACAAAGATCCCAGAAACATTCTCCCTCAGCACGGGGAGTTCACTCCTATTTTCACTTCCACCACAAATGCTGGACAGGCAGTCGAGGCATGTTCATGGAGCACCGGAGAGTGGTGCATTGAAGCCACCGCAGGGGAATCTCCGGAAACGCTTTATCCGGGACAAGGAGAAGGTGCACAAGGAGCATGCGCTAAAGGTGATTGAGAGGAAGAACTTTGAGAGTCAGAAGCGCATCAATACGAGACGTGCAAAAGAGAATGAAGTTGTGCTCTTTCGACGATATAGATTTGGAGATTTCCCTGATCTCCTTATCAATGGCTTGGCCCTTCTTCTACCTCTGCAGGCACTTGCAAAGAAGGATGCTATAGTTGCGCGGCATATGTTCATCTCTCTCTACACGGGCATAATAACCCACAATCCGGATCATGCGAAAACTTTCCAAGAATCCGTAAGTTCCTCCATCAGTGCCATCCTCAACGTGTCGAAGAATTGTGAGGCAATTGTCTTTGCCACCTTCATGGAGGTGGCTCTGAGTGATCCACTGCTTTTCAACTTCTCCCCGGATACGGTTGCCATCTCCTCAATTGCCAGCAATATGATTCCCTGTGCAGCACTCTACATTGAATGCTGCTTGAACATCCTCTCCACGCAGGCGATCACGAACGACGACCTAAAGACAAACATGTGGGTGAAGTTGGCGGAATTGTATCAAAATATCTCCGAGAATGACATGGTTTGGGGAATTTTCGCCGATAAACTCCAAACGGATTCCCGGTTGACACGGGCACTAGATTGCGAGGCTCGAGGTGATCTTACAACAGCCCAAAAGGTCTATATAAGTCTTCTGGAGTCAGATAAGCAGATTGAGCAGAATTTCTGCTATGAATCCCTCTACAATTGCTACACAAAAATGGGAAAGTGGTCAGAATTGGCAACAGTGGGGAGGAATCAAATTGTCACGGGTGATGATGATGAGACAAATTGGGAGGAATTGTGGACAGATGATTGGGATCATGAGAATCTTCTGCCGTGCCTCATGAAGGCAAACATGCGCCTTATGCTGGAGGAGAAGAGTGAATGCCAGGACTTTGTGGAGGTCCTGGATGGATGGTTGAGAATCCCCGAGAAAGCAAATGTACTCAAGATGAACTTTTCCGAAGAGTTGATCATGTTTCAAGTTGCAAATGAGGACTATCGCTCAGCCCGGGTGCTGTCTGAGCACAATTTCATCTACTTCCTCTCCGAATGGGGACACCTAAGTATTCTGTCGGATAAATTGCGTTCCGAGAAGCTCTTCAATTTGCGACGTGTAGCTGAAATTCATCGCTGCATTGAGATTCTCCTGAGTGATGGTGAGAAAAGTGGACGAGTTGAGGGTTTGATTGAACAGTGGAGAGACTCCCGGGTCAACTCGAATGATTCCCTCCTCATGTGGGACTTTCTCATTGCATATCGAACATTTTTTGGGGGGATCCTGAGAAGGGAGTACCCCAATGTGAATGAATGCATAACGGAGATGAAGCTGAAGCTCTTCAATACAGCAATTCAGCAGAGAAATCTCAATTTGGCATCGTGTACGCTGCAATCTCTGCAGAGTCTTCATGTGGAGGAAATTGAGAAGAGTGTTAAAGTTCAAGTGGCTAAATGCAAGCTCAGAAATCTCAAGATTGAGACTCGAAATCCAGCGGAAGCCTTCGATGCCTACCTCCAGTCTTCGGTGGAAATCAACAAGATCATCACAGTGGACACATTCAAGGAGTACACTCCTGAATTGAGGCTTCATATTTACAATGAGATGATTGATCTTCTCAAGAAAGTCTCCACGTGCGTCCCGAAGGTTCGCATTGATGATGAGCAGAAGGAGATAATTCACAATCTAACCCCCAAGAGCAATTCAACAGATCTCAGTTTGCGCCTCGAGGAGCAAATTTTGCCGTTGCTGAGGAAGAATGTTGTCGTGGCAGAAGAAATCTCCGATTCATCTTCATCGCTGGCAACGTCAAAGATTCTTGGGGATGCCTACTACCGCATGGCTACATTCTGCTACAATCGCCTTGAGGAACGCGCCTCGGAGAAATTGGAATATAATTTCATTATTTGCGTCTTCCGTGGTATGCGACACGGTTCCAAGGAAGCACGAACACTCTTCCCATCAATGCTCGACAGGATGAGTCTCACGGGAGATTCCAAAAATGCGACTCTCTTTATGCAGGAAAGCATAAAAGTGCCCGAATGGATGTTTATCAGTTGGATTCCACAAATTCTGGCTAGATTCAATTTTGCCGCTTCCTGCATCCTCGATAGGATCCTCGTGCGTCTTGCTAAAGCTTACCCAGCTGCCATTGTTTACTCCTTCAAGCTCTCCTACAGCCAATACGTGGCCTCTCAGCATCATCCGTTGCCCAATCGAAAGGTGGTGACAGAGATTCTCAATTTAATTCACAATCCCGCAACGGAACGCTTTGTATCAGCCCTGTCGTGCCTCTGCCTCCCAAAAGTAATGCTCTCCACGCATCTCACGAACTTTTCCAACAATCTTGTGACGCAGGGAATGACGATGAATGCCAAAATAAGGGAAATTAATGAAATTTTGAGGATTGTCTTCTGCGAGAACACGGAGAATCTCCAGGGAAGTGCCTTCAGGCAAATTGAGAAATTCCATCAACCCATCAAGGATCTCCGGAATGGTGAGTAGATGAGAATGAGAAGCAAAAGGTGAGAAAATGAAATATAATATTCTTCCCTCCACAGAAACAACCACAACGGAGATCGTGAATAAAGTGAGAGGAATGATAAAGACACTGAAGAATGAGATTGGTCTGGAAATGCATGAAAGTATTGACATGGAAAAACTCTGCCCGTGGATGGCACACTGCAATGCTGCGGAGAATATGAATTTGGAACTTCCGGGGCAGTATACGGGCGATGTGAAGCCAATAGTGCAGCACCACACCAAAATTGCGCGATTCCATTCGAAACTTCAGGTATTCCCATCCCTCCGGAAACCTATGAAGTTGACTGTGACAGGAACTGATGGGAAAGCACATGAGTACCTCGTGAAGTATGGAGAAGACTTGCGGCAGGATCAGAGAATTCAGCAATTGCTGCACCTGATGTCGGAGCATTTGCATTCGGATGAGCAGTGCAGGAATCACAATCTCTTCATTCAAACATACCAAATTATCCCGGTGTCTCAGCAATGTGGCATGACAACGTGGGTACATGGTACGGCCATTATGAAGAATTTCATCCAGAGATCCCTTCCACAGGGGCAGCTTGATAAGATTTTGGGTGGAGTTTTGGGGGAATTTAAGCGATACTTCTCCATCACTGAGGGTCAACTGTATTCGGACTATGGGAATATGGTGACACAAAATCCCCGTAGGAGGATTAGGAAGAAATTCATGGAATTGCAGCGAAAGATCCCGGAGGATTTAGTCCGGAAAGCTCTGTGGGACATTAGTGTCTCACCCGAGTGCTTTTTCGTGCTGCGCAACAACTTTGTCAAGAGTTTAGCCACAATGAGCATTGCCCACTGGATTCTGGGCATTGGTGACAGACATTTGGGGAATTTGCTCTTGAACACACAAAATGGCTTTGTTGTTGGGATTGACTTTGGTGTTGTCTTCGGTGGAGCCACAATCAATCTATCTGTCCCGGAAATGATTCCCTTCCGTCTCACACCGAAGCTCGTGAATGTGATGAGCCCATTCGGGGAATCTGGCCTCATGAAGAAGTGCATGATTCACGCCCTGAGATCCTTCAATATGTGCAGTAAATCAATCATGGCTTGCATGGCAGTCTTCATCCAGGAACCCACAGTTAACTGGATGGCTGCTTTGAGGAAAGAAGCAGACAACATCTCGCCAAATGGTATAAAAAAAAGGAAAATTTGCCAAACATCTATTTATTTTTTTCATTTTATTTTCAGAAATTGCACAGTGGAACAGCAATAGGAGAATTAAGATTGCAGAGAAGAAGCTACAGGGATGGAATCCAAGAGCACTAATTGAGGAGGAGTTGGATATGTCTGTGGTTGCCAAGGAGGGAGCATATCTAGATGGGTACAAAAATATCCTGCGAGGAGATGAGGAGACGAATATTCGGGCCAAACTTCCGGATTCAAATCTTTCCATTGACCAGCAAGTGTCGTGCCTACTCGATCTGGCCACGGATCCCGCGATTCTTGGTGCAAGCTACCTCTACTTTCTCCCATGGATTTAATTTTTATAAATTTCCTATTTTTATTCTTTCATTTTAACATTTTTTTGTAATAAAGTAATTTTCTTTTCTCCCTAAAAACTTTCTCCCAAGTATGGGCCTGTTTGCCGGGCTTTGCCTTCAACTGTTTTTTGAGGTTATGTTGGTTAATTTTTGCTGCAAAAAAGACACAGCAATAAGACAGTTTAGCAAGGTGATCTCATGCGAGATCATAGTTGTGTAGTGAAATGAATGACATCAAAGCCCTTAAAAATCAACAGAAGGACAAACATCCGGGCTTTGGCTCATATCTGGAGTGCATGACAAGAACCCTCTTCACGGGATTATCTGCTTTTGGTTTTACCTTCTCCGGGACGTACTTCTTGCAAAAACTCCTGCAGAAGCAACTACCCTACAAGTCCAACGTCTTTATTCTCACCTCATCACTCGTGGGAGTGGGTGTGGCGTACAAAGTAACCAAGGATAGGACGAAATCCTGCCAGGCAGCTTGGTTGGCTTTTGAGGAGAAGCATACGGCTCTTGGGAAATCTGAAGGATTCACGGAAGAATAATGCTGCGATCGATTGTCAAGCAATCCTGCAGAGGTTCCAGCTTCCTCCTACAGTTTCCTCGAATCCTTCGAGGATCCTCCAAAAAATGGGCAATAGTGCATCAGCAGGAAGTCATCCCGAAGAGGCTAAAGTACACAATGTCAGGCGTAAAGGGTGGCAGCCACAAGAAAGGACGTCAAATGCCTGAAGAGCGTACGGAGGAAGACTTGACGGCGGAAGTGGAATTTGATGAGAAACTTATTGACAAGGATGAGGAGTACAATTTCATCGCCAGCAGTGCTCTTCATATCACAAAGAACATCCTCAATGAGCAGCATATTCTTCTCATTCAACCGTACATCAAATGGGGTCCTCAGAGGGCAACAACATCCCCAGATCTGATGGTTGAGGAGGCAGAAGCTCTCGTGCGATCAGTGCCAAAGTGGCAGGTGGAGCACACAATGAAGGTACCCCTGGAGAGCTTCAGCAAGAAAACCCTCTTCGGTAGGGGAAAAATTGAAGAGATAAAATCCATCATTAGCAAACTTAGAGCTTCCGGGAAGCCAATCACGCGGATTTTCATAAGCAAAGGCGTACTCTATGGGACACAGAAGAGGCTGCTAGAGACTACCTTTAATCTCCCCATCCTCGATCGGTATTCAATGGTCATCCAAATCTTGAGACTTCACGCCACAACGGCGGAGGCAAAGCTACAAGTTGCTATGGCGGAGATACCCTACATTTGGGGGCAAACACGTCCAAAGAATGCCAGTGTGGGGAAGTTGGATGATTTGGTGCTGTCGGAGTCCCAGAGGATACTACTGAGTGATCGTGAGAGGAAACTCAAGAAGGCTCTTGAGAGCATCAGGGGGCAAAGGAAGTTGCTGAGGAAGAAAAGACAGGCCCGGAATTTCCCGGTAATTGCCGTTGTTGGATACACAAATGCCGGCAAGACATCCCTCATCAAGGCGCTCACGAGAGAGGTTTCCCTCCAACCAAGAGATCAACTCTTCGCCACCCTGGATGTGACTGCTCATGCAGGACAACTTCCCTGCAAACTTGAGGTGATCTTTATGGATACAGTTGGTTTTATGTCTGATATTCCAACGGAATTGCTAGAGTGTTTCATCTCTACCCTAGAGGATGTTATGCTAGCGGATGTAATTCTCCACGTTCAAGATATTTCCCACGGGAATTGCACAGAGCAGAGAAAGCACGTGGAGACAACTCTTCGGGAACTTGTGGAGAAATTTGGGGAAGACCATGAACTGGATAACATCATAAATGTGGGGAATAAAGTGGATAAACTACCTTCTGATGCGAGAGAAGTGTCCAAACATCAGGATATGCATCTCATTTCATCTCAAACATTGGAAGGTGTGAGAGATCTTCTGGATACCATTGAGAAGATCATTCTGCAGCGAACGAAAAGATCTCACATTACAATAAGAGCTTCAATGGGTGGAGAAGAAGTTTCGTGGTTGTACAAGAATGCAACTGTTGTAGACACGGAAGCTGATCTCGAGGATAGTCAGTACTTGAGATTGCACGTTGTCATCGCTGATTCGACATTTCAGCAGTTTAAACATCATTTCCTGAAGGGAAGGAAGAAGTTAGTCTAGAAAATTGTGTAATAGTTGAAAGAATAAAGATTTTAATAATAATGTAATCAACTTTAATTCAGAATTTTATTTAATAAAATAGGAACTAGAACAAAAATATAAAGTTTTTTTTTCTTAACTTTTTTTTTTTTAAATAGTTATGAAGTAACTAAGAGATCATTCATAAAACATCCCCGCATTTTGCAATGTTTAATCATACTTCCACATAAGCCTCAGATTATTCGGAAGGATCATCTTCTCACATTCATCCTTTGAAATTAGAGTGTCCTTCACAACAATTTCCAGCATATGTGATCTACCCTTTAGATGTGGCAAAATCTGGGGAATGAAACTTCCGTCCACTTCTGCGCATCCCGAAATGTCGATGAATCGAATGGATTTGCTTCTCAGGATTATCCGCTTAACACTCTCTGAGGAAATGTATGTGTTGTCGCTCATGTAGAGCTCCTGCAGTGTCTCTGTGCAAGGAAAGTAGCTCAATAAGAAGTCGAAGCAACAAATGTCGCTGATGTCCAGCACTTTGATGTTCGTCAGATTTTTAAGAATATTAGGTAGGGCAGACAACCACTTCACTTGATGAATGTTCAAGCCCTCCAATCGGTTGCGTGTTGTTATTTCCAGAAGGAATTTGTTGAAATCTAATCCACGTACACGTTTAACTTCCAAATGTTTGATTTTTGGTAACTTCGCCAGCTTAAGAAAATCTTCCTCCGTAATGTCAATGTAGGTGTCGGAAATTGCAAGTTCTTCCAAATTCTCCAGGTTTGCTGCAACAGCCTGAATGCAACTCCTATCGAGTGAAGTGCAGTGTTCAATGTTTAGGCCTTTCAGCTGAGGATTCTCATTACAGAATTCCTTAAACAGTGTACGATTCAAACGCAGGCAATTAGACAGATTAATCTTCTGAATTTTCTTCATTCCTGCCAAGAACTTTCCTTCAATAGAATAATTTAAGGACACATCGAGTGCTTCTAATTGATTGATCTTGAACAAGGACATCAAAACTTGATCATCCAAAAGAGAAATTTTAGCGACTTTAACCCCTTCGAAAGCCACTGAAAGTTCATGCACCATTCGTTCCTCATTGCGAATATCGAAAAATTGCATTTCAATCGTCTGCAAGTTCTTGAAGAGCATAAAAACTCTCGGTGGATATTCGTTTCTCATGCTGATTGAATAGCAAGAAAGCTTGAGAGTATGGACGTATCGGCCAACACGTCGAGCAATCTTTGTGGCTTCTGGAAGACGGAGTTCAAGTTGCTTATCATCACCAATCTTCAAAGAGCGTAATTCACTGTAGTCCAGCACACGGATGCTCCTGTATGTAACCATAGCGGCTTCCTTGAACCACTTGCAAACTTTTTCCATCACCAGGAGTTCCCGGACATTGAGGAAGCTGAAGATGTGATACAGACAATAATTGTTCAAAACAAAAATTGAGTTTCTCAACATCTCTGGATCCTGTGGTTCAACCCGCTCCAATTTACGCCTCTTGCTTGATCGTGTCTCCATTCTGAGGGCTCAATCTAAGTAATATATTGAGAAGTTTATAAAATCTTCAAAGAAAGAAAAAACACAAAACAAATGCTAACCTCAAAAGTAGTCAGGAAAAGTCCTTTTTCTCTCCCGAGAGGAAAAAAATTATAGAGGAATATTTGTGTGTCGGCCAAATTATTCTCACAAATCAAATTCCCCTCACAAACTTTCTCAAAAAACAATACAAACTTATTAAATTTAAGAACTCTCTTTGGACGCCGCAGGCAGACGCTAAGAACTCAAAATGCAAACTGAAAAACTGTTATTGGATAGGGGAAGTTGGGGTATCTCAGAAAATAAAAGTTCGTAGCATTGTTCGTCAAATTTCGTGAAAGGTTCGTAACTCCGTTAATCTCCCTGGGAGTGAGGCCCCATTTTACGAACCTGTAGGTGAATTTTCCCATGTAAAAGCATTGGAGTTACCCTCGGAGTTACCAACCTTTCACGAAATTTGACGAACAATGCTACGAACTTTTATTTTCTGTGTAGCTTGGTAATTTTCCCAAAATTGATGAAGTTTTTTTTTTTAACCTGCTGGCCGCCAAGACCTTGGAGCTTCCTTAGAGCGCCAAGGTGGGGTCGTTGAACGACCCCAAGAAGGAAGTCGATTTTCTCATAAACTATAAAACCGGGAACTGTCGGGTCACTACCTTTAGACTCCTTATATAGTCCTCTTGCCCCTTGCATCACAAATTCGCCACCCGGAAACACGCAGAAGAAAATATTAGGGAAAAACATTTTTCACTCATTTTTCACACTTTCTTCGTGAGAAATTTGCCACGAAGTTGACCGCAACTGCTATTTTTTTTCACTACTTCCCCACATTCCCCTCACTTCCCGCACCATGATAAATGGCAATATTTCTCGAATATTCTTTATTGTTTTGCACATTTATATGCTTCTAATTATGTTTTATGTTGTTTATGTCACTTATTCGCGATAATTCTGACACTGAGAAGGTAAAGTGAAAAAGTAAACACAACCCTTCAACCCCCTTCAACCATATGATTTATGATGTGACTAACTTCATTCTAAGAAATTTTCCGCAGCAAGGCCGTTACACCAATTTTTGAATTCCCTTCTTCTACATTTTCCTTAATAACTTTTCTTGTGGTGGACGGATTGAGCTGAAATTTTTACACAACCTCCTCAGATAACCAAGGAACTTATTTCCAAAAGATGGGAATGGTATCTTTTATATTTATTAAGTTATAGCACGAAATATAGGGCTGGGGTCGTTCAACGACCCCGCTTGGCGGCCTAGAGGTTAATGATCTTTTGTCCTTCATCAGAAACGAAATCTAAATTCAATAAACAAAATCAATTCAACTTCACAGTGTTTCATTAATAAATAGAACAAAGGAATTGTTCAGAAATTAGCATTAAATTGAAAGTTATGCAATTTAAGCAATGGTCGAAGAAAATACCGTAAATCGACTTGTAATTGGGCAATTAAAAAATCATCAGTCATGCCAAATTTTGTCTTTCAATTTAATTGATAAGATAAAGTAATTTGTGCATTAAAGGGCATTTTTAAGAATAATTCAGTGTATGGAAGTGATTGTGAATGCTATCGAAGGCAAAGGAACATCACCTGAAGGGGAAAACTCAGGAAAAGGGAATTTCATCAACTCCAGAGAACAAAGGAAATTTTTGGCCAATCTAGCCGGAAACCTTGCAATCCACAGGTGTGTGAACAGTGCCACAACTTCCTTTTCTTCCTTTGAAGATCAATTTATTAATTATCTCTATTCCACCAGGTGTGTGATCAACTTCTTCTATTTTCTTCCTTTGAGATCAATACATTAATTGTCTCTGGATATTCCACCAGGTGCGTATTTACACAGGAATTTGAAGGAATACATAAAGATTTTTGTCCTTGATATTAACTGCATGACCCTTAATTCATAAACTTGAAAAGGTGCCTCGGCACTTGCGGACAACGCACTTGCGGACTTGGCTGATTTTACGACACTTGCGGACAGAGAAAGCTACCTGGGTACGAAAGGGATTTACCCTAGACATATGCGGACTCCGGAGGGTAGGTAGAATTTTGAGCATCGACAAATTTGCCACTTGCGAACAGTATGCGGCCAACAAAAGGGGCCTTCTGTATGTGTGTGATCCGAAGGCGCAGTGTGGGTTGTGAAAACTTTAAAAATTAGCTAATCGTTCATTAATTCAAAATTCTTCAAAACGATTTTTCTTTTACGATTTTTAGCTCTCCATGCCCCTGCCCCAAGGGGTGTTTATCTGAATGAAAATCTTCGGATTATTCGCTAAAAATTCGGATGATTCGCCAAGATTCAGATTATTCGCCTAGATTCGATTGATTCGCCAATATTCGGTTTATTTGTTAAGATTCGTCTATATTTTTGATGCACAAATATTACTTTTTAGGCAAAAAACTATAGCTTTTAAACAATTCGCGTATTATAGACGTACCTAAATATATTTGTTTGAAGTTTTTAAACTTGGTTTCAAATTTAGAACGATTTTTTAAAAATAAGGGTGTCCAAATCGTCGTAAAATTCGATTCCCTAAGTTCGGGTTCAAATTGTGCTTAATAGCACATTTTATAAGTCACATATTTGCGTAGTAGAACTGCTTTTCTGGCCTGTAGGCCGTCCAGCTTTTTGTTCTTATAACTGTTAGTTAAAAAACTCAATAGTTAAAATGTACTGGTAAGCTGACCAAGCTTACGGGAGCTGTGTTTCTTTCAGTGTACCAATTTTGTGAGAGCAAACTAGAACGCAAATTAATTTAAATACGCGCAAAGTCGGGAAAAGTAGAAAAGTCATACCCTAAGAAATCTTTAGAAGGCTATATCTCGAGAACGGGGATCCATAGATTTTCATAAATTTTTTTTTGTTTTAAAGGTCTCGAATTCAGCTATAACATATCGAAAAATGAAAAAAATTTATGTCGCCATTTTCGAAAAATTCGAGTTCGAAATTTTCGAAAACTTTGTTTTCGATTTTAGCGCCTCTTGCGGTCATTTTTCGAAGTTGCAATGTTCTAGACATTTGTAGGGTTTCTCGAAACCTTTCATTTGCACTTGAGTTGATCAAGATCGGACTTGTAGAACCCGAGATATGACATGCCAACTTTGGAAGGCTATATCTCGAGAACGGCGACATAGATTTTCTTCATTTTTGGCATGAAGCTAGATAATATGGTCAGCTACAACATATGAAAAAATGAAAAAAAATTTATGTCGTCGTTTTCGAGACATTCATCGAAAACTAATCGAAAATTTTGTTTTTGATTTTTGGCCCCCTAGCGGTCACTTTTGAAACTTCGGATGTTCTAGAGAGTTGTAGGGTTTGTTGAGATCTTTCATTTGACCCCGGGTTGATCAAAATCGGTCAAGCCGTTTTCGAGTTATGGTCGATTTTCGATGAAAAATTGTGGCGGCCATATTGACTAAACGGCTTGACCGATTTTCGAAAATGAGGTATCGTTGGAAAGCTCTTGATGGCCCCTACAACATATCAAAATTTCAGACCTCTAGCTATAATAGGGGCTGAGATATAGCGAAAACAAAATTTTGAGGTTATCCAAAATGGCGGACGGAGGGGTGGGGGGGTGGATTTGACCTCATAATCGGATTTCTTCAGGTCGATATTTAAACTTTGCCGTTTACCGCAAGTCTCTATCTATCACCGTTCTCTTGCAATTTAAGTTTAGAATCCGGACGGCCGGCCGGACAAAAAATTTTTTGGCGCATACGTTTTTTGGAATGTGGGGACCCTAATTCGTGCTCATCCCAAGTTTGAGCCCGATCTGACGACTTTCGATTTTGTTCGGTACACAAAAGCTGTGTCTGAAAGAAACACAGCTAAAACTCAATAGTTATAAAACTCAATAGTTGAAAAACTCCACAGTTACAAAAACTCCATAGTTAAAAACTCCATAGTTATAAAACTCAATAGTTGAAAAACTCCACAGTTACAAAAACTCCATAGCTATAAAACTCAATAGTTATAAAACTCAATAGTTGGTTGAAAACTCCATAGTTATAAAACTCAATAGTTATAAAACTCAATAGTTACAAAAACTCCACAGTTAAAAAACTCCATAGTTGAAAAACTCAATAGTTATAAAAACTCAATAGTTATAAAAACTCAATAGTTACAAAAACTCCACAGTTAAAAAACTCCATAGTTATAAAAACTCAATAGTTGGTTGAAAACTCCATAGTTATAAAACTCAATAGTTATAAAACTCCACAGTTACAAAAACTCCATAGTTAAAAAACTCAATAGTTATAAAAACTCAATAGTTATAAAAACTCAATAGTTGGTTGAAAACTCAATAGTTATAAAAACTCAATAGTTGGTTGAAAACTCAATAGTTATAAAAACTCAATAGTTGGTTGAAAACTCCATAGTTATAAAACTCAATAGTTAAAAATCTCCATAGTTGGTTGAAAACTCCGTAGTTACAAAAACTCCATAGTTAAAAAATTCAATAGTTGGTTGAAAACTAACAGTTATAAGAACACAAAGCTGGACAGCCTACAGGCCAAAAAAGCAGTTCTACTACGCAAATATGTGACTTATAAAATGTGCTATTAAGCACAATTTGAACCCGAACTTAGGGAATCGAATTTTACGACGATTTGGACACCCTTATTTTTAAAAAATCGTTCTAAATTTGAAACCAAGTTTAAAAACTTCAAACAAATATATTTAGGTACGTCTATAATACGCGAAATGTTTAAAAGCTATAGTTTTTTGCCTAAAAAGTAATATTTGTGCATCAAAAATATAGACGAATCTTAACAAATAAACCGAATATTGCCGAATCAATCGAATCTAGGCGAATAATCTGAATCTTGGCGAATCATCCGAATTTTTAGCGAATAATCCGAAGATTTTCATTCAGATAAACACCCCTTGGGGCAGGGGCATGGAGAGCTAAAAATCGTAAAAGAAAAATCGTTTTGAAGAATTTTGAATTAATGAACGATTAGCTAATTTTTAAAGTTTTCACAACCCACACTGCGCCTTCGGATCACACACATACAGAAGGCCCCTTTTGTTGGCCGCATACTGTTCGCAAGTGGCAAATTTGTCGATGCTCAAAATTCTACCTACCCTCCGGAGTCCGCATATGTCTAGGGTAAATCCCTTTCGTACCCAGGTAGCTTTCTCTGTCCGCAAGTGTCGTAAAATCAGCCAAGTCCGCAAGTGCGTTTTCCGCAAGTGCCGAGGAGCCCTTGAAAACTTATTAATCAGAAAATCATTGAACCTCCTTTTAAATGATGTTTAGTAGTAAGTAGTAATAATAAATTTACAAAATTCCACTTGCAATCGAAACTACATTTAATTCATTTAATTAGCTTTTCAATCAATTCATTTCTCATCATCCGGATCGACTTATTAATATAAAAACAAATTAAAGTGTTTCTTGGGAATCGGTCGAGATTGATCGAGATTCGAGAATTCTTCATACATTCATAAAGTTAATTTATTTATTAATATATCGGACATTCTCAACAAATTCAATTTGTTTCACATAATTGAAGTTAAACCATCCCTTTGTATTCTATTCTTTTCTTCTAGATTTCCACATAAGCCTCAGATTATTCGGGAGGATCATCTTCCTACATTCATTCTTTGAAATTAGAGTGTCCTTCACAACAATTTCCAGCATATGTGATCTACCCTTTAGATGTGGCAAAATCCGGGGAATGAAACTTTTATCCACGTCTGTGCATCCCGTAATGTCGATGAATCGAATGGATTTAAATTTCTGGATCAGATACGTAAGACCGCTGGAAGTAATGCTCTTAGCACGCGGTAAGGCCAAATGAAGCTCCTGTAGAGTCTCAGTGCAGGGAATGTAGCTCAATATGGTGTCGTCGATATAAATTTGGCTGATGTCCAGCTTCTTGATGCCCGTCAAGTTTCTAAGAACATTGGGCAGTACCCCACAATTGAGTTGCCTAATGCTCAAGTGCTCCAATCGATTGCGTGACGTGATTTCCAGAAGGAATTGGTCTAAATCGAACGATTCTACTAGCATAATTTCCAAATGTGTGATCTTCGATAATTTCGCCAGCTCAAGAAAATCTTCCTTCGTTATATTTGGGTAATAGCTGGAAACTGTGAGTTTTTCCAAGTTCTTCAAGTTTGCTGCAACGGCCTGGATGCACGTCCTATCTAGTGAAGTACAGCGCCCAATGTGTAGGGCTCTCAGTTGAGGATTTGCAACACAAAATTTCTTAAACAATCTAGGATTCAATCGGCCGCAATTATACAGATTAATCTTCTGAATATCCTGCAGTTCTCTGAAAAACCTTCCTTCAATATAAACATTCCCGGATAAATCGAGTGCTTCCAATTGATTGATCTTGAGCACATACAACAAGAGTCTGTCATTTAAACATCTAATTTTTGCAACTTTAACCTCTCTGCAAACCATTGAGAGATCATGCGTGAATGTTCTATCCATAAAAAAAAACGGATAAAAGTCTAAATCAATGGTCTGCAAATTCTTGAAGAAGACAATGAATTTCGGTATATATGGGCCGCTCTTGCAAAATGGTAAGGAATGGAGTTTCAGCGTGTGGGCGTATTGGCCAACCCGTCGAGCAATATTTGTAGCTTCCGGTAGTTGAGGCTGAGTTGAATAATACTTGTCCAAATGAATCGGTCCGCCGAATGAAGTGTAGTCCAGCACCCGGATGCTTCTGTACGTCATCATGGCGGTTTCTTTGAACCACTTGCAAACTTTTTCCATCATAAGCAGCTCCCGTGCGTTGAGGAAGCTGAAGATGAGGCACAGACAATCAGTGTTCAAGGAATACATTGAGTTTCTCCGCTCCAATCTACGCCTCTTGCTGGATCGTGTCTCCATTCTGACGGCTTAAACTGTGGAAAACATAAGGCAGTTTGTAAAATCTTCATACGTCTCAAAGAAAAAAGAAAGCAGAATTAATACTAACCTCCAAAGTAATCAGAAAAAATACTTTTTCTCTCCAATAAGAACGAAGTATCGTAGAAATCCTTTTTGCGACTTCCGCACCTTAGTTTAATTAATCAAATTCCACCCAAAAACTTTAATAAAAGGGAATTTAAACCAATTAATTTGATGAAAATGTTGAAAATGCTTTAGGACGCGAACGCACGAACTCAAAATTGCCAACTGAAAAATTTGTTTGATAGGGGAAGATGGGGTGAACTGGGTGATTTTCGTATAACTATTATTTTTCGATTATAATGTCCAAAGTTATTTTTGTACTAAATTGTCATAAAAGTTTTGTAATAAATTTTTTTTAAAGATTCACATTCTTTTACTTAACGTACATATCACAAAATCTACTTTGTCTTCCTTTCAGTTGAACATCTCACAAAGAACTGAATTTTGTGAAATACTTAGACGAGTGTTGAGCGCAAAATTTTTAAGGGTACAATGGGAAGGTAGAAAAAATAAGGCTTTATGTGCATATAAAAAAACCCATGTACCTAAGGCATGCCTTTTTCAAGAACATTTCGAGAACTCGAGTCGAGACCCTAATAAAACAATAAATAAGGTTTACTCAGCAGGTTGCATCCTTTCTTGCCTTCAGAGTGTCTATGCCAAAATATTTTCCATGGAAAAATAAGTAGAAAAGACCGCCAAAAGTAAATTAGGAAATTCTGCGTAATTATGAATGCGGAAAAATCACATTAACACTTAGAGGATTTATGTGGACACCGTGTCCATTTCGAGTTTTTAAATCGTGATAGATTAAAATGTATTGAACCTATCGTGATAAATACCACGTCTATGTGTAGGGAATTTCAATTACTTTAAGTTAGGCTAAAGAAAATCCGGAAAATATTTTGCTTTTTAAAAGATAATTAAGATCAAAGTCGAAAATATACGCGGAGGATGAAAATGGTCACCGTGACCAACGGTTTTTTTTCGAAAAAAATCGACGCGCCCGAAGATTATGAACCATACTCCTGTGTTAAAAGATAGGAATATGGTTCATAATCTTCGGGCACGTCGAAATACTCTTTTGCACAATTGTCAAAGTGTTGTTTACTTTTTTTTTACATAAAAACTCCGGAAAATTCAATACTTAAAATAAGCAAATACAAGGATTAATCTAAAAAAAACCCTTCAGGTAGCCTCCATAAATTGTTTTCTTTTGAGATTGATAAGTGGTTTCAGCGCACCCATAAAAACCAATATTTCAGATTGTCTATCGAATTCAATCTTCCATTATAATATTTTTTCATCCAAAATTTGCGCGAAACGCAATAAATCCCCCCATTAATTGAATAAAATATGCACGCATAGTTATTTTGCAAATGCAATCTTCCATATTTCCTTGAAATATTTGAAAAAAAAACCGTTGGTCATTCTGTCCAATTTCATCCTCCGCGTAAGTGAAAATTGCCCGGTCCTCCGAGTGTTAAACACGCGGAAAAATTCCACGTGGAAAAGTCAAGGGAATACAGTGCACTAGTCAACCCGAGCCCCCAATCATGTGTGAGCAAATTTATTTTTAAGTTGTAAGGTGGCATGATTTCTTCTTCTGATATTTTCTTCTTGGCACGATTTCTTCAAATATAAATCTCAAAAGGCAATAACATAATCGAACTCGAAAAAAAAATCAAAAAATAAATTTCAGAGAAATGAAAAAAATAGTTAAAAAAAACTAATTCAATGAAATGGCATAAAAAATAAATTATGATAATTGGCATAAATGGATCAAAGGGCTAGGCATAAGCATAATGTGTGGTACAATGGCAGAATGGCATAAATAAAAAAGTATCAATAATATCATCTCATCCCGCATCATGCGATATCATAAAAACTTTATTTATACTTTCACTGATCTTATTTTGCAAACGAAGTATATGGTTAAAACAAAGAAAAATACTGAAAATGTTCATCTTAATAGGTATGTAAAATATTTTACAACTGAAGTATATAATAAGAATGTCAAGAAAAGATAAATTAATAATGTTAAAAATTAAGCAATAACTATTGTACAGCCGAAGTATGCGTATAAAGTATAAAAATATTTTGAGAGGCGGTGGTTGAGGGATAAGTAGACTTTAAAATCATCAATACACGTCTATAGGGTCTTTTTAAAATAAAAAAAAATCACCTTTTCTGACCCTTCAGCAGCTAGAAAATGGGAAAAATTAAATTTTCTGTGGGGGCGCTATAAAGGGGGTTGGGGCGGAATCCCATATAGCGCTTGTAACTCTTATTGATTCCCTCTACCCCCAAAACAAAATTTTATCAAGATCAAATTAGAATGGAAAATTATGGAAAAATTAGAAGAAATTAGCGCCAAATATACGGCAGTAGGTGAATGGACGATAAAGAATAAATTAACTGTTTTTTATATTGGAAAAAAAGAAAATTTATTTCTCATTGCCTTTCTGGCCTGGTTTCACAATTGCAGCATTTTTCAGCGATACTGTTCTTGTCATTTCAATAATCTCTTCATAAGGTGGACAAATGGGCTTCTGAACAGCATCCTTCCATTCATACTGTCCATCTGTATTCACGGAGAGATTGTAGGACATGTCAGAGTCGTAGTTATGCCGCAAATCCCCGGATACAATGAATGGGATCAGCTTCTTATTAACCTGCGATTCAGTCTGTTCAGTCAGGAGCTTCACGTTGTCAATCATGGGATTAATCATCTGCGGAACGAAACCTTCTGGTGGGTTGTACTTCTTGCACACAACGAAGGCCTCTGGAAAAATTTACGGAAAATCAGTAAACTGGAGATTTTATCAAAAAAAAAAACCTACCCAGGCTGGAATTCCGTGAACTTTGGGGTTTTGTAATGGAGACTGAATCAAAGAAAATATCCAGTTGGGAGTACAGGAGTGTTGTGTCCTTCCCACGAAATATCTTAGCCACAAATGTTCCCCCTTGTGCTAGAACATGCGTCGTGATGCTGAGAGCAGCCAAGAGAAGTTGAGATTGGATGTACTCATCAATGTCGTGAAGTCCAGTGACTGAAAATTATCGAAAAAATGCAAAGATTCCCCATAAAAAGCCATAAATGCTGAGGTATTCACCATCAGGAGCTCCATCACAAACGACAAGTTCAGCTTTCTTGTCCCCAAAGTGATCAATGATGGCCTGTGCTGTACTCAGCTTGGTGATGTCTCCCTGAATTTGGGTAACTCCCGGCAGAGCTGCCATAGCTTGCAAATCCACTGCTATGATCTTCACATCAGCACTCTCCTCTCGTCCTTCGTACAATCTTCGCGAGAGCACTTGACTCCAGCTTCCAGGGGCAGCACAGAGATCAACAGCCCGAGTGACTCCTACGCAAAAACAATTCTTGGTTATTAATTTGAAGATAATTTTGTTAATTTTTCTTATACCATTGAGGATATGGAATGTGTCATCAATTTGCAGGAGCTTGAAAGCACTCCTTGCACGCCATCCTTCCTCCTTTGCCAACCGGTAGTAAATATCTCGCTTGTCTTTTGATGTTTTTCCCATTTTTGCAATAATTTCCGCAAATCCACGCGATTCTTACAAAATATTGGTTTGTCCAATATTTACACGGATTTTCTATGGACAAACCAATAAGTCCACTAAATGCGCAGAGACTGCAAATGTTAGGCATATTTGACATCTTCGCATTGATCAAACGAACGGTTTGTCAAATCAGCTGATTCTCTGTTGTTTTGAAAAACATTCCTAGAAATTGTTGTGGAAATTCTTGCATTTTGCATTTCTAATCAGTGAACAATGGGTGATAATGAGGTGTCATTTACTAAACAAATGCGCAAAGCAACGAGGAATATTCACAGCATAAGTGATGCACTTGTGAATGCAAAATTGGCTTTCGGTGAGTTTTTTTGCGCCACAATTATTGAGAGATTTCCTTTGTTCCCGGCATGAATTTCCTTTTGTCACGTTCACCACTGATCGGAAGTCTTTATTACTTTGTAGCTTTGTCTGATGATTCTGTGTGGGCAGATGGGTTACTCATTTTCTATGAAGTCTTCAAATTTCTCGAGCAAAATGTCCCGGAGACCATTCTTCCGGGAGTATTCCACCGACGTGTTGCTTTCGAAAAGGATTTATCGTTCTACCTTGGAAAAGATTGGGAAAAGACCTATGAACCACGGAAGGAAGTTGTGAAGTACATTGAGCACTTGCAGAGTTTGAAAGAGCGCAATCCCACCCTCCTGGTTGCCTATGTGTACCACCTGTACATGGGACTCCTATCGGGTGGGCAGATTTTGCAGAAAAAACGACGCTTGGCGAAGAATTTCAGCTCAGCGGAAGGTGGTGAGGGAATGGCTGTGACGGATTTTGGAGGCACACCTATTCATGAGCTAAAGACAAGAATGAGACATTTAATTGATCAACTGGCGCAGAATTTCAGCGATGAAACAAAGAGTTTGCTCATTGAGGAAAGTGAAAAGGTCTTCCAGTACAACAACAGCATCATAAGAACGGCAAAAGATGTGAATAAGGTAAATTTGCGAAAGTTTCTTCGTTTTTCTTGTCTTCTATTCATATTCTATCTCATATACAAAGTCTTTACCACGTAGTAATTACATAATTTTAATGCAACAAATATAAAGTGATTTAGAAAAGTATATAATTCTCTTTTATTTTAATCATTGCTGCGTGGAAGAGATTGCTAAATTTTTTGGTGGAAAATATTCTCTTGTTTTTCCCTTTAACAAAAAAATATTATATAATTTTTCTAACAAATGAGTTCTTGTCAATTTAAACAGTATTTACACACAATTTTGCTAACAAAATGATTTTATAATATTAATTATTATATATACAAAAAATATGCGTCAGCAATGGGAGACACAAAAATAATTAATTAACATTTTTGTATAATGTATAGTACCACAATGACCTAAGGCCTCTCTCAGTATTTTGCTACACAGCGAATTCATTGCAATAATCTCTATTTTGAAGAATATTTTTCTTTCTCTATTATTTTAAAGTTGCTTGATTATCACATAAAGGTCCCCATCTTGAAGGCATGATTCTCTCTCAGTTTTCTTGGGCAGGACTCGTGAGTTTGGTCGCATAGGCATTCGCCACTCTGTAGATAAATTCATATTGATCTTGCGTCCGGATCGCACTGGCTCGACCACGGCGCACATAGTAGACGATCTGTGGGAGATCCACTGATCTGGCGGGGGCTTCGAGTGTCCTTAAAGCTATATCACAGGCAATGAGTGTGCCTGTTCGGCCAGTGCCGGGGGAACAGTGAACAGTCAATGGTCTAAAAGTTAAACAAAAAAAAGGAAGTATTTAGCCCATACAGATTGAAAAGAATATTTTGCTAGCAAACTCACCCTTGTGTCGTCCTTTGGAGGGATTTACTTTTATCCACATCACCATTACTTTTCACCTCCTCAACCGCATCACTCGCAGTGTCTTCACTTTGTTCCGGAAGAGGCGACTTCAGGTACGTCCGTGCCTCAAGTAGCATTGCTATAACACTCGATTCATCCGTTGGCATCCCACTTTCGGGCCATTGATACCAGAAGTGCATAATCTCACGCCATGTCTTTGTTGATGCATTCTTGAGATGAATCGTCGATACGGCATACTTGTCCTTCACTTCGCGATTCTTCAATGTCACATGGTAATCCCCGAAGATCCTATTGCAGTCCAACACTGAAGATGGAGGCAGGTATTCGGCGCACTTTTCAATGCCATTCTCCGTTAAATCTGTCGCCATAATGATCACCCTTGAGCTCTGTTCCCAAATCATGCGCCAAAAGTCAATGATGGTATTATCCATTGGAGCTTGACAGGCAATGTAGTAGTTTGAGGGATCCTTGGGACCCTTTACGAAGTTCGCATTGATATATTCGGTCTTTTCGTCACCATTCAGTTGTTTCAGGTGAACACGCGTCTCTGGCAATGGGACAACGTTGGCGTATCTGTGAGAAGCAGAAAAAAAAAGATTTCAGGTGTGATAAGAATTTATTTTTGGTGAGAAATTATCTTAACCGGAATTAGTAATGAGCATATAAATTTAAAGCCAAGGATTTAAAGTAAAAAATTAATAAGGCATCTTTCAGTGGAATGCGTAGAATTTAAAAAAAGTTCATAAAGGGCAAATGGGGTATTGTAGGCCCTCTAATTATTTTAGGAGATCGAAAAAATAATCATAAAAAAAGAACTTTACCTATTCTTATCTTCGCACCCTTGAGGTACTTCGTCCACTCTTGCTGTAACCAAGGGAATCTCTTTGAATTCTTCGTAAATTTTATCCTTATCCTGGACGAATGTGTCAAGTGCTAGGATTGTTAGTAAATTGCACCGAAGACCCTGCAAAGAATCAATTCATTAGAGAACTTCCTCAAAAATTCCCCAATCAAGCATCCCAAGAAACTCACTGGATCTTCAAAAGCAGAATTGCCGTAGGATCTTTTGGACAGCCGGAGATTATTTCCCTTCCTTCGAACACTATTGTACACCGAAACATTGTCCAAGCTGTAGGCGTCCAATCCAACAGGCCTGCACCTTTGTCCGTACGTTAATTGCTTCTGTCTCTTCCGGAGAACATACTACAACATCGCAAAAAAAGAGAGAGAAAAAGAGGGAATTGAGTTTGGATGGATTAGCATGGCGGATGTGTGGATGTAATTACCAAAAATCCAACTAAGATGATCACACCGATAACCACAATTACACTAACTGTGGCTGCAATTATGGTATTCACATCGGTTTCTTCTTCGGGTGCCGCATCGCTGTCTTGAGCCGTAGCTGTGGGTGCGATTGTTGTGAGTTTCTGCTCAATGCTGGCCGTTGAGTCGAATAGAGGCTCATCTGAGGTGAATCCTATGTTTCGATTGGATGTGGGAAAGGGCAGGTACGGTACGTTATTATTGAGATCAGTGGAATCTGCAGTCGATTTAATTTGCTCATTTTGTTCCGTTGAACTTTCCGTTGTCACGGTGCCTTTGTCCGTGGTCACCTCAATTGCTTTCGTCGTTTCCCCATCCACTGAATCGCTGGCCGTGGTGTCTTCAGCTGTGGATTGATTGATGTCTGATTGTTCTGTTGGACTAGCTGTGGGTAATGCATTGGAGATGGTCGTATGACTGTCCTCATTTGGCAGAGCCTTTGTTGTTCTCTTGGGTTCTTCACTCGATAGACGCTCGGGCGTGGAAGCATCGTGATCATCCACCGTGCTGGCCGCAGCGGTGGTCATTGGATTTGTAATATCATTTGTGACATATTCAGCATCCGTATTTCCATCTTCGGAATAGAGAGCAGTGGTTGTGGCTAAATTGTCACTTTCAGCCGTGGTAGCGGCGAGCTCAGTGGTGGTCTCATCAATGGTGCTACCTGTTGATGGGGTACTTTCACTCATTTCACTGCCAACACTTTCCCGGCGCTCCAGTAAATCATCATTCAGTACACTTGGCAATTTTTCTAAATCGCCCATTGTCTCGCTTGGACTTTCTTTGGCTGTTGTTGTGGCCTCCACGGTACTCATCACGCGTCTCTCGATGACATTCTCAGGGGTCTCTCGTGCTGGACTTTCCGGCTGCTGTGTCGTCATGAGTACAGAGATCACATTGTTCTCACCCGCAAGTTGCTCTGGTGTCGTTTCACTTCCATTCTTTGCCATTTTTCCCTCAAGATCACCACTCAACACTGCTGAATTATTGCTGAATTCATTATTCTTCATAATTTCCGTCCAGTCAGCCAGTAACTTCGTAGCCGACGTGGTATTGACGCCATTCGCATCGGTGAGGCTCTCCGATGTTTTATTGGCGAATTGATTGAATTTACTTTTCATGTGTTCGACACTCTTCATACCCGCCAGAGCCCACACTTCCGCCGTATTGGGTATGTTGAGATTCATATCCGATTCCTCTGTGGGGGCCACATCGTGTCCCTCGGCACTGATTATCGCCGCCCGGTGCTGCGTCGTGGGTCTGAGGTACTTGGCCCTCTTTTCACCATCCTTGGTCGCATTGGCGTCATTCTTCTTCAGCTCATTGGTACTTATGTCGTAGTTTTTGGTCTCTATTTCCCCATTGTTGTAGTAGAGAGATGAATTTTTCTCGCTGCTCCCATTGTTATTCGCTTCAGTGACCCCCAACACCAGATTAGCCGCCAAATAATTGTTTTCCGTTGTAGCCGCCACACTTTCTTCATCACTCACATCGTGCCCACCGACATCCACCTTGTCCGTGCGATACATCTTGTGGAGTTCATCAAACTCCGGTGAAGATGGTGTTGTGAGTTCCATCTCACCAAACATTTTCTCATAATCCTTCTCATCGGCATCACTGGACTTCATCTCACTTTTATCACCGTCCAAGCCATCCAACGTTTCTCTCTTCGTAGGGCTAATTGTATTTTCTCCATATGGTGATGTGTACCTAACAATTAAATTTATATTAGCTCTACATGACTAAATTCATCTCTCTTAAGTCTCTTAATTGCCCCCTTCAAAGCAAAACATTCTTTGAATCTCTCTCATACTAAAAGCAATAAAAATTCCTTAAAATATTTTCCTTGAAGAAAAAAGCATCAAAAGTTTTTTTTGTCTGCTTAGAAAAAAACTGTTCATTGTCTGAAAGACAAAGAAAGTTGTTTTACACTGATTTATTTTTATAAATTTGGAGCATAAAAATTGTCTTGGAGCAATTTTGCATGGTTTTTCCACCTTCGTGAGTAATTTTGATGAAGTTTCAATGCTTGAAAGATTTTCATGTAAATCGTTTTATTTTTTTTGCAATTCCTTCATAAATGCATTTAACCATAAATTATGCAGGAGCTAACATTTTTTTTATTTCAACCATTTGGAATGTTGTTGAAATTTGATTGAGACATCATTAAATGATTTTATTTCTCTCATATTTCTTTTAATTAAATTCAAAATTGTTTCTCTGGAGATTTTATTATTGAAAAAGAAAATGAAGAATTTAATCAGTGTTAATTAAATTAAAAGAGCTAAAGAGCAGAAGAAGCATTTAAATATTTAGCAGATATTTAAAAGTTCTTAAAATAGTATAAACCTGCTCTTCAATTAAAAAAACAAGCTTTTGCGATGTTTTCATTAGTTTATCTTTACGTAGTTCCATAAATTAATTTAATTTGAACAATAATGCAGTAATTCATAATATAAATCCGATTTATTTAATTTTTTATCCGATTTTCAACAGTGCATGGAACAATTACATCTTGTCACGAATAAACAAACAAATTCATATAAATATTAAATATAAAATGAAAAAAAATCATACAACTCTCATCAGAGAGTTGTATGATCTGGAAAACATCATGTAAAAGTATTTTGTGAGAGATAATTTCTCCAATCGAAAGATTTATGTTAGAAATTGCCCCTTTCGGACAAAGAAGAAAAGCATAAAAGTCATAAACGGATTTGTTTCTATGCGCGAGTTCAAGCACCCATATGTGAAATCCAATACATAGCTCCATGAGACGGCTTGATTTTCACTCCCAACTTAATGATCTTTCATTTTTTTTCCATCCGCATGATTCTCTAATTACCTGCTCAAGTCAAAGACAAATGGTTTGTCTGTAGTGTTGGGTAATGCTTCCGTTGCACTCCCATTGACAATTTCCACATTTTCCAATTCACCGCCACTCAGTGGTGCGTCCACCTTGGATGCCGTCGCAGCTTCTGGTGCGTCCTCCGGTGAAATTGCATCGTTGGTGGAGTTGCTATTGATGGCCCCGCGGGCAGCATCTGATGCATTCGGTGGTGCTTCAGTTGTGGTCACGGGAGGTACGATTTCTCTTTTGATAGTGGCACCACTCGCAAGAAGTGCCACCATGTGAATAAATGCGAAAAGTGAGATCCATAATGGAGCACAATTACTTCGACGTCGATTGCGATGGATCATCGTGGGTCGCTACTGCGTCTCTACATGCCAACGAAATGGTCTCTAAAAAAGATCGCCATGCGGAATACAAATGATTTCGTTAAATTCAATTTTGATTGTGACACAAAGTGTTTTGAATGATCCACTTTATTCATTAACTCCGAGGGTCTCTCCTTTTTCAATTCAAACATGTGCGTACACACAAAGCGCGACTCATTGCTGGATAATCTTCCAAAGATGTTTTGCAATAAATATGAGCCAAGGATTTTCATTCGAGCGACGCAATTCAAATTTAATTAGCAAAAAGGTATATTATTAGAAGCAGAATAAACGTACGTAGAGGGTGTCCCGGTAAAAACGCTCATTAGTGAATTTAATTTCCGTCCCAAAAAACTTTTTAATTTCTTAATTATGTTTGGCTTTCCTTGTTAGTTGTTTAGTAAGTAAGAAGTTTATTACAGACAGAAACCTAATTCTAATGAATGACTTACATTAAAAACTAAGAGATTAGTCATCTGAATTTAAAAACTTTCACAAGTTTTTCGTTAGTTGCAAAAGTTTTTATCAGAGCTGCGGAATTATACAAGAAAACATAAATCATTCTTTAGCTTCCTCTGAAGCTTTTCCTTCTATTATTATCATAATTATGTGTCATACTAATTTTGTAAAAGAGGGTAATTTCCATATTAATTAGACAATTGCACTGGGACACGCTGTAAATGTAAACCAACGAGATTTCCAATTTTTTGTCTTAAGCGTGACAATGATTTTCAACTGGCGAGCAGTTTTTGTAAATTTCATGTCTGCTAGAGTCCGTGATATATGTGAATTTGGCAAACACATAGCGTTGATCATGAATATTTTTTTTTGGCGGTAAACAAAGACATGGTACATACTAAATCTTAATCAAATATGGTGAGAGGGGATTTTTTCGCAGCAATATGATTCTTCGGAAAAGCCGCGCATTTTACGTGCAAATTCACCTTGATTGCCGTGACTTTGAACGATATTGATGGGACAACGTGCACGCCGTATAGAAGAATCCATTATTCACTTATAGGAGGAGAAACAATAAATGTAAGGCAGTATATTTAGTCTTTGCATATAAATTCATATCGGAAAATTTATTCAGGGTACACATGAAAATTGCTACAAAGCACTGCACGCTATAAGCACAAATGAATCCCTCCCACTATCTCTGCTCATGTGAAGGTTAATTCTATACTTTTCCTAGAAGGTTCTTCTACGTCGAGAATTTTTTTTTAGCTATACATTTGAAATTGATTACACTTTTGTCCGTTAATTCCGTTTCACAAATATTATGTATAGGCAAATATGTAAATTAGGTAAGCACAACAAAGTTATTCACGGTGATTCACTTAATGCTAAAGCAATTGATTGACTTGATTTCAATTGAAAAGGAAAAAATGGGATTGAAAATATATGTCATGTGATTTATTTATTCACAAGTTTTACGCTCCTTTTAGTGACACTAACTTGAATTTATTATTCATGGACTAATTTGAGAAATAAATATAATTTAGTTAGGGTGAGTCTATTCTGATGTTCTTTACCGCTATTCATGGCTTATATATTCACCTTGTGCCATTGAAAAATTATTAGAAATCAAAAAGGTTTCATTAGAATATTAATTAAAATTAAGAAGAATTTATTGAGACACCTAAACTAACGCATTCTGTGCAATGTACATAAGTCTGCTTTGTATTTTCTTCAAAATCCATGAATAAGGGTATTTTCTGTGACTACTTGCGTGATTAATAAATTAATAACACATGTCAGGCGCGTTCACCAAGAGAAACTGAGAGTTTGTAAGAAAGTAACAAATTGAAATGGATGAGATTAGAAAATTTTCTTATTATGCTACAATCAAACTCAAACCTTCTTATCGGTCCACATAATCTCTCACATAAAGATTACGGGACAGAAAAATCAGGTTACATTATAATTAAAATCATGCACGAGGAATCACCCAAAGATCTCTTCCAAAAAAAAAAAAAGAAATTCCCTGAAGCTTTTTGAGATTCAAATCTTTACGGTTGATTGAGTTTCTTTGAGTTCATCGTAAGTTGAAAAAGAATTGATTTGATGTAACAGCGAGGTATGTAATGGAAGAAAAAAAAAGAAAGAAACAATCTTCGATGCAACTGTTAGTAATTCCCATATTGCGTGTGATAGAAAATATCCACCCCGTTTTTATCTCACGACTCTATGAATATAATTCCATCGACAATTTTTCTCGTCAGTGGCGTGTGAGACAGACAAAAACTTGATAGATAAATCCACGAGAGAGAGAAATTTAATTCAATGACGAATTTAAGAGGCGTTTTCTTGTTGAATCAATAAATATGGTGTGTATGAGGAATATTATACAGTGAATCCATATTTTCATAAAAATTAATTAATTTTTTATTTAAAGAATGACTCAATGTTTGGGGAGAAATAATGTGGTTCAATTTTTTTCTTTGATTTCTACTTAGCAAACACTCTACACCCATAAAAATAATTTCTAAAACTTTCCAAGGGAGTGTCTTTTTTCTCAAGAAAAAAATATTCTTTGTGCAATTTTCTTCAACACCAAGTTGGTTTTCTTTTTAATTTCAATTAGGTACGAGCAGTTTCATTGACCTACCGCATTTGTCACACTACTTTTGGGTTTATTTAGGCACTTACAGTGTGATGAAATTTATACTCAAGTACAATTTTATGTAACAAGGCTAAAAGTTACTTTTTGGACATTGCCACCTTACCACGTACCGAGATTATTTCATGGAAAACTATTAAGCTGTTCTAAAGAGGGTTAACTTACTATGTACATATAATAGAGACGTGCGATAACACGAGGTCATGTTGTAAGAAAGAGTTTTATTCTACTGTAATCCAGATTTGCGCATTGTTTAACGTAAAAGTTTGTTCTTTCTCAGTACACCCAGCTATGCAATAAAAATCTGGTTTGAAAAGCTCATAATTTCGCAATTGCTTTTGAGAGAATGAGCGGAATGGGCTATTACTTGTCTTAATGCTGGATATCAAGAAAATTGCATTTGGAGTGAGTTTTTTGATAGCTTACAAGAAAAAAAAACTCTATAGCTTTGAATTGAATTGAATTCTTAACATGAAAAAATTAATATAAATGAAATCATTAAATGGACGTAGTTTCTCTACATTAGAGTACAAAATTTTTATTCTGCCTTCTAGTCTAGAGTTTATTAGCTCTAAATTAATACAAAACTTACCTTTTAAAGCTATCAAGAATAATTTTTCTTTCTCTCTTTTTTCCAACACTTAGAATGTTATGCAAGTTATGCAAATATAACGACGCCATGCAAAGCATGTAGAGGAGAAACATGGATAGATAAAATGCTTTTTTTTTGCCGCTACATAAATATTCTCCACTTGAATCTCGTGAGCATTTAAAATCTTACCATATTGCGCTTTGTCTAAAAAGCACCACAGGTATTCTCTTAGGAATGTTCTTTGCGTTTTAAGTAGTTCTTTTTGGAATATAAATGCGATTGTGCGCAGTGCGAATAAATTAGAATGTTTGGTTCTTCGACAATAAATGTTAGCGTGTCTGTGCCACTGTCAACCAACTTTTTGGTTTCAATTTCCATTGCGCGGAGGCCCCCCTTTAACAAAAAAAAAGAAGAAGACATTGCGATAACATGGAATATCCTCAGGTATAGGTCGTGCAGTGGCACACAAATCAAGGTAAATAAATCGGTGTTTTCACTTTGAACTGTGTGTAGACTAAAATAGGCATGACAATGAACTGAATTCGGATGCCTCAACCGCGATGCCCTCATAAATGGTCCCATCACCGCCGTCAGAAAATTAAAGACATGCAATCACTCAAAGACACACCACGTGTGCAACCGGAGCGCATCACATCGTAGCGAGAGGTTTTTTTTTTATTGCACAATTATATTGTGCTGCAATTGTACATTTCCTTCATATTCAGTAACTTCACTGAGTGATCATAATGACAAATAATGCTGCACCAAGAGAATGTTCTCTTAGAGCAATCAAGAAGTTCTACATGGGAGAAAATACAGCACTTAAGCTACATTTGTGCAGCATTATATGCAAACTGCATCATAGAGTGGAAAAACTGTAAATATTGAGTTATCTTTCCTAACAGTTGATGACGGTATGGCTGCTATATATGAAAGATTTGGATGATGGCTGAGACTTTCTAGAGCGTGACCTGCATTCTCGAGGTAGTTTTGAGAGATTGGTATAGGTGAGGAAGACGCAAGAACAAGAAGGATTTCTTGCAAACAAAATTTATGTCTTTTCGCGTACTTTTGTGACCCATTTAGTTGCCCTCTCGTTGTATAACAGCGCAAAATGTATGAGAGAAATTTTTGTCCACATGTACAAATCAACAATGCTGGTTGGCGGTTCTTCGACCCAAAGAGCAAATACTTTAATTTGCATTAGATGTGGTATTAGAGGAAATAGTGTAGAAAGAGCCCAACATTTCACGCAATTCACTGCAAAATATATAATGTACGTACAGCTCTTTTCACCACCAAACAACGGAGAAAATTCAAATTAATGTCTTTCACTAACAATTTTCATACCAAAACAAATTCACAAAGTATGTAGAACCCATTCTTTTGCTAATATAAATAAACAATGTTTAAGCTCCGCATGTCCTAATAAAAGTTTCCCCAAGAAGTATTTATCTGATTTACGTTTATGTAATTTGCCATTTAACAGCTCGTCCAGTACAAGAGCTCTTTTCCATTGTTGGTTTTTTTTCCTTCTTTCAAGTCGAAAATTGCTTTATATATTCTTCCCAACATGGAAACAAAAAGTTCGTGAGGCAATATGCTATTGATAATTGAATTTAGGTTTTTTTTTCAAATTGCAGAAAAAAATACATATAAATTATTCTGCGGGCTTATTTTATTGTGCCTAGTTAAAGTTAAGTAAAATCACTTTATTTTTTTTTCCAGGTGATGATTCCATTTTATCTATTACGAAATTCTTTTTTTTTTAATCAATAAAATAAAATGAATGAAAAAATAGTTTTCCATGAAGATTTGGCTTTGGAGAGCTTTTTTTTAAAGCATTCTCAAACACTAAGGAAAATCCATTCTAGATTACAGAAAATAAAAGATCAAAAAACTTATTATCCTTCAAATTAAATGAGAACTTTGGCATGAAATCAAGAAACGAAAGAGGTGACCCAACTCATGTCTTTACACGGTGTCTAATTTTATAGTTTTCGAAATGGAATTGTAAATGTTCCATTAAGTTAATGGCTCATTGATGATTTTCTGGTGCAGACATTTAACAAAGACTTTGAGAAAAATCAGGATCAAGCTTAAAAAAACTAACCGATTTTTCCCAAAAAGAATTTTTTCTGCCATGAAAACAAGAACATGCTCCTCGAACATCATTTTAAGTAAAATTTATGGATTTCTCCGTAAAAAAAAACAATTCTCTCTCATAAAATTAGTCGATTTATTGGGGACAATTGAAATTAGCATTTAAATTTTTACAAGAAATTGTCAGGGAATTCTCATCTTTTACTAAGGAATTGATGAGAATTAATTTGGCTAATAGAACACTAAAGTGCGAAAAATAAACAATAATTGTGATGGGTTTAATGACCACACTTATGGCGCACATGGCACTATTATTAGACAATAAATATTACGCTATTTTCTCGTTCCTTGAAAGCGCAAGGTATTATGTGTGGCTCCATGTAATTGAGAAATTAATTGTAATTGAAATTTTGCGTATAATTGACTTGACTCTAATTGCATTACATGCACACCCAAAGAGTTTTTCACTGAAGAAAGGTTTTTTTTTCTTCTCTTTATTCTTTCATAAATAAAATCCAAATAAAAGTAAAAATACAAAATAAATTTCATACACCGCATACCATTATTCTTGAGCATGGGTAGACAAACTGTATGGCTTTGTTGGTGGGGTATTGTGTGTTGCTGTTGGGAAGTAAAAATGAAGGAAAATATGAGAAGAAAAAAATGTGATATTGAGACAAATTGCCGGAGCACCCAGACGGTGAGATATATTCCTACGCCCGGGAAAAGAATACGATAATTGTATGATTTAATACAACAAATAGTGTGGCACTCGTGGCATCTATTTGACTTGAGAGAAAAAAGTGTAATGAAGCTTGTGTTATAATTTTGCATAGGAAAATATATTTTTTGATAACACGAGTAAATGCTTTCGATTATTCCCACGCTTCTCATCGGCACGGGGAATGCTCGTTGATTTGCACACCGCGTAAAAAATGTGCGTAGAGGTATAGAGAGAGAAAGAATGGAAAAAATAGTGACTCATTGAGACGTTTCACAATGCCTCCGTCACTTTTTGGATGATTTAGTAAATGTGTCTCACGTAAGCTCAAAGGAGGTTTCACTTCGCTATTTACCAGAACATTCACACTTTCAGCGCACTAAACTCTTCTTTTTTTCTGCCTCAACGAGATCACCGCTGTTGGTTGATAAGACAACAAATTGATAAACATTCCAGGATCATAAATAATGTTCTACATACATATTTGTGCCAACTTCTGCTACATATACTTTACTATGCGAGCCACTCATCTAGAACTTTTGCCCATATGAATAAATATTGGGTCAAGCTACACTACATTTTCGCTTCACCCTCATCATTTTTGGGTCACATACTTAACCTCCTGCTGATCCACATTTGTATCAAAAAAAATATTATTCGAATTTCTCTCTAACTGTTCTCCCCAGCACTCTATCGAGTGGAAAATATTAGCAAGAGTGGTAAGCTTACCTCCACGCAACATCTTACTCATTACTGGCACACACTTAAGGCGTCATCGAACAGGTGCTATTAAACAACACAAAAAGTCATTTACAAATGAAACATTGCCCGTTTTATTTTCTATTTTCCCGATAACGCGCGCTCTGCTAAAAGATCGTTTATCACACCATTTCATTGCCTTCAATGCCTCAAACGTTATCGAAGGTTTCCCTTGCGCCAATACACTGCAAATTTACCGTGGAAATTCTCATTTGGTGTGCAAGAAAATACGATAATTACGTACTTATACCTTGCACAATGATTGATTGAATTGAATTTTAAAAAATGTAGAAGAAAGCTCGACTTGAAATTATTTGTTCAACGAGAAATTGAATTAAAAGCTTTCCCTATTTGTTCAAATACCTGATGAAAGAGTAAAATTCTTTCGAATTGTCGTCTTTAAATTAATGTTCTAAGAGTATTCTAGATGCTCTGTGTCAAACACCCGAAGAAACTGAAAAAGAATTTCCTAAGTGTCTGCTAAGTTTTTGTTAAGAAAAAGTATAAGAAAAACTAGTGATGTTCTTATTGAGAACATCACTGTATTTTTTAAAGAATAAATTCGTCTATTTTACAAACTTAACCAACAAGGAAGTATACTTTTGTCAAATCATAAGAAAACATGTTTTATGCTGATTTTTAACAACACGACTGTTGCTGAGAAAATATATTTTCATTAGAAATTTTTCTTCAAAGCATTTTTGAGACTTTTTTTAACCGTCATATGAGAAATTTAATTAAAAATAAAAATTTACTTCAGATAATTTTTATTTGAAATGTTTTTTCTAATACAATTAATACAATGTTTTAAATTCTTTTTTTATTATTTTCTTATTTATTAAATTAATCTGATAGAGTTAAATTTAAAATCACAAAGATTACTAAAGCATATTAATTTTATTGCCACGTCATGATATTGCAAAGAAAGACGAGAGAGACAGATCAAAATATTTCTCCTTTTGTTAAAACCGTTAAAAGATTAACAAAGAAGATTCTTGGGTCATCGTTTGATTCTTGGAATGATGCTGTCACACCTGTTGGAGATGATACTTTACAGGTGACTAATTCAGCGATACTCCTAAAAATAAAACTGCCAACTCCTTCAAGGCTCAATAGCTCCTTGAGAATTTTACCTTCACCCATCACATTGAGCCCTTTCTGCAAAACTTTTTTTCTCAGTGCAAAAGCGAGAACTTTATCGGGCAATTCATGTGAACTTCACTCAAATAATGAAAGCTATATGTACACACATTATATACTTTTAATGACTTTGTAGCGACTTTTAAATGCAAAATCAATCAAACACTATATTTGCAAGAAGAGTGATAAACTTGAAACGAGTTATTCAAGGTCTATCCGTTTTGCATGCAAATCATCATCTGGCCCTCTTTGCCATTTTTGGAATATTTTTCGGGCACGAGCTTATTTTATTTTCCAATAAATCGCATGGCGAAGAGTTTTTTTTTTTCTTTTCAAATATTGGGTTGTTTTTGTATCGTTTTCTTGAGAGATTTTATGGATTGTTTTTAAGTTTTTTTCATTGCTCAAGAGAAGGGAAGTGGTGTGAAAAATTTTGCAATGTAGATGCTCAAATGGAGGCAGCTTTTTTTTTTTAATAAATATAATTCTGATTTTGTGCGATTCAGGAAGTTTCATTATACACCTCGCGAAGGTGCTTACATAAAATGTCTGATGCACATACACACAGATGATGATATTTGTTGGTCAATCATTTACAGTGGGCTTTCGCAGTAAAGCTAAAATAAATTGTGGAGTATTGAGAGCAACTACTTATTGGCCCAAAAGCTTTCTTGGGGTAAAGAAATGAGCTTTTAGTCAAATAAATAAGATTTTTTTTTGCAAATCTTTCATTCTTATGAATTATGAGAATTTCGATCTCTACGATTTGAGGCTGTACTGCGAGACCAGACTGTACCTACTCTACCTGGCGGATGTGTGTGCTGTATAATTTGAGAAATACCGGGCACACACCATCTCACCTGGTGTGTGGAGATGTAGTGAATTGAACTGTTTTTACGTAAAAGACTGCGCGCTATGTATGAAGAAAGAAGGTTTATTTAGAGAGTCACTATGTCAGATAAACTTATTACCTTTAGTGGAAGGTGTTGCTCCAGCAATGCGTCTGGAATAGCTGATCAACTGCCTAAGGGTTGTTTCTCTGTGTTCTCACACTATTCCCCCACACAAATTCGCGAGAAAATTTCAATAAATTCTCCAATTTGCCATGGCGCTTTGGAATTTCCTGCTGAAGGTCTGGGGGGTATCCAAAAGTGAACGTGATGACGTGCAGTGTTAATTTTCCAATAATATTAATAACACCCCCGCTCCTTAATTATTTTATTCACAGCACCACCACACTCTGTTCCTTTTTTTTAGTAGATATTTATTTCTTATCACTGATTCACTGTTCTATTGTGGGATTAGCTTGTGGCACAATTAAGTGGGAAAATGTGCAGCCTGTGTGTAAAGTCGAAAGGCCACTCGCGGAGGCAACACAACCGACCACTCTGTTAGTTACAATCCAATTGCGCGACTCACTGCTGGAGAATGAACTGTTGAACACTGCCGCAGGTCTACGGAGAAGTCTCGAAGCTAGCAAATCTCACTACACAACTCTCTATAGGTATTCTTCATTCATACTCACGCTGAAATGTTCCCTCTCTCGCTTCCACCAACTTCTCTCTCTCTCGTATTTCTCTCCAGAAACTCCCACCACTCACCAGCCGTCCATGGGAGTGAGATGGTTTGTAAGATGTGCGAAAGAAGTGGCTGGTAGTGGACAAAATATTTAAAATTCAACGGAAATGTTTTGCGTCTTTAAAGGACCCCAAATGGGTCATAAAAACAAAATTACTTTTCTTACTAGACCATACAGCGAAGAGAGAAAAATTATATCGAGCGGCAAATATAATGGATGGTAATATTGCGAGTAAATTGTGAGAAACACAGTAAAAATATTTTATAGGGAAGACTGGGGATGATTGATTCTCACAATGCAATTAAAAAAATAATATATTTTGAGAATTATTTTAAAAGGATTTCTCGCGAATTTTAACACCTGAAAATCGACTTGAATGGTTAGCCAGAATCTGACTCAAGTGAAATTCTAAGTTTTTGAAGAACTGCGGGGATGAGTTGTATTTTTTTTCAAAATTGAATTGTTTTTAAGTTTGTTTAGCATAGCTTTATTAAAACCATGGAAAAAATTTAATTTTAAAAATAGATTTTTTTTATTGAAAAACTGAACTTTTTTTTTGGCTTGAAAAGCTTGATTAAATAAGAGGATACAATTAATGAGAAATTCACAAATGAGTCTTCACAAAAACACTCACAGGGCCCCAGTCTCCTGTAATGGGATGCAATAAAAAGAAGAAGCGTGGAAGGAAATATTAGATCTGAAAAAATAATTATTAGTGAAATTTTTATTACAAATTGGTGGGCAAATGATTTTTTTTATTGAACTCCGTTAAATGGTCTCGTGGTTTTGGTGTTTCTGGGTGACACCAAACAATCAAAACTACCATAAGATTTTCCTCTCACACAGAGTAATTTAGTGACACACAATTGCGATAGTTTTTCAAAAAAAAAAAAAGATATCCATCTATCAATTTCATTAACGGTCCTTTTCATGCAATTTTTCATTAAGTTCCATTTTATTGCCATAAATCATCTTGAGATGAATGGGAAATGTTGTTGAGAGGTCTTTCGGATAATACTCTTCATGCGTTTCAATTGATTTTCTTATCAAACTGAAAATGCCATATGTTTATTTTTTTGCAGGAAATTCCACAGAGTTTAGTAAGAATTTGTTGGGAATTTATAGAGGCGTTTCTTGGGTGCGATTGCAAGAGCTGCGAGCTCTTGATAAAGTAAAATATAGAAATGGAATCAGTCGACAAACTGGTCATTCAGTTGATTCAGAAAATGAAACTAGAAATAGGAATCTTTAATGTTCTGTAGGCCTCATATTCATTTATAATTTATTTTATAAAATCATTTAAAATTTATTTTTAAAAATTCTTTGTAGACTTTCTCAAGTTTCATTAAGAAAACAACACGATGAAAGTTCTTTCTATAACTTTTTATAATAACTTGCTATATATTTAATATGAAAGTTGACCGTGTCTTTCACTCTGCTCTACGTTTGTAGAAAGGTTGTAAATAGCTGCAATGCATTCTGTACAAGAGAATATAAACGAATTTTCATGTTTCTCAATTAAAGAAGAAATTACTTTCTCAAATGGAGAAAGAAGAATAAATGTTTTAGCTTAAGAAACTACTCTCTGTGTCAATTTAAATTATGTTTAAGCTTCTGCTAAGTGCAAAAGATTAGCAGCACACTCGCAATGTCTTCTTTGGAGTTTGAGAGTTGTACTTTTACACCCTGGCCCGCAATTTGTGAATGGCACGAAATGTGTGGTTTGCATGAATTTTAAATCGAATTAAGAGAAATTACTCCTCCATGCTCTACTCTTCGATAGACCCCAATGGGTGCACAATATTGTTGATCAATATCGTTGGATTATTTCACGGCAAATTAGGTAACTTTTCGCTTTGGTGAAAAATGCCCCCAGATTTTGCACGAAATTGCACTTTACACGTCAAAACTTCCTCGATATTCATGCCATTGTGCACCTTTATTGGTTATATTGGATGTAAAAAAACTCTCTTGTTACCTACACGAAATTTAATTGCATTTTTGCGAGGCAATGGTACATGTTTCACGGTCTAATCATCACCTAAAATGTTGAACTTCTTTCTTTTTTCTCTAAAAAAAAAACCTTTTTCGTAATCAACAATCTAAATTCTGTGGATCAGTGGGTAATAGAAAATTGAAGTCCGCACCATCGAGAGAACAACAACTCGGCAGATGAAGAAAAAAACGTCGATTTTTTCCGCGGCAACTTTCGCGCAACTTCTGCAGCAGCTTCCGAGTGCTGTGAGGTGTTTGTTGCATTGTGTGTTAACCAGAGTGTAATTATGGATTGCGGAACAATCACTTACAGATAGCATAGATACATTTACATGCGTGAAAAAATCAATTTTTTTCTCCATCTTGCTGGGCCACTCCCAGCTTGAGAAAGAAATCATCATGCTGTGCGGGGATCAATGACAAGAAAATGTTGGAGGAATGATCGTTGAATTCCTCCAACACTTTGTAATTTAATTGTGGCAGAAAAGTTCATCATCATTTACAATTTATTCTTCCACTCTGTAATTTCATCTAAATATTATTGTGCGGAATTGCAATTAAAAAACTATTTTATATTACAATTATATATTCAGATTATTTTGTTCACATCTCCACGGGAAGAAGGATGGCATTTCAGCCCCTCTTTTGTACAGTGAATTACATACATATTTCTATTGCAATATTGCAACAATAAAACAAAAATTATATCTTACAAATTCACCATAAAGACAGAAAAAAAATCAATCTTAAAATGTGAATTAAATTAACTCACTTAAATATTTCATACTCCCAGTTAATCTGTGTTAGGTGTGGCTTTATCCTCTTGTGGGGTTCTGAAATTGCAAAAAGAAAAGAAAAAGAAATGATATTATGCAATATACTGCCCGCTGGCTACGGACAAGAAAATAGAGCGCGGTAAGTTTTTTTTATGTGCAAACTTTCGTCTTGGCTCAATTGGCAGCCTGGTGAGTAAGAAGCTTTTTCGCGGAGAATTTAGAAGGCATTTTAAAGTGAAAATTTTTCAATTACATACCCACAATTTCAAAACGTATATCATTCGGAATCCAAATTTCATCCAGTGATAGTTCAATGGTGTGCAGCAAGTTCTTGTAGCAGTGCTGCAATAGACAAGAAAAACTGCGTTAACCCTTTATTGCGCCAACACTTGCAGATTCATATCAATCATTTTTTTCTTTGTAATTCACATTAAATCAAATTTTATGTGATTTATTACGATTTATTGCATAAAAATGCACAAATAATCTCATTTTTTTATAATCTTGATTAGAATTAGCAAAATTATTGAGAAATTGGATTTTTTTTTAAATTGCTTATGTTTATAAATCAATGCTGAATGCAGCTTAAGTAGTTTTATAATAAACAGAGGAATTCCAAAAGTATGTACTTCATTAAAATGAACACAGGGTGGCGGTAGGTCAATCGGTTAACGCTCCGATTTGATCATACCCAATATCGCTACGAAGCGGGTTCGATTCCCTGCTGGGTAGATTTTCTACCTTTCCTTGGCCAAGCGTTTCCTAATACCGGTTTCCTTCCCATTCCTCTCTTTCGCACAAAATAATGTGTGCACAGAGAAGTGCACACACAAAAAAAATAAAATCGCACAAAAAACAGTCACACAAAATCAAAGTGAGTTCAATAGAACTTCACTCCACACAAAAACTGCGGGCGATATTGAATAAAAAGCCCCATAAAATCCTAACCCTTTACCTTTTTTTTAAAATGAACAAATGAAAGTTAATCAAAAGCATTTTGCAATAAATCATTAATAAATCACAGGAAGACAGCCTATTTCGAAATAAAAACTTGTTGTTTTTTCTATTAATAAAATAGTGATAAGTTTTTAAACAGCTTAAACAATAGCTAGTTAACCCTTTCGCGTTCATTGGATCATACAATGATCCAACAAAGAACAACAAGGAATCAGTGATGTGATTGACCGTAAATTATTATTCAAGAAATTAAGATGGATTTTCGGTTGTTTTTAGGTTATTATTTTTTATTCTTCTACGACGTTTCGGACTGTATGATTCCTTCCTCAAGGCATCAAAATAATTAACATTAACCGCGTGATTGGATGCCCTGAGGAACGACTCATACAGTCCGAAACGTCGGCAAAGAATAAAAAAATAATTAGCCTAAAAACGACCGAAAATCTGTCTTCTTATTAGTTTTCTTGGGCAAGGAATAGGCAAAGAATAAGATATCCTTAAAGATATTTCTCATTTTCCACTGAAATGAACTGAAAAAAATCGCAAAAATTAGCCCAAAAATGTAAATAATGACGTCAACATCGGGATTTTTTTGTGTTTGATGCATGCTAATTTTTCATCGATGATTTTGCGACGTATTTTTATTTTCTGCATTAAAAGGGACAAAAATCATAATAGTGACGTCATTGTTTGCATTTTTGAGTAAATCTTTTGTTTGTCTTTCCAACACATCTCAGTGAGAAATGGAAATTCAATTTGACGAATTATTTTTGTTTGGATTTGCCACAAAATCACGCGTATTTCGATTCATTCCACAAACAAAAGGTTTTCCTGTATAAAATCGAGTAAACTTCTTTTCAATAAACTTTTATAAATAAAATTCATAGAATATCCATCTAGAATGATTAATGATATATTAAGAATAAATATCTCTTCTAAGCTCTCGCAAATGAAGAGAAAATATTTTGTAAATTTAGCTCAATTGATGATTAACTTCTTTTGTATTCTTATAGCAACGTTAAAGTTCTCTTTTATCTATGAAGAAGATTTTTTTCTTTTTAGCAATGAATGCGTCTTATTGCAAAGAGATGAGAGAAAATTTCTACTACACAATTAGGCACAAATATTAATGAATTGGCGATTGATTAGTTATCCCGTTCTGTTAATAATGTGCGCAAGTTATATTCACCTGTAGTTGCTTCCCCATTTCATCGATATTCAGCATAATTGTTGCTTTGCAAATCTCCTTTATGTGCTGCTGCTGCCCAAAGCATTTGATGGCCAAATTGTGGAGTGCATCGATGAGGGCAATGTCTTCAAAGGGATTCCCCTCCTTGAGACTGTAGAGCTTCCTCTTGTGCTTTCGTCGGCTTTTGCTAGACTTGTGCGTCTTGGACGATCCCCTAGAGCTCCCCGTGTGCTTCGTACTGATGACACTCGTTGTGTCCGAGTACAAATCACAATCATCAAAATGATTGGGATCCTCCTCTTCTGGCTCTTCCGTGCGCTTCTTACGTACCACACTGAGGCGCGTTTTGTAACTCACAAATTGCATTCTGTCGTTTCTCATGCAATCCATTAGCACCTCTGTGTAGCTCCGCAAATGCCCCTGTATGTAATCCCGTGTGCAATCACTGCCTTTGCATTCGTTCCACTCATAAATTGCTGCCATGTACAATTTTCCCTCGAGAAGTGTCTCAATCACTTGCTGTGAGTCTTTAATGTGAACCTTTATGAGATCCGCCGCTTCTCTGTATTTCCCATTCTCAATCATAGCGGGTATGAGGCTGTGTACGAACTCCTTGAGCTCCTCATCTGCCACTCCTGAACTCATCTTTAGCGACAGGCTTCGATTGAAGTCCATTGTGTTCTTGGCTGTCTGAATGGCTTCATCTAAATTCCCAGCACGTTCATACATCAAGCTGGCTTCCTCGAGAAATCCTCTGTAGCGCAAATGATCTGCATAGGCTTTAGCAATACTCTTGTATTCCTCCGAGTTTGATGGGAAGAGTGTGAGAGCTTTTGCATGGAGATGCCGATCCTTTACAAGCTTGAGGCATTCATCGAATTTCCCTTCACACTTTGAGATATTTTCCAGCGCCTTTTCATACCGTTTGAGGTGAAAATCAATCTTGAAACGTCTGTAGTACTCATCCAATTGATTGAGATCATTGAGGTAGGAAATATACTCTTTGGGATCTTTCTGGGATTTTTCAGCGACAAACAAAACCAATCTGAAGTCATACATTCCCAGAGCAATGTCGTACAATTTGTTAACATCCACCAAGTACAGGAGATAGTTTAGGGCGTCTTCAGATTCAGAAAAATCCCCCAAATGTCCTCCATTGGCCTTCTCTGCATTCCTAATCTCGCAAATAACTCTCAGTGCACTCTCAATGTCCTTTCTTTTCACGAAACTCGTTATAATTGGTAGAAGCAGGTGCTTTTCATTCCTACTCTGCATTTTCTTACACATTTCCTCACAAATCCTCTCTACTTTCCCTTCTATCGTGTAATTCTCGGGATATTCTCGTACCTTCAGCATTCGGTATGATCCTTCGTAGATTGTTGTGGTTACATCTTCATTTTGGAGGTCTGTTAGGAAGAGATTCAACCAAGATGGGTTGCTAATCTCATTGAGAAAAACATCGATCTTCTCAAAGAATTCCTTCGGATTGTGATCGACAATTAAATTGAGATTAATCCGTTGTTTACGGAGAATTTCATAGGCCTTCCTGTATTGATTTTTGTGCAGCAAATCTCCAATAATCAGGAGGGTGAGTGCTCGTGGTTGGATTGCTTCTAAATTCCCACGTGGCATCTGCAGCACTGTTCTATCGTGTTTGGGGACAATTGCGACGATCCTGGCTCCTCTTTCGGTCTTCCTCACAGTATCCACATTCATGTTGGTCAAATTGATGATCCTCAGCTCGTCCACAGTTGTGTACAGGAGGAATGGATGAGCTACGGCGAAGGATGTAACGTCCTGTTGGAATTTATCGCCATTCAAGTAGAGCATTTGGCGGGTTTGTAGTGAGAAAATCTTCTCTTCGGCACCAATCTTCACTGAGACTGTTTTCTCACAGAATTCCGGAAGGGAATAGAATTCCTCACACCCGGCAAATTTTCCATTCGATATCTTTACTTTCAAGACGCTTTTGTTCAACAAGGATACAATGAGGGAATTTCCATCGCACGACGTTATCCCTGTAGCAAGATTATTTAGTTTAATCTCATCCACAGTGTCCCACATAATTTTATACTTTCGCATTAAAATCAAGCGGGATTTGTTATTCTTCGTTGGAGAGTCAACAATCAAGAGTTCTTCAGTGAGCCAATGGAATAAATTATGTCCATGAAAGCTATTTTCAAAGATCAAACATTCAACTTCCTTGCATCCCTCTATGTGGCGCACTGGAGACGGACCGTCCGTAAATGAGCACTCATAGATGGTCAGGAGATTCTGATTCGTCACTGTGAAGAATTTATTACTGTCACAGGGATTGGCGGGATGCTGAATGAATCCCACGTAGTTTATATAGTCCGGACATGTCAGTGTGAAGGCACACATTGGTGGAGGAACAACAACACCCCGGAAGTTTGTCAACAAGACATTTTTTCCCTCAATAACTCCTACAAGTGATTCATCTTGATCCGTTTGACCAGCAGAACAATTTACATCGTAGCTCCATCTGAAAAAATCAATTTAATTTAATTTTAAAAATGAATTTTCCTAAAAGAATCTTACCTGTAAATGTGCGTAGATCCTGTATCTCTGAGGACATATAGAGATTTGCATTCGTAGACTGAAGAATCCCAGTCAAACATCCAAACGGGAGAGGAAAAGGTGAGACACTGCTTTAGATACCAATGATAGTTTCCCATTGTGTACAAATAAATACTCGTTTGTTCTTCACTACCCGGAAATAAAGGTGCTAAAGAAGAAGTAAGAATGGCCAGGATTGTAGAATCATTGCTCCATTTGAGAGCTTGGACAATTTCCTGCAAGAGAATAGAAGGAAATTAATAAAAAGAAAACTCGAGATTCTCGAAATAAGTTTTTACATTTTCTCTCTTGAAGGGAAGACAGAGCTCACGATGGCGTAGGCCATTCTTCTCAAAAAGCGCAATGACATATTTATCAGGGAGATTCTGAGGAACAGCAATCCACAGCCCAGATGGCTTCCAAGCTATTGCACCCTCCAATCCTAGGCATTTTTCCGACGTATACTGGAGCTTTCCATCGCGGCTGAATACTTTGAATAAACGTTGACTATCTCTGAGGAAATTTACGGCAAAATACTCTCCATCTCCTCTCCAGACAATGTTAATCTTTGAGTCAATTTTCTCATCTTCCGGAAGGGAATTTGCTGGTAAGTCTGTGATTTCCTTCTTCTGGGCGGCTTTCTTGCCTGCTGAACCGTGAAATTGGGTCTCCTTCTTACCCCATCCCAAGACCACAAACTCACTATCACCGAAGCTACTGTCCAGCAGATTAACTTCCTCGATGATGTCAAAAAGGGAATCCATCACAATGATCTTACTGGATTCAGTGGCAAAGACAGCAATCTCCTGATCAGGGCTCCAGCTCATTTCTCCTATACTTTCTCCGCATGATCCAACATCTTCCAATCTCTCACTCTGGGGATCCCAGAGAAGAATATCTCCGGATTTCTTGGCAATGCAGAGTTCTCCACTGCGCTGGAGGTGTTCAACTGATAGAAGATCTTCCAGTGGGAAAAGACTCCCAGATGACTTGCCATCCTTCTCAATGGAGAACATCCCATCTTCCTGACCTCCACAGTAGTACCTGCTCTCCCAGAAGAACCATCCAGCGCGTGGCAGGTCTGCATCTTCGTTTTCATCTTCTGCACGATTTCTTTCCCCAGCGTGGGTTTCTTTGCACAATAATGTGAGATTTCGCATTATCTCTCTACAATTTCTTCACTAAAACAATTTATTAGAAAACTCAAGAAGATAAATAAAAATTCCGCAAAAACATGTGGGCCTGTCCCGGTAGAACACAAAGTTTTTATTTTGGTACTCCGACTATCGTTCGTACTGAAACTATTGCCCACCTTCGTAATGCATTCGTTCGATATCAGCAGGTGTGTCAGCTGGGTGTGTGTCAGCCATTGCGAATTTTTCTTTGAGCGAAAGCAAAAAAAAGTGACGCGCAAACAATTTGTAAAGAAAATTCTGTGAAAAGTGCATTTTCCTCCACTCAGAGTTCTCCTCTACGTAGTCTGACATCCGCTCTCTGTGCTGCAATTCGCGAAGTATCTCTGGGTTTGGTATTGAGGTCTGCAGAAAGGGATTGTTGTTCTGTGAAAATTCGGCCATATTGGGGATTCGTATTGATTGGGGCGCTACTTGGTGCGTGCAAAGGCAAAAGAAGACTTCTTTCCACTTTGTGTGAAAATTGACGTGAGATATGACTGATCGGAAGGATTCGCAGATGTCCCCTCGGGATCGTGAGCGTGATAGGGATCGTAGCCGGCGTCAGAGCCGCTTCTCGGATGCAAATTCCGGAGGCGACGCCAATGGCCGGGACCGGAGTCGCGAACGCCGGAGTGCATCCAATCGCATTTATGTGTCCAACATTCCGTACGAGTATCGCTGGCAGGATCTCAAGGACCTCTGCCGGGACATTGTGGGGGATGTGAATTTCGTTGAGCTCTTCAATGATGAGAATAATAAGCCGCGTGGGTGCGGCATTGTGGAATTCAAGACAAACGACTGCGTGGCCAAGGCTCTAGAGAAGCTCAATCGGTATGAGATTAGCGGTAGGCACTTGGTAGTCAAGGAGGACTACGGGGATGAGCGTGATGAGTATGGGCGGGTTGTTCGTCCGGGTGGTGGTGGTGGCGGCGGTGGAGGAGGTGGCGGAAGCGCAAGAGGCGGCGGAGGTGGCGGTGGCGGCGGAAACGACTATCGCCGAGATCGTGACGATGACAGGTGGTTTGATGAGATCAGAAATCACATTTTCTTTTATTTGTCTTTACACTCCTCCCATCCCCTTTGAAAATTGCCTGCCTCTCGTGGTGCTCTCTTCCTCTATGGGATTGTTGAAGTTCTGGCCAGAAAATTCCATCTTTTTGGTGTCAACTGGATGCTTTGAATCTTTTTTTTACGTTGAAAAAAAAAAAGAGATCATCCGGATGTCTTCACATCGTAGAGGAAGGGCCCTTATGTCCTAAAGAAAATAATGCGAATCATTGCAAAATTTCCATCTTAAACTTGATCAAATCTTTAATAAATCACTGACGAACGGCTCTTTGTCCAAAATCTAGGCCTCGTCACAGTAGCAGTCACGGCAACGATTACGACGGGCCCTACAACACTTATGGTTTGAGCACGTCTTTCTTGGAAGGTTTGGGAATATTTGGACCACTCCACACTAAAGTCTTTGTTGCCAATGTGAGTATTATTCGTCTAAAAGCACATTTTCTTCCTCCTTGCTGTATTGTAGTGTTTTTTAAAAGAAAAAAGATCTGGCGTTTAAGATTTTTGGTGGATTTGCTTGTCTTGTCCGCTGGAATTGTTTTATTTTATGAAAGTCTCAAAATCTTATGCTCTGTTCCAAGATATTGCAGTTTTCTTTCTTCGATTTACTTTTAGGAATTAATAAAAGCGGTTTTTTTTTGTTTCTAACTTAGTTGCTTTCAGATTTTGATAGGATAAAGAGTTTTGACTGATTTACAACAAGAAGATCAAAGAGGTCTTAATAAGGAAACTATCTTAGATTTGAGAATAAGACTTAGCACTAAGCTGGACACTTTGTATGCCTTACGTTAAACTAATCTTGGTGAGAATTAGTGAAATTAGTCAACAGGTGTTGCCTCAGGCTTGTCAAGAACTCAAAAGCCGTTCGTTTCATTCAGTTCGAATTCAGTCCTAGCTTTTCCTATGTTCTAAATCAGCTATCAGTAAATTAGGATTCTTCTGACTTTAGTTGGAATGTAAGTCCTTATATGAAGTTTATTAGTTTGATGATAAACCAGTTAGGAGAGTCAGGCCTAAATTCTGTGTCAAGAAGCTTGAAATTTATATTGATCTTTGAAAAGGTTTGAATACTTATATCGATGATCTGTGACATTGAAGATTTCAGGCGTTATGAACCTAACTCGAATCTAATACTTAACATTTTCTGGTTTTTATGTTTGAAGAATCAAGTCAATGCTGTAATCAGGATCTAATCTTTTGATCAGAAAAATATTCTTTTGGTTAGAAGAGTGTTTTCAAGAATATAAATTATGGCCTTAATCCAGGCTTATAATGATTCTTTATTCTGTATCAAGTTCGATTGTGATTTAAAGAATTCAAATAAAAAAGAAATTGGTTCACCTCTAAGGCAGGAATTTGAATTTTCATGGTAAGTTGGTAAGAACAAATCTATGTGGTAGCTTCTTTACAAATAAATTGGAGCATTATTTGTTTGACAACAATTCGATTGAAAAGAAATTGGTGTTGGATGTTCTTTAAATGTTAAGTGTGTTGATTCATAACCATTCTCTGAAGAAAGTTTACAAAGCCAGGACTTATTTTTTTGCGTATTCTAGATATTTTATGCTAAAGCAATTCCTCAAGATTTTACCAAACAAAAAAAAGAAACAAAAAGACGAACTTTCGCTAATTGATTGGATTTTGCTCTTTTTTTCCATCTTTTCTTTTGCATTTGCAGTTGGACTACAAGGTTGACGCGAAGAAATTGAAGCAGGTGTTCAAGCTCGCTGGTCGCGTTGTGAGTGTTGATTTATCAACAGATAAAGATGGTAACAGTCGTGGTTTTGCCGTTGTTGAATACGATCATCCGGTTGAGGCGGTTCAGGCTATTTCCATGTTGGATCGCCAAATGTTGTATGATCGTAGGATGACTGTTCGCTTGGATCGTGTACCGGATAAGAATGAGGGTATCAAATTGCCCGAAGGTCTCAAGGGTCTTGGGATTGGTTTGGGTCCCAATGGGGAACCACTGCGGGATGTTGCGAGGAATTTGCCAAGTTCGCAGCAGCAACAGAATCAGTCGCAACAGAATAATGCTCCGGTGCCCGTTGCACCGCCAAATAATCTCAATGGGCCGTCGAGTCTACTGGGTCCTGTGCCCAATAATAGTCTCAGCGGTTTGAGTTCAAATTTGGCAGCTCTGAGTAATGTTGTCAACTTGAGTAATCTATCGGGGGCCCTGTCGAATCCACTCCTCACATCGGCTGCGGCCAACTTGCAAAGTGTCGCTGGTCTAGGCTTGCTGTCTGAGAACCTCGGTCAGAGTCAGTCCACCTTCAACACCAACACCTTTGCCAATTCCAATGCATTCGGCAATTCGGGCAATGCTGGCGGTGGCTCAAATCCCGGTGGTCGAGATTTCGATTTGGGCGGCTCAGGTCCCGTTCGCAATTACAGCACACAGCCACAGGATGATTTCTCAAGTCGCGGTACCACCAATAGTTTCAGCGCACAGAATTCCAGCAGTTTGAGTAATTTGCGGAAATCCGATACGATTGTCATCAAGAATGTGAGTTTGTTTGTTTCTTTGTTTTTGAGGGGAATTTATTTGAATGAAAATATTAATTTTAAATTTGTAGCTTCCACCATCGTGCACATGGCAAACCCTTCGTGACAAATTCCGTGACATTGGAGAGGTGAAATTTGCGGAAATTCGCGGACAGGACACAGGAGTTGTGCGCTTCTCCAAGGAACGTGACGCTGAATTGGCCATCAGTAAGTACATAATACTTATAATGACCTTTATAAAATACTTGGTGTTGGCCATGAAGTGGAATACCAACTAATTTAATCCTTTAAGGTCCATTGGGTCATACACTGACCCAAAGGCTGAATTTTGAAAATGTTTCATTTTCTATAGTTATTTTATGAATATTGAGTCCAAATTGGTACAGGACTATGTCTTTACAATCCCTGATCATTTTATGACCACAAAAGGACATCCTCAAGGACTCACAGGATCAGGAAGGACGAAAAAACGAAAATTTTTGAGTTGGGATTTTTTTTTGCCAAAAATGTCTTATTTGAGCTCAAAAGGAACCCATAAAAATTATTTTTAGTTCAATCAACTAGCTAGAACGATTGTGGACCTTACAGGGTTAATAAAAAAATCTTTTCCTTGACACGTTAATCTTGAATCTTGACACGTTTATCCTTGAATTTATTTCTGTCTTCTGCACAACCTATCAAATAAGCTTATTTATGTATCCCCATTTTCTTTGCAAATATTTGCAGAAAATTTATATTTTCTTGCAAATTCACGTGATAAACTAAACCCAAAAAATGTTTTGGCACGAAAACTGAACTGCATTCAGTCGCATCACGTGTTCAATAAAGCATTCCTAAAATAACAACGATTAGCGAGAAATCTAGAAAATATCTAACAATTTGATTTATAAGCTTGAAATAGATAGCAAAATGTAATGAAATTTCTTTCTTTTTTCTTTGCAGAATTGATGGATGGAGCTCGCTTCGACAATCAATTGGTCTACGTGTCGTTCTTTTAGATTAATGGCGTGTCTCTTCACGCAAAAAAAGCTTAGGATTAGTGAGATTTTATAGATTATTGTCCATTTTACTCTTCTTCATTTCGCGGGGATCCTTTTTATTGTCTCCACTCTCGTTTAACAAATTTTGATTGCAGCTTCCAAAAGAAAAAATGGTAACAAAGTTCGCGTCTTCTTTGCTCCTCTCCGTCATTTTTTTTTACCTCCACACACCCACAAGTTTTATTATGGATGATTTAGCTTTCATTTGATGAGAATTTCCTTAAGGATGGCATAATTCAGGCAGGAGAGATTTTTTTCTAAAAAAACAAAACTAATGTGCGAATTTGCTACAAGTCTACACAGAATAAAAAACAAAATGTATTGAATGAATTCAATAAATTAATAAAATATAACATAGTGCATTTCACAGAGTTTAATTTATTCAAAATATTCTCATGACTCCTACAAAAGAAATCGCAAAATTCGAGATTCATTAATTGAAGAAGAAAAAGGAAAAAAAATCAAGGGAAAAGAACTTTAAATTTCAGAGGAATTCGCATTTTTTGCGTCCTGTAGTTGATCCAAAAGAAAAGTATTTTTAAGGGTGTCTCCTAGACAAAAAGTTCATCCTCATCAAATTCGGAGTCGTAGCCATTTTCATAGTGGAAGACTGAAAAGGAGAGAATTTGTCAGGGAAATGCTTCTAATTGTAGTCAGGGGAGGGCTTAACTCACATGCATAAGCATCATCATCTAAGTCTTCATCGTCGATATCTTCCATGTCCAGCAGATCATCTCCGTAGAGCATGTCTTCCCAGATATCAATCGCCCCGAAGGCTTCTGCGGTGTTCGTGTAATCAAGCTTGAGCTTTGGATTCTCATGGGCATTCACGTGCTCCTGAAATGTTCCGGAAGATTAAATTAAAAATTGGGGAAGTCAAAGAAAAAAAGAGAAATGCTCACCTCAACGCCGATCGTGATCTGTGTACCCCCAACGACAAGCTCGAGAATTTCCGGCCTCTCAGCAAGATGGGGGAGGATGTTGATGACGAGATCATTGGTGATGCCGTAGCATCCGGACATGTTGATGTGCCTCAGTTGCCGGCATTTACGGATGAAGGCAACTAAACCCTCATTGGTGATACTGGTACAGCTGACAATGTGAAGCTCCTGGATGGTTTCATTGGATGAAATTTGCGCCAGTGTGTCATCCACGCACTCAATCTTGTAGTTCAGCTTCAGCACACGCAACTTCCGGAAGTTTGTGAGTGCCCGCAGGGTGTTCCGCGTAATGTGACCCCCCGAAATGTCCAGATAATCCAGGCGATTGAGATCAGCGAGTTTCGCGAGGAATGTGTCCACATTGAGGTAATTATTGTAGCTGATCTGGAGATGTGTCAAATTGGGCATATCCACGAGCACCACGTAATCCGCAGGGGTGACACTCGCATAGGAATTGCATATCATGAGACTTTCGAGACTCTTGAGATGCCTCGCCATTGTTTCCAGGCAGATGTGATTGATTTTATCACAGCGAATTATATTTAGGCTCTTCAGTTCGGGATTGCGTTCACAGAACTGCATAAAGTAGGATGGTTGAAGATTCGGGCAGCTGCTCAAATTAATCTCCTTGATCTTCCTCAGACCCGTGAGACATTTCCCAATGATGCCCGAATTCTCGGCCAAACTCAACGTCTCCAGTTCCCTCGCATTGTGCAGGCACGTCACAATTTCATCTGTTACACTGCAATTGGGCAATTGGAAGACCTTCAGATTTCCACAGGTCTGCGAAAGCTCCCGCAGGGCTAGCATGCTGCTCATATTGAAGCCCTCGAGGTGGATACTCTGGAGATTGCGGCAGTGCCGCAGAATTGTGACAATTATGCGCGGATTGATGGTCCGGAATGACGTTGCGGTGGCTTTCAATGTGACCACATGTGCACCCATTCGCCGGGTGATATTTCGCACCTCCATCAGTGTGAGTTGACTCGTATCGGCGAGCTTATCGAAATCCAGCGTCCTGTAGGTTTTGTAGATGCGCTGTACAACAGCCTGGAACCTCCGGCATACCTTTTCAATTACAATTAATTCGCGGAGATTGAAGTACGACAGGACGCAGTAGAGACAGTCATCATTGAGCTTCAGTATCGACTGGTACATGTCGATTTCTTCTTCACTCTCAGACGCTTCACGATTATCTTCCGGCTGATGCCAACTATCTGCCGGACGGAGGATGAGTTTCTTCCCATTGAAGAAATGGTGTGTTCGCTTCGCCATGAGGGCACTCTTCACATCTGCAAACGTTACAAAGGCATAGGGTACCTTTGCATCGTGAATAACGACCTTCTTTATTGGTCCATCAGCTTGGAAGCTGTGCATTAGTGTTTGAACCGTTACGGGGTGCAGCTGCAAAAAGAAAAGAAATGTCCATAAAAACCCAACAATCTCCTATTTATTTCCTCAAACTCACGTAGTTCTTGAAGCCACTCACGTACAGCGTATAAATTGGAAGTCCGTCCTCCGTGACGAATTGTGCGATTTCTGGAAGAAAAATTTTATTATTAGAACATCTTTGGACTTTTTTGTCACAGCGCTTCCCTCTCAGGACGTACCATCTTCAGTGATTTCTTCAACCTTTGGCTGTGGTTTTGCATGGTATTTCTTATGATTGGAACTACTGGCACGTGATTTCAACATTTTCCTTTCGGAAATGCGGGAAAAACTCAATAAATTCAATGATTTTTGTTCTCAAAGCGAAATGTGTGGAAAAATTGTGACAGTTTTCTTTTCTTTCTCTTTTTTTTTATTACACAAACCCAGCTGGCCCAAAACTCATTCGCGAAATCGTAATGTGCCGAGCGCCCTCTGAATCAATTCTGCAAAGTATTCTTCGTTCGCGCTACTTTTTTCTTAGTTCCTTCCCGCCACACCAGGGGCGCACCAGCGGAATTAGTTATTTCATTCCGCGACGTTTCCAACACACGAAGAAATATTTTTTGGTGGAACTGCAGAGAAGAAATTTCAGAGAGTTCGCACGTGAAAGTGGCACCGAAAAGACCTCTTCTTGCCAAGTTGTTGTTGTTGCTGCTGTGCTGTCAACTTCCACGGAATGGGAAATAAATCATCACTCATTCTACGGCCAGAGGATATCCGGGAGATTCAGGAGGAGACAGGATGTGAGTTTTCCCTTTTACAATTTTTCCTCACCTCCCACAACCTTTTATATGTGAATTTTCCTAATTTTCCCCAACAAAATGTTAATTGTTTCGCAATAGCTCGAACAAACATAAAAAGCTTATCAAGTTTAATGTGGATGTTTTCCACGCATTGGAAAAATAAAATATTTGCTCTACTTAAATGCAATTCACCTTCGCAGTTACACCTAATCAAATAGAACGCCTGTTTTCGCGTTTTACATCACTCGATCGTGGAGACTGTGGCACACTCTCACGTGAAGATTTCTTACGCATCCCAGAGTTGGCCATCAATCCCATTTGTGATCGCATTGTCCACGCATTCTTCATCGATAGTCACGATGATCGGGTCAATTTCCGGCAATTCATGAATGTCTTGGCACGCTTCAGGCCCCCTAAAGCCAACAAGATCAAGCTCAACAGCAGAGAGGATAAATTGAGGTTCGCATTCAAGATGTACGATCTCGATGATGATGATGTGATCTCACGTGAGGAGCTTGTCAGCATCCTGCAGATGATGGTGGGTGAAAACATTGAACAGGATCAGTTAATGTCCATTGTTGAGCGAACAATTGTTGAGGCTGATCGCTCAGGAAGTGGCTCCATAACTTTTGATGACTTCTGCACAGCTCTATCGCGCACTGACGTCGAAAGAAAACTATCCATCATCTTTCTTAGCTAAAGAAAAACCCAATTTAGCTGTTTTTTGTTGTTTATTTTATTATACATGTGCTGTGCTGAACAATATGTTAAACAATGTATAAATTGTCAAGTAGTTAATTTTCTTTCACAGAAAAAAAAAGTTTTATCTTATCGCACGAAGAAAAGATTTAAAAAATGTAATAAAGGGGTTTTAAGACATTTTCAAGCTTTAAGTCGTTGTGTAATAAATACCGCTATTTGATAATCTTGAAAGCCACACTACAAGTGTTGCTTCAATACATCTACAATGGGCACGGAAAGTAATTTTTTGCAGTGCTCACTCACCTGAGAAGCGCACGTATGTATAGTTCCTTTTACGAATAAAATTTAAAGGGGCTATATACCCGAAAATATTAATAAATTTTCTTGAGAAAATTTTTCAAAGGATGCCGATTTCCTAGCCACGATTTCGATTTCATTCCTTAGAAATGATTTTTATTTGTTATATTCTTCCTTCATTTAGATCGATAAAATCTTTCTCAAACATTTCTTATATTTATCCCTTCTTAAAATCCTTTAAAACATTAATTTCTTAGAGCAATGAGGGTAAGTAACCCCTCCCATTAATTATAAACTGCGCCTGAGTTTATGAAGAACAATCTTTCAAACAAAATGTTAATCCAACTGTGAATAAATTTCGTAATAAAAGTCCATAAAATAGGGCAAATCTGTTTATTAAATCTCTTCGAGAAATAGAAAATTTATGTATTATGTTGCCTTATTAATTATTCATCTCTACCCCCTCTACTACCTATTGAGAAAATGATTTTTATGACATGCGGATTAATATAAGTAGGAAAAATAGAGCAATGGAAATATGTGATTGTGAAATTTGGACAAATCATTGAAATTTATCAAGAAAAACGACTTCCAAGAAAAAGTTAAAATGAGCTAAAAGAAATTAATTCAACTGACAAAATGTAATAAAATGTTATGTACAAATTGCTCAATGTTATCGTTTTTATGGAACATGCAAAATATTTTGAATGTTTGTTCTTCTCACAGCAATCTTTTTATCATTGCAGGTGTTGGCAAAATAACATTTAATGAACTAAGAAAGATCTTATTAGCATCGAAATGTTGGTCAATAAAAAAGGTTTGACGGAGATCTTCTGTATAAAAATTAAATTTTATTGAAAAGAAAAGAATTTTTTTTAAAAAAATTGGTTTTGAGGCTTTTTAAGCTGATAAAAAATGTTTTAAAAATATTTAGCTCAAAACTCCTTTGAATTTTAAACATTGGCATCTCTGAAGCTTCCATAGAGAAAAATCTTCAATTAAAAAGAAAATCTGGGAAATTAAGAATGAGCATATATTGTACAAAAAAATCATAAAATAAGAAAGTATTATTCCTCTTAAAAAAATATTTTCCATTATTGTGAAAACCATCTTCTTGTGCATTTGCATAAAGCCCCCAGCATCATCATCTTCGTCAAGTTCATAAAGTCTGAATGATTGATAAATTTGCAATTCACTATTTAAATATTATTCTGTGCAAAATGAATTATTGAGTGTTTGCGGAGGGGCTTTCAATGCAATTTTGTCTGTTTATTCCAAAAAATAATAATGTGCGATACATCGTTGCAAGGCAAATATATATTTTTGCAGCCTGTGATTGATTGATTAATTAAATTCCCATGGCACTACACATTCTCGGATGTGCAGTGTGTTAAAGAACTGATGACACTAATTCAGGTATTATATGAAATTTATATGTGAGCCTCTTCTTATGCGCGGGGATCATTAAATTTATATATATACAAGAAGACACACCACAGTAAGATGGCAAAGATGGTTAAGAAAGACAAAAAAAAGTGGCCTCAGCAGCCCCAAGAGCGATTCAGAAAGTGAAAATCGCAATTCAGCGAAAAAAAGCAATGCGGAGGAATAATACAAATTTTCACTAAATTATACGCACAACTGATTGGTGATGACCCAAAAATTATCCCCAATACCCCCATCGCTTTGGTCCCCACACACGAGATCATCTCGGGCATCACGGACGTTCCAAGTTGCAAAATTTACTGCCCATTCCCTGCCAAAATATCTCATACATACCGCATTCTTTTTTTCTTTACATACATATGCTTTGATTTATGTGCAATTCATGGTTACTTCTTTCGCACCCAGGAAACGCGACGACATTCATTTAAAACGGAGCGACCAAAAAAGTGCGAAAGAAAGAATTTATTTACCACTAAAAAGACAAAAAAATGAGGTGTTTGTAAATAAATAAGTCATCATTTACATTTTTATCGACAACTATTTCCAAAAACTCCACAATTTCTGGCACTATTGCGTTAGTCTTAATTCAGTGCTCATTTGGGAAGCATTGTACAAGAATAAATTGTGCGGATAGAGTGAACTATAAAAAGAAAACCTGGAACCTTAAGTTAACTGAGAGATTGAGAAAAAAAGCCAAAAAAGTAATTAATGGGCAAATTCTAAAAATAATTTGAAATATGTTTAAATCTTTTATTAAAAAGAATCTCTATTTTTTGTTAATATTTGTGAAATTTATTTTTATAAAGGCACTAAAGAGAATCATTGTGAAATTTGCCTTGAACTATTTTTGGGGTCAAATTGGTCAAATACGCAATCCCCGCCATCCTTTGCATAAACTTTTGGCAAAGAAAATAATTAATAGATTTCATTTTTAGTTTCTTTCCCTATGGTAGAAGTGAGTGGAGAAAATATTCTATTTTCCATCTCTTAATCACTCTGGATCAAATCAAGCTTCTTAAAATAACTCAAAGCTCACTAATCAACTAAAATGTAAAATAAGAATGAAATAAATTTTTAATTAAGAACTAATTTATCATTATAAAATGAATTTTTATCATTACATTTTTGTTCTCTACTGTTTCTGTACGTTTTTATTTATAGAACATATTTCTTGTTCATTCAATAATAAATTATTTAATACCCCATTTTAGCTGTGATTTTTGTTAATAAATTTCATTGCAAAAGAAGAGATCATTCCGCGAAGATCATTCTGATCATTTAGTAAATACTAAAATATTTTAATTTTTAGATCAAAACCGAACCATCTGAAAAATTCTCAAATTCAAAAGAAAAAAAAATGGCTGTTGTAATCGGAAGAATAGCTGAAGTGTATCATTATTTAAATGACGAAATAAGTGGTAATTAAAAAATCACACCGTATTGAAGAAAAAGTGAAAAGGTAGCAAGAGTGGATGTTTATTTTGTATTGCAGATCCTCGTGCATTGGATTACCCATTAATGAAGAATCCATTGAAAGTGTTGCTGCTGCTCATCTTTTACCTCTACTTTGTACTGAAGTGGGGCCCAAAATACATGGAGAAGCGAAAGCCCTTCAATCTGGAGCGAATACTCATTGTATTTAATGTGGCACAAATTGCTGTATGCTCTTACATGTTCATATCAGCTATGTCTGTATTGATACCAATGAAGCATAATTGGCTGTGTCAGCCAATGGATTACTCCAGAACACCATATCCGATGCACCTTGTAAAGATGAGCTACATTTACTTCCTTACGAAGATTCTCGATCTCCTCGATACGGTATTCTTTATTTTGCGCAAAAAGGATAATCAGGTGACCTTCCTACATGTCTACCACCACGGTGGGATGCTCCTTCTCACATGGATTGGGGTTAAATACCTTCCGGGGGGACATGGTGTCACGGTCGGAATACTCAATTCATTTGTCCATGTTGCCATGTACACGTACTACCTGCTCTCATCTTTCGACTCCAAGTATAAGAACAATATCTGGTGGAAGAAGCACATCACGCAGCTTCAATTGGTAAGTCAGTGGGGTATGCGTGGAATTTGATAATGTCTTTATTGTGACTGATTTCACTTGAAGATGATTTTTATTGAATTCGGCAGATCCAGTTCTTCATACTCACACTACACTTCTTGGTTCTCTTCTTCATCGATTGCGGCTTCCCACAGTTCACGGCGTATTTTATGTTACCCCAAAATATCTTTATGCTCGCCATGTTTGGGGACTTCTACATAAAGGCATACATCAAGCCATCCACTCCTGCTGATCAACCACATACCGGAAGTAAATCTCATAAGCTACTAAATGGAAGCATTGACTCCTACCTGGATGCAATGAATGTAAGCCATGGGAATGCAGAGAGCAATGGGATTGCAAAAGATTACGGAAAAAGTGAATGAAATTTCATTGCGAAAGTTCACGCGAGAAATGCTTTTTTTAGCCTCCCAATTCAGCACTTATATTCCATTAATACACATTATATTGCGATCTATTTACCAATTCTAATTAACCCCTTGTGTACAACTCTTTAACAATGCGAGTCAGTATGGAATAAATAAGTGGTGAACACTCTTAGGGATCAGTCTATCGATCACACTTTGTTCGCCCAGTCCATTGGGGTCCTCTTTTAGCTGTTTTTTTTTTTAAAGTGCGAGGTGTTCTGTGACAAAATATGGCGTACGTTGTGAGAAAAATCTTTGAACTCTATGTCTATTTCAATGATGAAGTCAGCGGTGAGTTTGTGATTTCTTGTGATGTGCTTAAAGTGCTCATGATGGAATTATTTATATTCGATCCTCAACTTTCTGAATTTAGATCCGAGAGTCTACCCCTGGCCCATGATGAAGAATCCCTTCCCCACGATTGCTGTGCTCCTGCTATATTTGCAATTGGTCCTTAAGTGGGGACCACGCTTCATGGAGAAGCGAAAACCATTTAATCTCAGATACATCATGATAGCATACAATTCAGCGCAAATTGTACTCTGTACGAATTTACTGCTCGACAGCCTACGACTCTGCTACTTTGCAGGCTACAGTTTACTCTGTGAACCGGTAGACTATTCCAATTCTGAAAGGGCCATTGCTATTGCTAAGGGATTCTACACGTACTATCTTCTAAAGAATTTGGATCTTCTTGATACTGTAAGTGCTGATTTTCTTTAATTCATATAATTTTAAACGTTAATTTTTAAATAACTTTATATACATATATCTTTATATATTTTATGAAAAGCATTATCAAATTAAATTAATTAACTTTAGGTTATACAAAGTGGTAGGTTTTTTCTCCTAGTTGATGAACAAAAAAAGATTTTTAAATTCCAATAAGTTCTGACCTTGTTATGATTCTTTCCTTTTTTTTTAAAATTATAATAGGTGAGTGAAATTTAATTAATGATTAATTAAGACTTTTTCCTTTTCAAGAAAATCTTTAAAAAACTATATAATTTTCTTATATCGTAACTTTATACATAAGAAGATGTTAGTTTCATATAGGAAAAGAACTTTAGGAGCTTTTTATTATTTATGAAAGAAAGAAGTAAAAGTAAAGAAAAGCTCTTTGTTTTTTTTTATTTAGAAGTATTAATAGAGGCAAAATAATGTATTCGATTTTTATTCAATATTTAAAATTTAAAAAAAAAATCGACCAAAAAATTAAAATAAAAAATCTGATTAAATATTTAATTAAATAATAGATTAGTAGATTAAGGAGATCTTGCTTTTTAACTTTTTTATTTACTTAAAGGAATTTTATTGGATCATTAAGTCATTCATTCATAAAGAAGCAATCCTATTTACCCCGTTTGACTCACTAATATTTTCAATCTTTTATTCATTTTGTTACGTAAATAACTACGTAAAAAAATTCTTTTCTTGCGCTAGCACCAGGTTTTTACAAGTAAAAGCTATAGATAGAATTAGTTGGTGTACATTATACATGGCGTATTAATTTTTATCACAATTCATACTTTTATAATTTTGTTTAATAAATATATTAATAATTTTAAATTTTATAAAACAGAGAATTTTAAACTTTATTCAAATCTTTTTAATGCAACTTTTGCACGAAAAAACTAATTAAGCTAATATATTTCCAAGAACATCGCTGGATAAAATATGAAGAAGTAGCTTTTATTCATTACTCTATTAGAAAATTTTGAAATTCCGCCATTACATTGTTTTTTTCATTTCTCTTTTAATCAAATGCAGGTATTCTTTGTATTGCGGAAGAAACAGAATCAAGTGACATTCCTTCATGTCTACCACCACACGGGAATGCAACTCCTGGCCTGGCACTCGGTCAAGTACCTTCCGGGTGGACATGGGGCTTTCATGGGCAGTATCAATTGTCTTGTTCACATCATTATGTATTTCTACTACCTCCTCACGGCGATAAATCCACGCTACAAAGGGAGCGTGTGGTGGAAGAAGTATTTGACTCAGCTCCAGATTATCCAGTTCTTTTGCATCTTCGCCCACTGGATGGTCCTCATTGCTGGCGACTGTGGCTTCCCGCGTTTCCCCATTCTCATCCTTGTGCCACAGAATCTCTTTATGTTCTGCCTATTTGCCGATTTCTACTACCGCGAGTACATCCGGAAGAAGCCACAAGAACGCGCGGCAAAGTCCCAAGTCACCGTGCAACCTGTGCAACACCTCGACCCAATAAAAGAAATATAATACATCAAATAGTATCTATTTAACCTGATTTTACGTCTAATTCCTAATTGGTCGTAATGTTATTGCGACAAAGTAATTCGTCTGTGCCATTACCATCCGTTGAGCTTTTGCATTCAATGCACTTCCGTTGAGTTAATATTGTATAAATGCCTCTTGGTTGGTGCGTGGATGACCCTAAAAAAAGTTTTCGCGCGAAATCAGACCCATGGCGCGATAGCATCGCTATGAAGAGTCGTAAAAAGTGAAAAATTGCAATTTCGCCGATGTTCATCATCTTTTACCCGCGCACCCAATGAAGATCCGCTGGGATGATGGCAAATACACACAGCCAAAAGATCAAGAGCGTGTGCGCCCTTCATTGCTGTTGGTCGTCATATATTTTTTTTGGGTTTGGTGCAGAAAAATCGCATTTTAATTGTAGTGAAAGTTGACTGCTTCTGATCATGCCAAAGTGCGGTATATTTTATATTTATTCAGGTGTCTCCAAGAGGATCTTATAGGACGTGCGACTATTGGTCAAAGGTTGGGTACTTTCAATGACAAAGCACCCATCGTGAATGAAAATTTACAACACCAACAATATACTCCTTTGCGTGATTTGTTTTCTTTGACCACCGCGCAAGTTCTTTTTTTTAATAATGTGTCAAATATGGTGAAAAGAGAGTAATGAAATATTCTCATATTCGTATAAATTATTCCCTCATAATTTTCACTCAATTTCCTCAGGAGGTAAATCAGTGGTTTTTGGCAAAAGTCGTGCTGTAGTAATTTCAATAAAAAACCAATGCGTGTTTCTTTGATATGATTTCAAGACAGGTTTCTTATATTGATGTTTTATTGCAATCAGAGGATTTTTTTTTGTTTTTTTTTGTGCTGGTTTTTAAGTTAATTTCAGTGGGTCCATCCCACTAAATGATTTCCTTTTTATTTGCTTGTTAAAAAGAAAACGAAATATTTTAATTTTGGATATTATTTAATGTGTGAAAATGAGAAGTTGACTTGTAAAAGGGTTTAACTAGAATCTTTCTATAATCAGTAAAATCAAATTTTTTTTGATATTTAGAACTTCCCGCTGTTTCGTTTTTGTACAATTTTCTAAGAATTTTCGTTAAATTTAACGATTTTTAAAATGTTTTGCTTTTGCCAAAAGTGCTAAGCAATTGGGGAAGAAATTAAAGCACGTGGAGCTAAGTTAAACGAGTTTTTTTAAAGCTAAAGTTATGTCTATTTAATTGTATTTCCAGTAAATCATTTAAGATACAATTAAAATCATTTTAAGCAGATAACCATCTTAATTTTAAACCTTGGACATAATATAAATTAATTTCTGAAAAAAGTAGAATAGTATAATTTTCCGATAGTTTGCTCACTTAGAATGAATTCTAAGTAATTTTTTTTATCACAATCTGCTTTATGGTTTGTACATTGTTCTACCGACTGATATATGTATGTTCATAAACTTTTATTAACTCGAACTAAAAACTAAACGTCTGTTTAATTTCTTAGTAACTTTTAACATTGAATAACCGTTTTTGTGGATATTTAAAAAATTCAATGCCACAAAATTTTTACAAACCGAAAGAATCGTAAACTGAATATGGAAGAAGATTTTATTAATCCCAAAAAACTGCGACTAATTTAAAATAAAGCCAGCAATAGAGTGCAACATTGGGAATTGTTGGTATTCCAAAATGTTTATGCAGTTTATGCGTTGTTATTTTATTAATTATATGTATGGGAAATTTTCTGTAGATAATATTTCCGGTTCTACTAAAGCATAAGATCTGTTTTGCAAAGATCGTTAATTTTAAATAAAATAAAAAGCGAAAAAATCTATTAACAATATTTGACAAATATATGTAAAAGTGGTAAAAGTCATACTATGTATTTCATATACATATACATAGAATTCCAACTATTATTATTTCCTTAACTCAATTTGTTTGTGACATCAAGACTTATTAGGCAATTAGGCAAATCACGTGTTATTATTGTATTTTTGTAACAAATAGAATCTTACGCGTGGATGTAACCTATAAAAAAATACTTTTTTACCTATTTTTAAGTTTAAAAAAGTATGTAGTTAAATTAGCTCGTACTAATTAATCTATAAATTCAAAAAGAAAAAAAAATGTTTAGCCACATTTTATGGAGCCTACAGCACTTAAGAAAAAAATAATAAGAAAGGAAAGCGAAAGAAGCGCAAGTGGGGATAATTTTACAAAAATATTTTGCATACAAATGACACGTAAAACTGATTAATGAGAAATGACGCTGATAATCACTTTTGGTTGCGAAAAATCCAAGAAATGTGCATAATGGTGGAGTATGTGAGAAAAACCACTACACCAAGGAATAATCGAGTGTACTTACACCTGGCTTTGCGTGGTGATAGAAACGTAACGGAACTCTTCAAGACCTACCTGCGACAACAATGATGAAGTGTGACACAAAGTGTTGATGGATTTCCATTTCTTCCATTCAAAATCAGTGCTATATTGCTGCACATCTAAGCCCAATAAATTGCACATATAGTTGTATCTCTATTGAAATGATCGATATTTCATAAATCTTTTTATTCACATGCGATCGTTGCAAATGAGTTGTATGCAATTGAGGAACTCCCACCCCTATGCTGAGTTCATGGCACACGGGGAGGACAAAAAATCGCACTTGACACAACCGAAGAAAGTGCATTTCAGTATGAAGGGGGCAAAGTATGTCAATTGCTCTCCGAACAACACTCCATTAATTTTGCATTACATGAGAAAACCAAAAACCCAAGACTCTCTGTGGGTACTTGAGACCACGACCAATTCTTATCAGTTGGTGCTGGATCGTCGTCCGATCAACATCGCGCGAGCAAGATCTCCTTTTACATTTGAGCCATTGTTAACTGTGTGCTGTGTGTGATCGCATTTCTCACCCTCGGCGTGAGAATTCAAATTTATTCAATTTTCAAATATTGTGGAGTTTATTCTTTCTTTCAAATCCCTAAAGAGGTAATTCCCTTATCACATTAAATAGGAAAATCAAAGTGAAAAAATGGCGGGAAGATTTAATGCAGCGGGGGGAAAGGAGAGAAAATTAATTATTTCTTCGCTACCATATTGAGAGATACCTTTTGTTCTGTTCGACTTTCACCTCTCAGGCATAAAATTAGACAAATATGCACCTCATAATGGAGTGAAAGATGAAAAAAAAGTCCTAACAATAAATTGCGAGTAGGTATATATTTGTCTCTGATCATTATTGTTCTCAACATACATGGTGGAGAAATTCGCATTTGATGGTGGACAGAAAAGAAGCAAAATAAGGGCAGAAATACAAAGAAATTTACCATCATTCGTCGTCGCGCTTCAATGTTTATTTAGCATGTGATTGGTGTGATTTATTTACCATATTTTATAGCTCTTAAGATTTTGCCATTTTCTGAGGTGTGCAATATGTTTGTAAAAAGTTTTGAGCTTCTTTTTTTGCGGCTGTATTGAGGTGCATTGGGGTTAAATGTTAAATGTTTTGTTGTATATTTAATTTTCTAAATTCGGCTAGAATATTTTAATCAGTAATTACCATTTGATATGATTTTTTAAAGAGATTTAAATAAAAAAAATATTTAATTAATTTGAATTAAAAAATCAGTGATCAGAATAGTTTGGAAGATGAAAAAAGTGATCAGAATGTAAGAAGTAGTCTCCTTTTCCCCTATTCATTAAGTCCCTGTTACTCGTGAATTTTTGTTTTTTTATGATATTAAAGTGAGAAATATCATGAAGAGTGTACAAAAAAATCTTCACAGAATCATGACTACCATCATTGGAGATATTAAATCGAAATATGATGAAATAATCATTGGAATTGATCCGGAAATCGACAATTGGCTCTTCATGCGATCACCTTTCCCCGTAATTGGAATTGTTCTTGTCTACCTGTATTTTGTTCTCAAACTTGGACCATATCTAATGGAATCACGAAAACCATACAACATGCAGAAACTTCTAGTCTTTTACAATTTCTACCAAGTGATCTTCTCAACATGGCTCTGCTTACAGGTTCACTATACAACCTCGAAATTCAAATTAACATGAAGTACCATCTCAATTAATTATTTGTGACAATTTTCGCGCATTTGCAGGCATTTAATGTGGAAAATAGTATCCTAGAGATTTTCAAGTTTGCCGTTGGAATACCTATTCCTAATGATCGTGATCTAGTTCATACGGTAAGTGATCTTCTTTTTTTCCTTCGAATTTAGTATCATGTTATTTAATTAAATTAAAATTAATAGAGTCTTTGACATTTAGGTCCAGAAAGAACTCAAAATAAAAAGTTTCAAAAGTTAAAAAATCTATTAATTTTTTGTTAAAAGTATTATCTAACACCTATTGTTTACAAGTAAATTAATCATTAAAATTTAATGATTAATTAACAAGGCGTATTATTGTAAGATGCGGAACTTAAGGTGTCTAATCGCATTAAAATTAATGCTTCTTAAAGGGTAAATTAATAATAAAATTAGTCATAAACTTCGATTTAAAACGCCTCGGGGGTCAAGGAGGGGGGTATTAATAAAAAGAATTTTCATTTTCATTATAAATATAATTTTATTCTATTGTGTAACTTTATGTAAAGTATAAAGAAAGCGAAGAAGGTGGGCTACATAATCTTTTAGTCAGACCTTTGATTAGTAGAAAAAATATTAAAACTTGTGTAAAATAACGTAAAATCGTAAGTTAAGATAATGAGACAAATTTCATCCATTTCAGATGAGCGTTAAAAAAGCCAAAATATTTCCAAAGAAAAATCCCAGTTTTGAACTATATCTTTTGTCTTTGTCTCTTTTATTTAAATTTGAAAAAAAATATTCAAGAATTGAAGTGCTTGTGATTACTCGGGGTAGTTTCCGCACAACACCTCTTTTTATGTGGATAATTCACTACCTCATAAATATATCTTCAAATGACTTTCCTGACTTTCAAATTGAACTTCTAATTTGTTAAACGTTTCAAGTTTACAAATAAATGTATGTTTTACTGCGGTGATATACAACTTTTGCATGCCAGTACATTATTTAGTTTAACTCACAAAACCAAATTTCAACAAAGCTTTTAAAAATTAATGGTGAGTGTAGGTATATTTTAAATTGACATTATAATTGATCTGTGTTTTATTTTCTTCCAAAAATAAAGTAATGATAAGGTCTTGACATTTTCAATTTGTTAAAATTTATGTGACCCTAAAAAATGCTTTTACCCCCGGGAGAAAGCATTTAATTTGTTGAATTTATTGATTGAGCAAATCATGACTCAAGCATATGTATCTCTTTTCGTAAGGCATGGCGATCATCTTGGTGGTACTTCTTCTCGAAGCTTATTGAACTTTTGGACACGGTATTTTTTGTTTTGCGGAAGAAGCAGAATCAAATCTCCTTCCTTCATGTGTATCATCATTCAATGACGGCTCTTGGGTCATGGTGGTATGTATTACAATATCAGTGTTTGTATTTTGATTTTGATTGATAATCTCTTGTGATGCGAATATTGTAAAACTATGATCATGATTTCTAAACTTTCTCCCATGGACATAGGTACCTAAAATACCTGTCAGGGCCGCAATTTCTTCTTATTGGCTTCCTGAACTCATTCGTACACATTGTCATGTACTTCTATTACATGCTTTCTGCAATGGGACCAAAGTACCAGAGATTCCTGTGGTGGAAGAAATATTTGACGACCCTCCAGTTGGCACAATTCTGCGTGATGCTCTTCTACCTGACGATCATTGCAATTATGGACAGCAAATTGCCGCGTTCTCACACATTCTTCTTCATAACCAATGTCGTCATATTCCTCTACCTCTTTGGCGATTTCTACCGGAAGGAGTACAACAAGAAGCACTACAAAGATTCATCAGCTACTAATAAATATAACAATTCCAATTCTATTGCACAACTCTCGCAACTCAAAGAAATGATTGATCAGAATGAGAAGAAAGTTTATTTACAAAGTATGATAGTTAAAAATGGTAACCAAAAAGTACTTTAAATTAATTGTTATTTTACCTTAAATAATATTTTAATAATCGTTAGGTAATTATTATAATGTTGTATTTTGTAAAGTGATCTGTATTTTTTAGAGTTTTTCTCCAGTGAAATAAATTATTATTCTCGTTTTGGTTTTTCATTCTCCCTGCACTTCTTATTTGTTTAAGCAATCTTAAATTGTTAGAGCATTCTCTTTAATTTTTTCTTTTAAATTTTACTGCTGTTTGGAGAAATTTAATGTATAATATATTTAACAATTCCTTAGGTTAATTGACAGTATATCACACTATATAAACACAACCTGATTATATAAATATTCTATCTTTACTTTCCAAACCATTTTCCTTTCAATTTTCTTTGTTATACATTGTAGTTTTTTTTTTAACAATTCTCTTGTCAATCTTCATCTATCTTGTATAATAAAATTTGAGCACTAAAAATTCCAAATGGAAATCTATTGGTAAATTTTTATTATGATAAATTCGTGATGTTGTGCAGCATCTATATGTGATTTAGACTGTAGCCAAAAAAAAAAATGCCCACTGCGGGCAAAACCAAGGTGAGTGTTAATGAATTTCTTTGACCCTAAACGAAAAGATCCATTGCAAAAGTATCATTGAACTCTAAATTTTCTATGCTGGGTGTTGTTTTCGCCGAAAGAGAAAGGTCTCGAAGGTAAAACAAAAAGATCTCAAATGGTTAGGAAGTTTTAGGCGCATGTAAATGAAAGGCCACATTTGAAGTTCTCTTACACACAATAAAAAAAAACTATTCACCTAACATTAATTATACATAAATCATATTTTAATATTAGACGCTTAACAGGTAAATGTCGAAAAAAATTTAAGCCGCACAGTAAATTGACCATGTGGGTGTCATTCGCATTTAAGGCAGCAAAAAAATATTTTATATGATTGTAAATTATTATAATTATATTAAAATAATGATGGTAAAAAAAATTCCTGAATACGATACGACTATTCAATGAATTTTATCTCTGGCGACACATAAGGAAAAAATGCCATCGATATGGAGGACTGTTAATTATACATAGTTTAGAGAAAAAAAGTTAGTTCGTCTTTTCTTTATCAGTAGCACCATTGCAGTGAGTTTTCTCACAACTACCATTCATCTGAACACACTTGAGTGTATCACCATTTGCACAGAGACTACCATTGGCATTGCCATTCTGATCCCTCGATGGTGGGTCTCGTGGCTTCTTGTACGTCTTCTGGGCGAAATCATTGAATAACATGTAGAAGAAAATCGCATTTGGGAGCGTGAAGCACACCGACCACCGTGGATAGCCGCAGTCTGTGTACAAGAGTTGGGCAGAGTGGAGGAAGGCTATGCAGAATTGGATCTGTGTGGAGAGGCACAAAAAATTAATTACTTATTTTGTCGCTCACAGAGAGAACAAGATAGCATTGAGAGCTGGACAAAGTTGCTTTCAGAAGCACTCAATACGCTTGTAAAACCGACACTCTACTATTTTAGATTATGATATAAAAGCATAGAAAAAAATTTCAAAGTAAAGTGAAGAGGGAGGGGCAATTGAACTGAAGTATAATTTTATGAATTAAAAGAAAATATTGTGGTAAAAGAATTAATCTAAATAGTTCCAAAATGTAGTTTTTTTGTTTTACAAAATACAAAAATCAATCTTAAAATCAATAAATTTTTATGGACGCGCAATTTAATAAAATCTTTTCATAATTGTTTAAACTTTCATATATCATTTCAATTCAATCGTTTATTCCTGTGTACATAGAAATCTATCAAATAAAAACAAGTAGACCAATTTATTAGATTTCTTTTACGAATAATAAAATTAAAAAAAAATCATGCGGTTACGATCACATCATAATTCCATCGGTCTATAGCCTCTAACGACACTTTAATACATTTTAATTTGATTTAATTTACTCACCATTTGAAGTTTGGTGATGTACTTCTTCCACCAGAGGTATTTCTGGAATTGGGGTCCCATGGCAGCGAATAAATAGTACGAATACATAACTATGTGCACAAACCTATGTTGTTGGAGGCAGCAGCAGCAAAAAAAAAAAAAAGAAATAGAAGACAAATGAAAGTGAGTAAAAGTTGATGGTGATTTCAAAGATAATTAACTCACGAATTTATCACACCGATGAAAGTTCCATGTCCACCGGGATAGTATTTTGTGGCTCCCCAGGAAATCATGGGCATCACAGTGTGATGGTACATGTGGAGGAAGCTAATTTGTCGCTCCTTCTTTCGCAGCACGAAGAACACCGTGTCGAGGAGTTCGGAAATTTTGGCTAAGAAATAGAAATAGCACCCTCTGGCCACTCTCATGGCTTCTTCAGTTTCTGAAAAATCCACTGGCTCACATCGCCAGTTGTATTTCGTTAGCCAGGCACCATCGAGTCCCTCCACGAATAAATAAGTACTAACTATGACTTGGAAGAAATTGTAAAGCACAAGAGTCCGTTCAAGCTTAAATGGTTTCCTATTGGCCATATATTTGGGCCCCCATGAGCCCACAAAGTATAGGTATAATCCCAAAATTGTTAATCCAGGCACGGGTGACGATATAAGTGGCCAATGATTTGTCCGATGATCTGTTGGCGAAGGGCAAAAGATCACCAAAATTACCACCAATTTACCAGAAAAATTTAACTAAATATATAATTTCAAGCAATGTGCGTAAACACAGAGTAGTTTTCTCAATCCTAAAAGCATGCTTATTTGAACATAATTGCCTCAAATGAGGAAAGTATGCTCACACAGCACAATGTTGCGTAATGTAGGTATATAGAGACACTTACCGGCCAATTCAGTGAAGAGGAAATCCCAGTATTTGGTGAATCTATTGTCGTAGAGAGACATTTTCCTATATTGAGATTTTTTACTAAACACGCGCCAATTCTAATATCTAATCTTAGCTTCGTTGCTTTTTACGCTAAATGTGTGCGGAAGAGATGTTTGAATTGACTTTAAGTGTTCATTCAGAAAAACCTGAAAAGAAGATAGAAATATGGAAACCAGTTGAAATATTTATTCATATTATTATACATAATTCTTATGATAATTATATAAAATTAGAATGGTGTTTGCTCTAAGATCTCGGAATATTTTTTTTTGATATAAAAAACGTGTTTTGCATGTCAATAACTTATTCACCTCATTGGGAGATATCTCGTGAACCATGGAAATCATTTCTAGCTGGGAGATTTTTTTTGTTAGAATTTGTACCCGGATATCTTGCGAATCTGCTCAATAAAAATAAATTCTTGGAAAAGACTTAAAAGTCAAAGGGATTTATTTATGCACAGTCTGTGGCTGATTGTAACTTATGCTTTAGCATAAATATTTTAGTCTCCAAGAGGCGTGTCGGAATTAATGCAAAGAATATTGTTAAAATCGTTTCCTTAATAATGATAAGAGATCATTTACTTTAATTACTTAATAAGGAATTGAATTAAAATTATATAGGTAATTTATCTAATCATTTTATTTTATAGGGTTTAAAGTGAGTCTATAAATGTACTTCGACTCCGAAGCTTTAATGTTTGCTTTCTGTAACAAATCACTGAGTCATCATTATTCACACTTTCCCATAAGAAAGTGCCTAAATCGCCATTAGTTTGTTAGATCTTTAGCAATAAAATTCTGCCACTGAACTGTGTGAGTTTTGGTAAGAAAAAAAAATAGGGAACTCATCATGATAAACGTAATATAAATCTGGTAGTAATAAGACACAGTAAAAGTTAGTTTTTGTAAGCTTTCTTAGTGTCAGTTTACAAATTAATTCTGGGTTCCTTAAAACATTAATTCTTTTACGCTTACTTCGTGTTACATTCTTACGAACTAATGATTTCATATGAGTTTTCTAAATATATAAAAACTACAATATTGCCTAAAACATTAATTCTTTTAATTGAAAACTGTTAAAGGGCAATAAAACTTTCATATTTAAATTATTTACAATTTATTTTGTTTGTCCCATCAAGGTTATTATGAGTCAATTAATTTACTAAAAGTAGGTTTAATTCAATTAAATTGTAATTTATAAGCCATCTCAAATTTTATGTTGATACATGAAATAGCAATTTATGGATTTTAATTTCAATTTTGGCAATAAATGCTATAAATTTTATCCCTGTGTTTGGCTGTCAAGGGGCTTTCATTTTCTATTTCAGCAAGAACTAAATGCTTATTCCTTTTCCACTGAAACGTTTCCATTTAGTCAAGTTGGTATGTTCTTTTCCACAGAACGCAAAATGTAATTTTGCAATTCCCAACATGGAAGAATTAATATTAAAAATTTTATAGCCAGAATTGCTAATTAGTTATTAATTAAAATTTCATGAAATATCATCGACACAGAAGAAATAATATAATATAAGCACATTATGTAGATTATTTCTCCATCAAACCATCCATCACTTAATTTATGAAGGTATAATGTAATATCGATTTGTAATCTTTAAATTAGTTCCTTTCCACTGAGGAACGCGTGCCTCTAACACGCAAATACGGTTTGTTTTTAAATTGAAGAAAAAAAACTCATTGCTCAAAGCACAATGTTTAAAATTCTTGCAATTTTGCAAAAAAATATGTGTGGATTTTCTGTGAGCTTATTAATGGAGAGACCCTTCAATATGCCTTACTTATAATCTATAGAGAAGGTTGAAAAATTAGACAAAGAGACTTCTCACGTAAATGAATTACTGTTGCTATTTTGCTAATTAATTAGTTCACAGAATTCTCAGTGTTGACTTGGTAATATGCTTTAGTTATTATTGTTTGTTTCAACCAATTCAATTGCCCATTATTTTACCGTCAAAGAAATTCTTTAAAGAATCACAACCGTGGAGTGATGGTGCTCTGAAGCGAATAATTGGCTCAAATTGGCGCACATTTTCTTTTGTCAAAAAATATAGTCCTTGCACGCAAAATATTGAAACGGTAAAGACAAAGTCATGCGAACTGTTTCTCTTTTCTTTGAAAAATAATATTTGAGAATTTCCTTTAAATATATAGAACCTTCAATTTACTAACTAAAAAGCAATGATTGTGTTTAAATTTTTGGTCATGGAAAGTGAGATTAAGTGGGAAACTTGCTCTGCTTTCTGGAAAAACAAGTTTCCTCAGACATTTTCTTTTATTTGTGTACTGAAAAATATTTGAGAGTTCTTATGCTCTATTTAGATTCAAATGTTGTTAGAAAACGCTCCTAAAAGAGATATTTTTTTAAGAAACCAAATTGTCGTTTAATTTTCGAATATATTTGTTTAAAACTTAAGGAGCATTGGCCCTTACATTTTCACACAATAAAGAAAAACTAATTTAACATCATCCTCTTGTCTTTAGCAAATTAACACATTATTTTCTAACACGTGTCTATAAACTTTTGCAATGCACCAATAAGTGCTAATTATATAGTTGAGAAGGTGTTTGAGAATTCATGGCAGATGAGTTGAGGAGATGTTTTAATGGCCAGTGGCAGTGTTTATGAAATTTTTGCTAATATTTGCAAATTTACGGATCTATGGGCGACTGTATACAAACACCACTTACGGAAAAACTTGCATAATCCGTCGATCAAAGTATTTCTTGTAGTGGATTACCACATTCTATATACACATACACCTTTCCATCGTGCAAGAAGTTTAAGTCAATTTTCTGTGTGCTCATCGTATTTTATTGTATTAACTATTAAGTCAAGGTTACGTCTAATGAAGCAACACCAACTTTGAATTGAACTTCAATAATATGGTAAATGATTTTTTGTGGTTAGACAAATTGGATAGAAGATTATATAGGTATTTTGTAGTGTTTGAAAATTTTCACAAAATACTTTTTTTTTTAATAAAAAGAATTATCAAAATTTGCTTATATATTTCAGTTATATGAAAAATATAAATTATTTTTATTACACAACTCTTAAATTAAGACAAAAACTAAACTTAAGTCTTATGTATGAATATGAAATGTCAGTTCCTCAATTATAAGTTAATTTTTGATCGTTAAAAAATTGGTAGATCTTAAGTGCACTGTGTATTTCCGCCGTAAGTCTTAGAGTAAATTATGTTTAATATAAAGAAGATGGTTGAAGTTAAATGTACGTGCTTGGTTTAAGAAAACAACTAAAAATGCAATGAAGGTTGCTCATAAGACTAGACATAACAATACTTCTATTCCATAAGACTTTATTTTAAAAAAAAAAACCTTCCTCGAAATCAGTGAGATGGATGTTTCTATCTCTCATCTGCATTGTTAAGGAAGTTTATTAATTTTCAAATAAAAAGATTACCTTCTGATTAGCTAGCTAATTTGTTACGAAATATGCCCATTATTTTAGAATTACGGTACCGTATTTTTTCCTGATTAGAAACATACATATTAAGCTTGAAGGTCAATGGGTTTGCATTTTAATTTAACATTTATATGTCACTTTGTACATAATAATCAAAACAACGATCCACATATTTGGCATAAGGTGCAATTTACCAAAGAACTCTGCGCGCTCTGTCGATTGATTACAGATTACACTTTACCTTTAGAATAGAACTTGTTAAATTCAATGAGCATTTGAATTATTTATATAATTGTTCGTATTCCTTTTTTTGCTTCGCTAATTGACAAAATTATCTCACAGCTGTTGGTTTTTTTATCATCTAAATAATTCCAAGAATAAAAATTTGCTCTAGCCAGGAGGGCGTTTTAAAAGAATTTTCTTATAGCAATTTGTTATAAATGACAATTATGTTTATCATAATTGAATATTAATATTTAGTCAATCATTAATAAAATTAATGATGTCTTTTGTATGGTTGAACACGTTCTAATGGTTTATAACTACCGAAAATAAGTATAGAAATATTATTCTTTGGTAATGAGAAATATTGACAGTGCTATTTTTAGTGTAAACAAAATGTTTATTTATCAACCCATTCACACCGAAATATTTAATAAAAAAAAGTTAATTTGAATAAAATATTATGAGAATTCATTTGCTTTGGGTTTTCATTGAATATTTGATATGGAAAGATTTTCTCAATATCTTGCATATATAATTACAATGTTCCAATGATTAAGTTTTTTTCTTAAACATTTGCCAAGATCAAATATTTTTACTATAAATCTCTATGCCACACTTTTACTTTTCTTGGCAGAAGAGTACGTTATTTGACCTTGAATAATGCATAAATAATTTAATTTTGAAAAAATCTACAAGGCACAATATATTTTTCTTGGTATTTTAAGATGTCGAGCTCGTGGCTGAGTAATTTTGTGATTTTGTGCATTTATCTTGAGATTTTGCATTGCGTCATTGACAAAAAATGCTTTTGGGAGTTAATGGTTATATTGTTGAGATTGTCTTAGATAACACTCTTTTATACTAAATTATTTTAATTATCCAAGTGAAACTTCCTATTCACACTTTTGATGTTTTTGAATTAAAATACATATACCTTAGTATATTTATTATTCCTATGGTTGAAGGATTAATCCACATAACTTCTTTATTATTTTTTTTCTTTGTATATACGCATTACAAAAGCCCGACTACAATGGCTATATTGCGAAAGAAAATTTATTCTCTTTACTTCAAATATTTATATATCTCCATGAAAACGACGGAAAACCCAAAAAGCTCTCGTTGATGGCAAATTAATAAAAATATCAAAATGAAAAAGAGAAGTCGCATTGAGTCACCATCAATGTCGCGACATTGAATATGGCATAAAATTTATGTGAGATACCGGAAAATTTTTGTGAAATATCCACAAAAATTGCGATACTTGCGTGGGCTGAAATTTAGAAGAAAAAAATATCAACAAGATTTTATTATTAAGTGAATCGCACGCGCTGAGATACCGGCATAATCAAGAAAACACGAGCAACAATGTAAATCATCTTGAAGCAATATAGGAGCAGTTATTGGTATTTTAATGTGGGATTTCCATTTCAAAAGAAGCTGTCAATGGTGCATTTTATTGTTTAGGAATTCAACTAAAAATTTCCTAACATTGATTACGGGCTCATTGGTGGTAATTGGAAAATTCTCACGGCTCAATATTGGTTGATTCTTGCCCCACAGGATTTTCTCATTGTTGAACGAGCTCAACAGAAATTCCCAGAAAAAACAGGATATACTTTACAATTAAATTATAATTCAAATTAAATGTAATTACTATTTATATAAAATCAAGGTTTTTTTCAAGCAAAAACAACTTGGTAAATTAATCTGCCAACTTTTTGAGCGCAATTTCGTACCGTCTAGAATATTTTTTAAGCAAAGAATTTTTGCGCTAAAAAAGGAAGAACTGATACTTGCCAATCAAATGATCCTACAGATTGAAAATACACTTGTTTGTTTCTTCGCGCGACATAAGAGCAAAACATTTTACATAGCATTCCTAAATCGTCAGCATGCCAAACAGGTTCTTTTCGGACAATCGTTTGATGGATTGGATTGAGAAAGATAATGATAGATGGTTAGCACTTGATATAGAATTCCTCAATCATTTTTTTACGTGGTAGAATATGCGCAAAAAATATTGTTCGTGCCACTTCAGTATGGTTTGGGTTATTAAAAAACAAAATATATAATTTAAAAAAAAATTGAAAAGAAGAGTAGAAAACTTTTATGTTTTCAAACAATATGAAATACACATAAACTGTTTTGAAGAAGGAACAGTCAATAAAAAAGTTTTAGAGAAATCTTGATAAGCTGTTATTTTCTCTTTTGGAAGAAAAGAAAGGCACGAAAAAATACATGATTACCTACTATGCCCCCCATAGTTCAGGAACGTTTTAACGAAGATTAATTCTTAAATTTTTTCTAGATGTTTTAAATTATTTGTCTGAAAAATTTTTAAGACAAAACAATGTATTAAATAAAATAACTAAATATACACAGATCTTCTAAAAAACATTCTTATTTGTCGGTATCTGCTTGGAAGATAAATCATAAAATGACTACCTTCTTTTTTTGTTTTTTCTTTAATAAAATTAAAAGGAATCTGTTTGAATATATCAATAAATTTATATGGATATATCTTTTGTAGTAATAATTTTATTTGATACACTATCGCAAAAAATATATTTTATTGTTATTGCAGTTATCACATTTATCACACTCAAAAATCTTATTCAATAACATTTTCTTTTAATTCATTTTATTACAAAGAAAAGAGAAAAATCTCAGCTTAAAAAACCGGACGCGGTCCTGTTTTGTAAATACTTAAATGTCTGCTTTAGACGCTTTAGAACATGTTGGGTGAAAATTCTTACGCACCTGCAGATATACGCAGAGTTAGTATAGATGGTCCCACAACTTTAAGGGAGTAAGCGTCGTCTCTTCGTCCGGCAGCAAATATCCCACCTGCAGATATACGCAGAGTTAGTATAGATGGTCCCACAACTTTAAGGGAGTAAGCGTCGTCTCTTCGTCCGGCAGCAAATATCCCACCTGCAGATATACGCAGAGTTAGTATAGATGGTCCCACAACTTTAAGGGAGTAAGCGTCGTCTCTTCGTCCGGCAGCAAATATCCCACCTGCAGATATACGCAGAGTTAGTATAGATGGTCCCACAACTTTAAGGGAGTAAGCGTCGTCTCTTCGTCCGGCAGCAAATATCCCACCTGCAGATATACGCAGAGTTAGTATAAATGGTCCCACAACTTTAAGGGAGTAAGCGTCGTCTCTTCGTCCGGCAGCAAATATCCCACCTGCAGATATACGCAGAGTTAGTATAAATGGTCCCACAACTTTAAGGGAGTAAGCGTCGTCTCTTCGTCCGGCAGCAAATATCCCACCTGCAGATATACGCAGAGTTAGTATAAATGGTCCCACAACTTTAAGGGAGTAAGCGTCGTCTCTTCGTCCGGCAGCAAATATCCCACCTGCAGATATACGCAGAGTTAGTATAGATGGTCCCACAACTTTAAGGGAGTAAGCGTCGTCTCTTCGTCCGGCAGCAAATATCCCACCTGCAGATATACGCAGAGTTAGTATAAATGGTCCCACAACTTTAAGGGAGTAAGCGTCGTCTCTTCGTCCGGCAGCAAATATCCCACCTGCAGATATACGCAGAGTTAGTATAGATGGTCCCACAACTTTAAGGGAGTAAGCGTCGTCTCTTCGTCCGGCAGCAAATATCCCACCTGCAGATATACGCAGAGTTAGTATAAATGGTCCCACAACTTTAAGGGAGTAAGCGTCGTCTCTTCGTCCGGCAGCAAATATCCCACCTGCAGATATACGCAGAGTTAGTATAGATGGTCCCACAACTTTAAGGGAGTAAGCGTCGTCTCTTCGTCCGGCAGCAAATATCCCACCTGCAGATATACGCAGAGTTAGTATAAATGGTCCCACAACTTTAAGGGAGTAAGCGTCGTCTCTTCGTCCGGCAGCAAATATCCCACCTGCAGATATACGCAGAGTTAGTATAAATGAATGCTCCGGATTGGAGGCCCAAAAAAATTTTGATTTCCGGCCTCGTGGGAAATTGCACTGCGCCACAACAAACACGAATTTTCACGTATTCAGTAGTTTGATTGAATATTTGCCACTTCTACAATTACGGGCACACGTGTGGCAAAGAAAAGAATAAGCAAATTTAGCAGCGGACTGTATAAAATGTTTAATTAGAATTAATTTTGCACCAAAGACAAGAATTTTATTTTCACCCAACAATCTGACATTACTTTCTTTTCTCCCATTCCGCCACGTCATCCCAAACTTTTTTATAGCAAAAAAGTTTGGGAGTCGTGCGCCGATACTTGTCATGCGGCGTGAACATTTCTCCCCCTTCATTGCCACACGTGAAGGGATCGAAGTTTCTCATTATTCTTCAATTACATAATTCTTCATGACAATTCTAAATAATATTCTTAATTATCAATCAACCTTAATTAATTTTCGATTTTAACATATTTTGAAATTATAGAAAATACACCTCCACCAAGTCTACTTCAAAATCTTGCAAATAAATCACTTACAATTTTCCTCTTGTGTTTCCTCTTTTACCAATGTAACCAGTTTCAAGATAGGGCGCATGTAGGTGCCCTTATTGGTCCTGACCGTGGCAACTCTGACCAATCCGTCTCTTCCCGGCTGTACCGATTCCACTATTCCCATGGGCCACTGCGTCGATGCCGCATCTTCATCCATCAGCAAAACTACATCGCCAACCTCCACATTTGGATGCTTTTTGTCCCATTTTTGTCTAATTTGTAATGTTGACAGATATTCTCGTTTCCATCGGTTGGCAAAATCCTGCTGAATCCTTTGACAATGCTGCCACCGACTGAGTGTATTCATCTTCAAATGTTGTAATGTGGGATCAGGCAACTGAACTGGGGGTCTAGTGCCGAGAAAATGCCCCGGAGTGAGTGCAGCAGGATCACTGGGATCCTCGGTGATTGAGATTAATGGCCTACTGTTAAGTACTGCTTCAATCTGTATTAATACGGTCATCAGTTCTTCATATGTAAGGTTGGCTGTTCCTACGATGCGTCTAAAATGATGTTTAAATGACCGAACTGCTGCTTCCCATAGTCCCCCGTGGCTGGGAGCCGCTGGAGCGTTGAAATGCCACTCAACCTCAAGACCACTGGCGTAGTCGATGACTTTGTCTTGAAACCTTTGACTTTGCAAGAGTAGTTTTAATTCTTTGTCTGCACCCGTGAAGTTCGAGCCATTGTCACTATACACCCTCTGCGGCAAGCCCCTGCGGCCGACAAACCTCCTGAATGAGGCAATGAATGAGTCTGAAGAAAGGGATGAGATGAGCTCCAAGTGCACAGCCTTTGAGCTCATGCATACGTAAACAACAACATATACTTTCTCCATGATGGGACTTCTTGGAGCGCGTTTTATGTAAATGTGACCTGTGAGATCCACTCCAGTTTCTCTAAAGGCTCTCACATGATGTACTCTGGGTGTGGGTAGCTCCCCCATCAGTTGTTGCATAGTAGGCGCTCTCACCCTCCTACAAGTGACACACTCTCGAACGATCTTCCTTACTACGTTTCTCCCTCCGATTGGCCAATATTTCAACCTCAACACAGAGAGCACCAGCTGCGGTCCAGCGTGCAACAATTCAACATGACTTCTTCGAATGATGAGCTCAGAGAGTCTTCCTTTGGGGAGTAATTTGGGGTGTTTCACATCAAAGTTCTCATGTGATCTAGCCAGACGGCCTCCAACTCTCAAGATGTTGTCACTGTCGATAAACGGTCGAAGTTTCCTTAGCGATTGTAGCTTTGGCGTAGTCTCCAGTTTTCCTCGTTGTATAGCCTTGAATAAATCTCCGAATGCTTCTTGCTGAGCCCACCTAATGATGTAGGTTTCCGCATTTCGCAATTCCGTTGTGCTTAGACAAGCCTTTCGTTGTGCTGTTACGCTACGAGTTGTTCGATGCCTTCGCTCTCTGAAGAATTGGCACGCCCTAATAACCCATGCTAGGGTTCGCTTCATCCTTGTGATCGAGCTGATGTTCTGTAGCAGCGTTTGATATACTGATGTATTCTCCGCTCCATCCTCTGTCCGCTGTGAACTGACTGACTGTATGGCAGCCTGTGGAATCTGTCTAATTCTCCCAGAAAGTGAACATTCACTTGGGATAAATGGCTTGTTCCAATCTAGTGGGTCGTTGCACAGCCAACTTGGCCCTGTCCACCAAAGAGAAGATTCTGCTAACTGCCTGACGGTTGCACCTCGGGACAAAAGATCCGCTGGATTCTGTGTTGTAGAGACGTGCCTCCATTGTGAAGCTTCCGACCCAGCCAGTATCTCGCGAACTCTCCTTTTGACAAATATGTCTTGCCGAGGTTTGGGGTTGTGAATTTGACACAAGATCACCGTGGCATCAGTCCAAAAAAAACAGTCCTCAATGTGGAGGGCAGTTGCCACCACACCAGCCAGCTCCACGGCCATAACTGCACCACACAGTTCTGCTCTTGGAATGGTGAGCTGTTCTGAAGATTCCTCTGAACACTGCTCAATAAGCTCTAAGTTGAGGTTGTTTTTGTCATCATAGGGTGAGACTCTGGATTTTGATGTCAACATACGTGAAGATCGATTCCCACTATCGTCTGAGCTTACCACATACACTACTGCTCCGTAAGCTCTTTTGCTGGCGTCACAAAATATGTGCAATTCACGACGACTCACCGATTGGAGGGGCGAAATGCATCGTGGGATTTTTATTTCACCAATGTGCTCCAAATCAGACATGAACTCCAACCACCGCACTTTGAGGTCTTCAGGAACTTTGTCATGCCAATCCACTTTCCTAAACCAAGTTTCCTGGAAGATTAACTTTGCTGTGGTAATGATAGGTCCTATGAACCCACAGGGATCGTATATGCGTGCCGTCTCCGACAAGATAGAATGTTTCGTAACCGGAAGTGTTTCATCGAATTTGGCAGTTCTGTACTGGAATGTATCAGCTTTAGGATGCCACAGCACACCCAAGGTTTTTGATTCTTCCTCCAATACATCCATTGCTTCCACATCAGAGTCACATTCGTCCTGTATGACTTCCGCACAATTGGACTTGAATTTTGCCAAGGTCATTCCGGCCTTGCGGAAAATCTCCTTTAATTCCTCCTTCAGCTGAAAAGCCTCCTCAACGGTATCTACCGACATCAATCCATCATCCACATAAAAATGATTGATGATTGCTTCTGCAGCATTTGGATAATTTTCTCCCTCATCACTTGCCAACTGTTTCAATACTCGTGTTGCCAAAAATGGGCTAGATGCAACTCCAAAGCAAACGGTACGGAACCGAAAATCTTGAACGCCAGACTCCGGCTCGAAGGACCAAAAAATGTTGGGTGAAAATTCTTACGCACCTGCAGATATACGCAGAGTTAGTATAGATGGTCCCACAACTTTAAGGGAGTAAGCGTCGTCTCTTCGTCCGGCAGCAAATATCCCACCTGCAGATATACGCAGAGTTAGTATAGATGGTCCCACAACTTTAAGGGAGTAAGCGTCGTCTCTTCGTCCGGCAGCAAATATCCCACCTGCAGATATACGCAGAGTTAGTATAGATGGTCCCACAACTTTAAGGGAGTAAGCGTCGTCTCTTCGTCCGGCAGCAAATATCCCACCTGCAGATATACGCAGAGTTAGTATAGATGGTCCCACAACTTTAAGGGAGTAAGCGTCGTCTCTTCGTCCGGCAGCAAATATCCCACCTGCAGATATACGCAGAGTTAGTATAAATGGTCCCACAACTTTAAGGGAGTAAGCGTCGTCTCTTCGTCCGGCAGCAAATATCCCACCTGCAGATATACGCAGAGTTAGTATAAATGGTCCCACAACTTTAAGGGAGTAAGCGTCGTCTCTTCGTCCGGCAGCAAATATCCCACCTGCAGATATACGCAGAGTTAGTATAAATGGTCCCACAACTTTAAGGGAGTAAGCGTCGTCTCTTCGTCCGGCAGCAAATATCCCACCTGCAGATATACGCAGAGTTAGTATAGATGGTCCCACAACTTTAAGGGAGTAAGCGTCGTCTCTTCGTCCGGCAGCAAATATCCCACCTGCAGATATACGCAGAGTTAGTATAAATGGTCCCACAACTTTAAGGGAGTAAGCGTCGTCTCTTCGTCCGGCAGCAAATATCCCACCTGCAGATATACGCAGAGTTAGTATAGATGGTCCCACAACTTTAAGGGAGTAAGCGTCGTCTCTTCGTCCGGCAGCAAATATCCCACCTGCAGATATACGCAGAGTTAGTATAAATGGTCCCACAACTTTAAGGGAGTAAGCGTCGTCTCTTCGTCCGGCAGCAAATATCCCACCTGCAGATATACGCAGAGTTAGTATAGATGGTCCCACAACTTTAAGGGAGTAAGCGTCGTCTCTTCGTCCGGCAGCAAATATCCCACCTGCAGATATACGCAGAGTTAGTATAAATGGTCCCACAACTTTAAGGGAGTAAGCGTCGTCTCTTCGTCCGGCAGCAAATATCCCACCTGCAGATATACGCAGAGTTAGTATAAATGAATGCTCCGGATTGGAGGCCCAAAAAAATTTTGATTTCCGGCCTCGTGGGAAATTGCACTGCGCCACAACAAACACGAATTTTCACGTATTCAGTAGTTTGATTGAATATTTGCCACTTCTACAATTACGGGCACACGTGTGGCAAAGAAAAGAATAAGCAAATTTAGCAGCGGACTGTATAAAATGTTTAATTAGAATTAATTTTGCACCAAAGACAAGAATTTTATTTTCACCCAACAATCTGACATTACTTTCTTTTCTCCCATTCCGCCACGTCATCCCAAACTTTTTTATAGCAAAAAAGTTTGGGAGTCGTGCGCCGATACTTGTCATGCGGCGTGAACAGAACATACAAAGTAAAAGTTATTTCAATAGTAATTCTTTTTTTTCCGCAACGAGAATTTTAGGGGTCATTGAAAGTGCGATTTACACGCATTTCATGTTTCTATATACAAAATATTTACGGTGTAGTTAGTAACAAGTAAAATTTCTTATGTACACACAAATGATTCACTTATGTGTCGACCTTTCTTATTCCAGAAGTTTTCAAAACCATCCTAATTGGGTCAAAAACCTGATTTTCCCGCAGGTGGAGTTCCTTTCTTTTGAAAGGTCGCCAATCACAGAAACCGCGAGAGAGAGGCGCGAGAAAAGTAATTAATTGAAAATTGTACATAACTAGTTTAACTTGGCTTGGTTTGCTTTGAACAAAAATATTTCTTATCAATAAATTATTTTGAAATGTGGATTAAATATTCTACATTACCAAGAATTTGTTACATTTTCTTGAAGTTCAAAAATAAATATTTTTCTTAATTGCCAAAATATGTTTCTTTTTCTTGTGTTATTAAATTAAATTATATTATTAGTTCTAATTGAAGAATTCTTAATGGTAATACTTTGCAGCATGCAACAATAAATTTAATTTGTGCAATTTAATCGTTATAATAAGTGATTTTAAATAACGTGGGAAATGTGGGGAAATGGGAGACAATCTGCCTAGCAGATCGATAGACACATCGTTGTGAGAATTTTTTCTCGTATTCACACATATAATTTTAGCGATAATTCCATGTTTTATGATTCGCCCTAAAAGTTGTACAAAAAAAAAGTGAAGGGATGATACTCACTGAATGCCAGTCCAAATGATTTTTATTCCAATTTCTCCGTGCGACTTGCACTTTTCTCTTTTTTTCTTCTTTCTAAAACTTATCACAAATTATATAAGCCAAAAAACCTCGTAAATTGTTCTTCACTTTCCACACTAATTTGAGAGCTTTCCTCTGCCGTGGTGTGTCGGGCAACTGCACAGTTTCATTTATATCCGAAATTTGATGGAACAACAACTTGGCAGAAATTGATTTCTTTTATAGATGAATTGCTATGATATAAGGCCTTTTTCCTCTCTCGGTGCTCTTTACTCAAATCTTCGCCACATCAATCAAACAAAACAGCTCGGTTTTTAATTTTTTCTTCTTCTATGCTTCAGCTGTATGGCTTTGCTCGAGTGCGGCCAAATTGTAGCAAATCCATATACAAATGATGGGTGGCAGAAAAAAGAGAGGTGGTGCTTCCGAAAGAGCGTCTGAGTTTTCCCGAATCTCGCGAGGAACTGAACAACCGAGTGCGTCTGGGTCGTGTGTATATCCAAAAAGACTTTGGTTGGGAGGTATTAGATTGTAACTATGGAGAGAATGTGCAGTCGCTGAAACGAAAAGCTCCAAGCTCCACACGAAGAGCTTTCGAGTCACCCACGGGTGGGGTGTGCGCCACAAATACTCTCTCACTCACGCGGGGAATCAATAAAATTGTTATATGGTGGTGAATGTGGGGGATTTTAATTCGGGTGCTTTCATGAGAGGGTGTCGCACACATTTTTCGACACCTCTTGTCAATGGCATGAAAATTTTCCCATTACAATTGCTAATTTCAAGAGCAAAAGCATTAACAATGATATTGCAGAGAGGATGCGTTTGCAAAATCACATGAGAATGTCGCTATGGTTTTGCACATTTTCGGTGCCACTGGCAATTTATTGCAAATCTCAACTTATTTTTGCTCACCCATTTTTGCTTGTTGATTGCAGTCTGACAGAAATTATATATGGAAATTTTCACCCTAGACCCAAAAAAATGTATTTTGATACCAGCTATTTGGTCATCATCTAAGAAGGGTCTGCGTAATTGCATCATTGCTGCTTTTTTCAATGCCAAGTTGCAAGTTAAACTTTCGCCATACTATGCCAACGTATGTATACCCAAAAAAAAAGATCAATAGAGTGCATAGGTATTGTGAAAAGAACATGAAAAGAGCCACCAGCCGATCAACATTATAATACCGCGCATAAGCAAAACGGCAAAGTGAAAGAGGTTAATGCTCACATTACGTAAAAGGTACACAAGCGTTATGATGAACTTAACACCATTTTTTGGATGATTTGACTTGTATTTTGAGAGACACTATGTACTCAAGATGACCTTAAGCTATTGGCAGAAGACTTTGTCCATCCGAATGGGTGTGATTGCATATGCGCAATCCATTGAGTTTTGATCCAATTCCCCATTGCACAATCCAACTTTATTTTTCTCAAATGATCCCCAAGCACATATCCACCACACTAGTGCAAAAAATCTAATCAATATCCAATCAAGATATATTATTGATTGTATATGGCAAATTGCTAATACATATATTAATAGCTGATTTACATGCGCGGACTCAAAAGTTGACCCATTAATAACATCTGGCGACAATTGGTGCTTTCGATTAAATTGCTATTAATTCGCAGATAAAAAAAGTCCACAGAGGGAATTTCTATAATAAATTCCAATCTATGGAGAAAACATTAATTTCCATTGAGATTCTCTCCTATTCTTCACTCACCACAGCGATCATATTGCGTATACATGCGAAATTGGAATTTTAGCAAGAAGCTGCCTTGCAAGAGGTTGGGCTTTTTACAAAGCCCCGCGAAGCAACGTGATGTGATAAAATCATACTTTTTGTTAGGAGCATCTTTTAAAATTAATATATTATTGGAGATGATGGCTGAATCAATTCTCCATGATGTATTTTAACTTTTTTTTGCAAGACTTCCTGCAGATTGGCTGTTTCTTACCAAAAAAAGATATATGGAATACCTATTTGCGTCATACGAAAGCTCACGTATATTAAGCACAAAGGCAAAAAGAAAATTTTTGAAGAAGGAGCAAAGGTAGTTGTAGTTCGCTGTTTCCTCGCACATTGCCAGTGGGAATTTCATGTAATTTTGATTTTCTTGCTCATCAAAAGCTTATGACAGACAGAAATGAAGTTGTAACCTTTACAGGGTCAACAGGTACCCGTAGGGCAAGAAAAGCCGGCTAGAATACTTTTTATTAAATTAATAAAATTACTTTCAATTATATTAGGAAGGAGACATGCGGCCAAAGTCTTTGGGAATGGTTTGGAAGCTCAAGCATCTCTTGAAAGGAAGAGGATTTAAAAAAAATACTGAAAATATCATAAATCTGAATTTCTGTCAGAAAAATCACTAGAAAATGTAAAAAAAACATTATAAAGTTAATTTTGAAGGAATGAAAGGATATTTCTGGATAAAAGCTCTTTATCATGAATTGACGTAATTTATGTATTATGTCATAATTAAAACAAAAAAATCCTACAGGTTGCCTAATAGAAAATTTTGATATTCAATGTAACCATCAATTGTTACATGATAGTCAAATTAACGAGTTAGTGTTTTATAGTACCTATACCTGTCAATTCCACGCACCTGTTGCGAGTTTCATCAATAAAACAACAGAGCTTCGGAAGATTATTATTTTGAAATGATGAACGATGCGAACAAAGTCCGTAGACCCATCATCATAGCAAAGGAAAAACCAGATTTAAAAGACGCTGAACTTCGCAGAAAAAAACGCAGATTTTGGACGATAAGATGGATCTGACTTTGCCTCCTTGAGACGCAAAAATATGCTTTAGAGACTTTTAATCGTTTCACACTTAATAATATGGTTCCATAGACGAAAAAAAAAGAGAATCTCTTGCAATTACGTTGAATTTTTATTGCGTGACAATAAGGAAATTTTCAGGTGACTTCTAACAATACAAATTACTAAAGTACATACATTTTTTTATGACTATGTGGGGGGTATGTTGTGATGAAAATGGCATGAATTTTCTGAATACTTCAGTGGAATGCAACTTTTCGTGTGATTGAATTAACACCTTCATAATGATGATTCATAGAAAGCAATTAGTGTGGTGGCAAAAAAAAGTGCCACAAATGCCATGAAGAATTGAATTTTTTGGCGGCAAATTATTCAATTACCAAACTCTCTAATCAATGAGATTGAATAGAGGGACAAATTGGAAATTATACACATCATTTGTATAGTATGTATTTGTATGTTTTGTAAATAATATGGGGATGATGTTTGTTTGTGGAAAATTAGATTGTGGAAAATGTGCCGGGGTGATTAGTCTCTTTGATTAGTTGCACCTTTCTGCAGATACTTGTACGCGATGGTATGTTGAATTTACTATGTGCTTCTGACTAGTCTTTTAAGTACACTACAGAAGATAAAAGCACTGAAACTACTTGCAACATACACCATCAGCAATGCGTAGTGAAGGTCGTGTCCCATTAATATGGTGGTGTATTGTGCCATCGTCTGCTTGACACTCTAAGACTTTGTTAAAAGAGTCGCCTAGTGGATGAAATTATTGAGTTTTTCAGTACAAATACTCCAAAGCTCATTACATTTAATGTGTAGTGCCAAAAAATATAAAGACCTCTCCGTTTCTTTTGTGCTGCTGAATGAACTTTCTTCATTCATTGCCGAACGAATCAACCCATTTCCCACAAGATACATAACATCGCATAAGCGCCGCGACGTATGCAAAATGGAATTGTAGGTAGCATTTAGTGAGCTTTTTTCGAGAATTTCTTAAATTTTCATTCGTCACAATTTGATTACATATTTTCTAGAAAAAAAAGCTCTCTCTCGCGCAGATTTATAACCAATTTCCAGTACATTATTTTATGCCTCTATCATAATCTTCCTCTAACCTTTATGAAAAATAGAATATGAAGGGCGATACTGTCGCTTAGTGAGCTTTTCCTAATTTCTTATTCTTCACCGCCCAAGTTCCGTCTTTCAATGTCGACGTATAGAAATATTAATTCAATGATTGGTTGGAGGTCTTTCGGTATTTGTCAGTTTTCTTGCAAAATTAATAAAATATGAGCAATTGAAAGAAATACATGAATTCACCACTTTACCTGATGTACAACATGCTGTAAAGTTCTTATAAGCAAAAATACTTTGTGCAGCCTGTCAATCACACCTGAGCTAAGTGAAGCAAATCACATGTTATATTGCTCAAAACATAGATGCACAACAGTGAGAAGCACTATTTTACTGTTAATAATATATGCTTTGGTTAATCAAGATTGAGAAAAAAACAATTCGAAGATTTTTCTTATATTGTGAAAATTTTCAATTTAAAAATCAAAAGAAATCATTTAGATTCAAAAAAGATTAATTTCAAGAAATCCATAAAGCATAAAGTTGGACAAAAAATACTTTCGACGCATTTTTCATTATAACAATGAAATGAAAAGCCATCATATTTGACGTTGACGAGCTTCAATGAAAAATTCGAACAATAAGATTTCTAATTAGACTACAAGTTCAATTTATTATTTTCGTAAACTTGATGATGTGCCACTGAAAGATCCATTCATTGCTGATTTTATAAAAAAAAAGATTTGAATGTTTTTTTCTTTTATTTGATATTAAATATCCATTCAACCACCTCAAAGTGTGATTTAATTGAGCTATGACTAATAAAGTAGCACGATGGAAATTAATTTTCGTAGTATTTTAAATTAATGAATTTCTATTCAGCGAAGTTTAATAGTTTTAAATTTCAACTTTCAAGTGAAATAAAATTCTTAAGATTCTATAAAATTAACTGAAAATTTCTTTCATGAATTTTTATTGAATTTTTCATGCTCATGATTTAAAATTGAACATAATGAAAATCTGTTTAATATTTTTATATATTATAGCATTATGTAAAATATGACATTGCTTCTGAGCTTTCGACAGACACCATATATCTTTTTTATGCCAAAAAAAAACGATCATTTAATGAAAAAATATTACCATTTTCATATCTTGAGATAAATCAATGATGAAGACACAAAGGCAACAAAATTTCTCAGTAGGAAATATATTTTATTTATTTTTTACAAAAAAATAGGAGATCAAGATATCTAGTGGTGACCTCAATGAAATATTTCAAAACCCCTTTGAAATTTTCAATCCTCTATGCCAAAACATTGCTAAAGAAGATTTTGATAGAATTACTCAACACCACCTTTGTGTGCGTATAACATAGTAGATATTCTTGTGCGATTTTTACAATAATTTATTGTACATTGACTCTAATGCGCAAAAAAAATGGATAATGCGGTAATACGCGACTTTTTCATGCAACCTTCATAGACACGTTTTAATAATTGCAGATTTTTTTTGTTCATTCACCGGCAATACACCTCTCATTTTTTTTCAAAAATCAATCACTTTGTGTACACCTTTAATGTTTTTAATGCCCACCTTTTATCGGATTTAACTAAAAAGATAAATTCCCCGTAAGCTTTTGAATATATTGCGATCTCTATAATGATTCTCATTATTTCAAGTAGATGTTATTGAGAATACCAAAAAGTCCCCAAAGTGCTTTAGAGGAAAGAAATAAAAAACAAGGAAAAATGTAATAGTTCTTTCGGGGTGAATGACTTAGATGGACCTCGAGGTGTCCAGTAGCTTTGGGCGAAACTATTGTTAGTTAAGTAATTGTAATTGGATCTAATGTTATATATTTTTGTGATATACATTTTTGCATAGGGGGAAATGGGGCAAAATGTTAGAAAATCAAGACCACACATCTCCAATATCTCAGTAAATATTATTTCGTAATTGTTCTAATTTAGTCAAAAGGTACCTTTTATAACTCTAACTAAGCCTATAAAGTTTTATATTAATTGATCTAATATTTTGGGATTTATTTAAAAAACAAATTTTTCGAATTTCAAAGTTACTTTGACCTTTCATTTCAATATCGTATTTTGGCGTATTTCTGTGTAATTTTTTTGATCCAAATGCATTTTTTGATAGAGTAACTATTGCTGAACACGAATTTAGTCTAAATTTTCCGAAAAAATTTTCCGGGTTTTCCCGTATAACACTGATAGTAAAAAGTACCCCTTGGGGCAAAATGTTAGAAACCGTTTTTAAGGCTGTTAACTATTTTTTTGTTTATTTATTTTATTTTTTTCCAGTCGGCACACTTAATACTTATAATTTAGCATGTTATATTACTCTCTATTACTAATATAAAATTATTTAAAAAATAAAAAGTGCAATTTCATAAATTTTTCATTTTTTTTATTTTTTGTATTTTTTTTATTAAAAAAAATTTCTAATTGTTACGCAAATACCTTATTATCAATTGCTTTTATAGTGTCTAGATGAAATAAATTCATAAAATTGAAATTTAAGGCCAAAAAACGCAAACTAACATTTTGCCCCATGATTTTTGAAACAGGCAAATGTGGAAGGGTTTGGAAAATGGCCTGAAAATGCATTTTCCCGTTGAGATAGAGAAAAATCGTCTGAGACAAAGTTGTAGCCCGGAAAATTTCCTATAAGATAGTCGTCATGAGAAAACTCAAATATTTTCAGGAAAATCAGGAAAATGTTTCTCCCAAAAAACTAACAAATTGCCCCATTTCCCCCTAATAGGTGACAATAAATCAATGCCATATGCTTTTAAAAAAAATGATTAATTAGTGATACGATTGTAAATTTTCTTAAGAGCCAGTAAACATGAGATTGAGATGGTCATCGGCTTTAGATTGAAAATTTTCAAGTTTCAAATGATGCAACGTCTCACTCAAATTCAGTGTCATTCCAAATGACGGGAAATTTGAATAATTTTTGGAATATTATTGAGAAATTTTTGTGGACTTTATCTTGCCCGTGGAGACACCACAATCAAGGTAATCTCTGCGCGGGAAAACCTTCGAAGACATAATAATTTTGAATAAATTAATTATATTTTAAATAGTTTTAAATCACACACTATGTATACATTTTTAATTACGTGATATCTGTTTTATAGTGTTTTTTTTTTCTACTTGACGGATCTAATCTCTATCAAACTGACACCGTCACGAAAATGGAACAATTTTAAGTTTCTTTCGCATTATGCCAACGAATTGGCAATGAAAAAACCCGAATATTTCCATAAAACACCCAAAATATAACGAAATGGGCATTTCACAAAAATTGAACTTGAAGCATGAAGTTCAACAGCATTTCGGCGGAATATTGTGCAATCACCCCGATGCGACATATTCGATTGCATTTGGCTCCAATTGACCGTACCACTTATCCTTCGGTATTGGGAATGTGAGAGATTTTTGGGGGAAAATTTTTAATTTAATCCGTATATACCTCCTGCAATATGGGGGGCTATACGCGCATTCACTTTCAAATTGGTGTCGCCCCCTAAAATTCAAAGAGAAAAAAAAAACATTTAAATATATAACGACACATAAACGGACTTGTGATCATAATCTTGAAGATTTCGCACACTCTGGGGATTTACGAGGAACATCGCACACTGTTGGGTTGTACCTCCTATAACACATCGCATCTTGCCCATGGTAAAAGTGTGCAAATATTTAGAAATGCTGCACATACTTTCAATTCACCACACAAGTACTAACCCATGTGGAATGCTATGTAAAATTACTTTTATTGCATAGCAAGGACAACGAGTTTTCATGCCGTAATCTTCTACAATTGCTAAGGTATTGTACGGTGTACACAGGTCCGAAAAAGCTCACCTGAGGTCCACTTGATGGAGCCCATTTAGGAGGCTCTCAACTCCAGAGATTCAGTTTTTGACTGTACCTGATGCTGTTAGCATCAAGTGCTTGTGCCAAAAAGCCGCAAAAATTTTTTGAAAATTTTTTCCTCACAACAAAATTATGACAAAACATCTTTAACCTTCTTTTGCGACGACAAAACGGTGAAAGATGAAAGTGAAATTCCTTCGTGTGTGATATTGAAATGATTTTGACGATATATAGCCCCTGAAAAAGGTGTGTTGCAACTTCTCAATCATCTATTTCTTCGGGGAATGGTGTGTTTGATTTTTTTGCTGCAAAAGTGTGTATATAGATTGGGGAGGGACATCGCGCATTATATGTGCAGAAGTATCCGCCAAAGACAACTCTTTCGTGCAAGTTTCCACGCAGGAAAATTGTGCAATTGCATCACGCGGTGGCGTCTTATGGCTTCATTGCCCCATTCACATACTTCCACTCTGCACCACACGTACGATTAATATTTTTATTGAATGTCTGAGCCAAAAGACGATGAGGCTGTGACAAGTTGAAATTTTTGCTCTATACATTGAGATAGGTCCAAAATGTAAACACTTCGAGTAACACTTTCACGCATAACCAGAAAATAAATAATAATAAAATATACTGAGGGGAACTTTGGATCAAATCATCAAAAAAGATGTTGAGGTTTTGTCAAAAAATTATTTAAAATTTGAATAAAATTAAAACAGCCCAAAATAAAAATATTTTGTGTTTTTTTTTGAGCTTTGAGAGCTTTTAAAAATCATTTCTTTTCTTCATTAGTGGTTGTTTTTCTTGAAAAATTATAAATGTAAAAAAGCTCTGTTCTTCTAAAGTTTATTAAATTAGTCACAATTTTTATGTAATTACACAAAAATATTTTCTCTCAGTGATTTAATGTTTTAATAAGTATATTGTGAAATGCAATACATAATTGCCTTGCATTTTTCGGCTCAAGACCACCGATCATGGCCTTCAATTTGGGCAATTCGGCAATAAAGTCAATGAAAGGTGCATATTGGTAGTGCAAATGATGGTCTTCCCTCAGTTTGTATTTTAACAACAACAAACATACATAATAATCCAGGATCCGGAATCGCAAAATACCGCAGAAAAATTTCCCATTGACGCTTGATCGCTGATTTGGTGTATATTGGAACAAAAAAGAACGTACATAGAAATGAAGTGGCTAACAAATAATCTAAGTAGAAATTACACATTAATTATTAATTAATGTGTACATTAAAGATGGGGAGATATTAAGCCGATATATGGTTGTTTTGTAATTTCCTCCTAGCGTCGTCATCAAAGCTTATACCACCATGTCAGAACATTACGTGTAGTTCGTCAGCTTTAATGTGCTGAATGGCTCTGAAGATCACGATCTTTTATACCACATTGAAAACATCACAATCGAAATATTCATTCAAGTGTCCAGTTGGGAAAAAATCACGATGCACGTATGATCTATTCACTTGCACCTGCAACGGTAGCATTGTCAGTAGTGTAGTGAAAACAACATTTGCAACTTCGTCTGATGCTTACATTATTGCACTCATACACGAATTTCCCATAAAGATCTGGAAGCAGAGTGATTTATGACAGAGAATAATTTGATAGAATTTTATAGTTATCATGTATCTACAGCTTAGGTTGCATCCGGATAAATGAATAGATAGTAACAAATTTATACATTGTATTAATTTCAAAAAGCGATTAGTGATAGTTGCAACTTCTCACTATAAATGCAAAACACGAGCAAAGAGATAAGAATTATTATATGAAAACATTGCACAGCATTGCGTCCTTCAGTGGAATTTCACCGCAGCAATTTTCTTAGCGGTATATACCATGTCAACTGCACACGTCCCATCTTACCAAACTATACGCGCAAAAGCGCGTGATCAACATTTAGACGACTTTTAATCCCCAAATTATCAGCTCATATCAATCAGTTTGTCATAGATGTGGAGGGAAGAGAAAAAAAATTCCATAAAATTGGAAGTAATGTGATGCTGATTTATAGCCACTCTCGCATTATGATCAGTAGCAATTCCAATATATCAGCCCTGACCCACTTTCCTCGTCATCAGCAACATCATCGTACCACCCAGACAATTATGATACACCGGCAAATGAATGCAATGCAGAAAGTGATCTTGTTCAATTACACACCTTTTACGACTCTGCCGTAATGCAAACAACTGTAATTTCCTCCTTTGCAAGAATGTGTCAAATTGTTCAGCATACAAATTGTGCAATCACCCTTAATGATCTCCTTAATGATCACACACTCTTTGAGAGAAAAATTTCCATAGAGAGCGCGATCTTCTTCAGAGGTGGTTCCCCATAAGACTTTTATTTTCTTCATGGTCACACCGCATATCCTTGTGAAAGATTGCCTTTTTGATTCCCACCATGCCGCAAAGACGGTTTATTATGATGATCATATGAGAGCTGAAACTTTGAAAGCAAAAGTTGTCAACACGATGGTGTGAGTGATTGTGGAGGAAAGACCTAAATGTTTGCTTTTTAATTCAACAAGCAGGTTGTTTGCACTATTTGTGCTATTTGAGTGTAGCCATACAACATAATTTTTGTACACTAAATGAAAGATTTCAATGCTCACTAAGGAAGGGAACGTTTTTTGGGGGTATGTTATTGATAAAACTTACGTTAGTTTCTTTGATGCAAACAAAAATTATATTTTATTATCTAAATTTAATATTTTACTGTTCTTGACTTTTCTGATGTGAATTATAAAAAAAAAATGTTTTAATTTTTCCAAAATAATTTTCAATGTAAAAAATTTAACATCTCTTCAAGGCAATGAATGCCCTTTTATTTCCTTCTCCTGATGATTTCTTATTGTTAAAATGCTTATTGGATTATTCTTAGCCTTGGGTACTGTTGGAGAGCTAAAGCTTGTTTTACTTGTGTATTTATTTTGTTAGTTTTGAAAAGCCCCTTGGGGCGATCGCTAAATCTCCGCGTGGAATTTGATCTTTTATTGTACTGCAAGTTGGAGTTTGACCGACAAAAGATTTTGAGCAACCGTCAAAATGCTCAATGCTCTTTTTTTGAGAAGCACTAGCCTGAGAAATTAGTGAGAAAATTCCGACAGGAAAGACCAATTACTCTAATTTTGTTGTATTAACTTATTTTTATGTGTGAAATAGATATTTTATTTTATCGCGTGATATGTGAAAATGAAATTCAATGCATGTGTTATAAACACCACAATTAATATCGATCAATACACGATATCATATATTGGTTATTAAATTAAATGCGATAGGTTATGGGTTTTTTGTTCACAAACTCACACATGTACCGTCTAGACTCGATTAGGCAACGCATCAAAATAGTAATTTTGTTTGAGCAAATACAGGGCGTTTTGTACTTAACACCATGTATGCGAAAGATATTCAAGGTAATAGAAAATCGGTGTAAAGTTTGCATATTGCAAACTAAAAAAAATTGGCAATTGGCAATGATAGCATCATAATGAGGTAGGGGAATTAATAATATATAGTTTTAAGACGAAAAATTGCAATGTATGACCGGTGTTAAGTACATATATGTGTAGATTTTTTTTGCGAAAAAAAAGAAGAAAATAATTGCTACACATTCTTAATAAAAACAATAACAAAATAATTTTGCACTCATTCACTTCAACCTTGTTATAATTAAACTCTAGTGTCACTTTTTAAATACATAATATTCTTTTCTTCTCACTCAGCTCTATGTATTATTATATTTATGTGTATACATGTCGAAATTCGTCATGCGATAGCATATTTATTGTGAGCATAGTCGTCGTCACTCAAGTGCGGATCTTAATTTACGTGAACTTTACATTAAAGATGAATTTCGTAACGATAAACTTGTCACTCTTTTATAACGTTTCTACCACCAAAATATAACTTTTTTTTTCATTTTCTTACCCAACAATAGATCCGAGGGCAAGTGTTGATATTTAAGATGAATGAATTGTAAGAATAAAAATTCACTTTATACTATTCGTGTCTTATTTACACAATTTCTGACTTTTTCTGGATGAGATTTTGCACGATTTTATTGTACTATGCATAATTCTCCATTAACCATAATTGGAGTGTGCCTCCGTACAAAAGAATTACTTATACACTCCTCCCGCTCATTTCATCAACATTATTTATGTGATTTTGCAAAAAAATGCGCTTATATTCCATCACCACGCCACGTATAAACAGGTGCCAATCTCGGAAGTTTTATTCAAAAACCTCATGATCTTTTACATAATTGGTCAATGTCAAATCCGTTGGATAAATCGTGAGATGAGATTGACCATCATAGAAATTGTCTTGTGAAAAAGAAAGGTCAAATAAAATTTCCATCATAGAGTCATCGCATTCAAATTGTTCTTCCTTGAACGGTCAACTACATTATAAGTGACATTCTATCGCGAGAGTGTCTCCACACTTTGCAAAAAAAATTGAATAAATTTAATGTAAGCTTTTAATCATCACATTGAGGAAGTGCCAAGTAAGCACAAAGAATTGTGAAGAATTGCAAAAAATATGGGCTTGAATGAAAATAAACAATAATAATGCACTGTTTTACGCAAAATCAATTTATACCTAATGTAAAGTTCACACAATTTTCCAAAAGTTCAAACAGAAAAGTCAACAAACACGAAAAATCTTTTTTTTTTAATTGTAAACTTTTATCAAATATGCTTTAACTAATTTCGATTTTAGATTAAAAATGAGGACGTGGTTTTTATAAATTTACATTCACTTGAATTTTATTTTTCACTCAAAGCAGAAATCATGCGTAGATAAAACCCCTAAAAAATTCGAGGACACACAAAATGGTCCACATCGTCTACAATCTCCATAATTTATTCATTTAGTTGATTTTCTTGAATTCATTGGAAAGCATTTTACATACATATAGATTTTCCAATGAAATTATGCAATAGATTTTGTCTTACAAATTGCAGTGATTGGGAAAAGTTCAATCGTTCAATCTGAAATTGCTATATAGAAAACTTTTAGCCCCTTCTAAATTGCAGCATTTCCATATATTTTGTGTTCTGTGAACTTTCAACTCAATCTCCGAGAGAGAGAGAGAGATTTATTTTCCCACTAAAAAAAGACTTTGGCAATTTCCTGCAATCTTCCATAAAAATCTCTTGGCCCAATTTTGAGGCCTTCCCCTCTAAGAACCATACGTGTTGCCTAACATTCCGCCACTATCGGCAATTAAATGCTTAAAAATCAAAAATCTGTTTGTATCATTAAATCTCCACCTTGTTGCGACAATTTGTACATTTTTTTTCAATGAAGAATAATTTCAGCAAGGAAGTTTATGGGTAATATATAGTTAAAAAATATGTCTTGTGTGTTGGCCAGGGTGAAGTAGATCCCACCACTACCAGCACAATAATGGGAAAAGTGAACAAAAGATTTGAGAAGAGTTATGAAAAAAAGGTGACTTTAATAGTGAAAATTACACAAATTCGATGTAAAAGTTCGCCAAGGACGTCGATTAAGCGCTTGGACGCGACGTGTGCACATTTTCTTTTTCGATATACATAAGTTGTGCCGTATATATGCTAGTCGGTATGGCAAATTCAATATGAGGCAATCAAACAAGTCAAGTTGGGAGGCAAGAAGGTATTTTCATTTAGTAGTTGTTCAGTCGCCATCGACGGAAACGGTATTACTTGGGAAAAGATTTTTCAGATTAACTCCACGCTCAACTGGGTGGTCGCGCAGCTTTCGTGAGCTTTTGCCGATTGAGCTTTATGTGGCGCCGTATGTGTGTGTGTGTGTATGTTTGCGAATGATAAAGCGAGAAGTGAACGTTTAGGCAAAAGACAAGTGGGAGTTTGCTGACTCTATTTTCCCGTGTACAAAGTTCCGATCTCTGTGGGGAGATTCACTTTGGTGGAGCGAGTGGCTCAAGTCTAAACCACTCTAGGTAGCTTGCATCAGTTTCTTTTCAGATTTCCCGGTGACAATATCACTTGAATTACTCAGTGCTGACTTTTTCGGGGGGCTCACTATACCACACAGTATTTTGCACGAGACATTTTTATAACAAATTCCTCGGCAAGAGCAGCAACAAGTTTTAAGAATTTGCATAACAACCACAATATTTTCATTTTATAATTCTTTATTCTGCATTCCGCACAGAATAAATCTGCATCATCATCAGGACTTTATGGCCAGCATGTATTCATGACAGAGTGGGAAAAATATTTTTTTTTACAATCAACACACCTGCTGTCCAAGTGGTTGGACCCACACAAGGTATCCAAGAAAAGTGAAGTGTCGCGAAAGTGGAAATTTTTGGGAAGTTTTTGTGAAATCAAAATCTCTTCCCCAGTGAGATTTCTACGTTAAAAAAATTGAAATTTGTGTTTTGTGCGATATAGAAGAAGTTTTCACGGGGAAATTGAAAGTTTCCTCGGTGGTAAATATATTTGTGATTGTGAAGTAGTTTTTTTAAACCGCCAAAATTGATAACCTCACGGAATACGCCATGGCGTCTGGCTTTGTCAAGATCGCCATGGATGAATTCAATTCCCATACAACGAACAATTGGACGGGACTCCTGATGCGCTACTGGACGATAGTAGAGGAGGAATTTGCAGGTAAAATCAACGAAAAAAAAATTTAATTTTCCCGTCTTAATTAATTTCATCAATTAATTGCATTAACACACACATATTTTTGTTAGTAGGTTTTCCATATAGCTTAATTGGCATAAGGTGGTGATTTCGTGTCAGTATTTTGATGTTATTTAAAGGAAATTAAGAAGTTATGAATATTTATGGGATATTTTCTCATTTCCAAGATTCAAGTTTGAAATGGCACAAAAAAATGTGATATTGAACTTGACTGCAATTTGTGCAGAAATGAGATTCATGAGAAGACTGTGGAATATTTTTTTCTCTCTCTCTTACAACATCATCAATATTGCATAACGCGACGCAGTGAAGGTGGAAAGATGAGAAAAAAAATTGTAAAAGAGAAATATTAACAGTGAACAATTTTTTTCTTTTCTTCTTTTCTTTGGCCACGTGGTAGATGATAGAGCCAAAGGGTATCCCCTGATGGACAATCCACTGCCAACCCTAGCCCTTGTAGTGGCCTACCTAGCCTACGTACTCATCATTGGACCACTCTACATGCGAGACAGGAAACCGCTCCAACTCAAAAACACACTCATTTACTATAATGCCTGCCAAGTTCTCCTAAGTGGATATATGTTTTATGAGGTAAGGTAAAGCAATAATGTAATAATTTTTCATTATTCACATTTTTGCTGATTAATTTTTGCACCATTATTTTTCAATATATCATGGAATTTCCTGTGTATGTATAAAAAGCATTTACAACGCACCGAGAGCAAGGAAAATTGTACGTTTTGTGGAACTAATCTTTGCAAATTGAACGAACATTTTGGGCAATTGGGGTATTGAAATTTCGAGAAACTTTCAATTGTCTGAAAATTGCAGATCATTAAATAATTTTTGCAAAATGTAATTTTTAAACTTTTGTTGGTTTATTGAATTGCAAAAACAACAAATTTAAAAGAACATGAACGAATTAGACTTTCCAGCATAAAATGGTGAGAATTCTGTATTAATTTTATTTGATTAGATACCTATTATTTTTACATTATCTTCGACAAGTGTATACGGTGATTATATGTCCAAAAAAAAGGTTCACACGTGTTTTTTTTGTAGCTAAATTAATTTATGACAAGTTAATAATCAATTGGCTTCATTTAGTACACTCATAATGTTTTAATGTTTATGTAGAGGTGCTAATTATTTTATGAGTCCATGCTTCGTTGAGATTTTTCAATAGAAACAAATTTACAATGTTTTGTGTTATTTTTTTTAAAGCTTCAGAAAAGCTTCTCTATAGTTTTGTTTGATATATCGTACGAAATTGATTCTAAACACACAAAATAGTTAGACAAAATCCTTTCCAGGACTTATCCTCGTTGAAAAAAATCCTTTTTTCGAGAGTAGAAAATCACAAAACTTAAAATTTATAAAAAAAAATGTTTTGTATTCTTAAATTATCCTCTCTTTGACCCTCCAAAACACCAAGAAAATATCACGAATTCTAGGATCATAAGCTGCCCTAAATTGGTTGTTACAATTGAAAGTTTCATTGAAATGTTCGAAAGTTTAGAGTGAAATATTTGAAGCATATTATTTCATTTTTTACTTTTGCCTACAAAATCCAATCACATTTTAGAAACCTTTGTTGATCCTTTCTGTATTCTTTTTCGCAGCATTTAATGTCGGGGTGGCTCTTTGATTACAACCTCAGGTGTCAGACGGTGGATTACTCGGACAGTCAACAATCGAGACGGGTAAAATTTTTAATTTATTTTGTAACCTTCAGAATGCGGTGTAATTTTTTTCCTTGATCTGTAGTAAATAATTCTTTTAGAGATTGCAATTGAAAAATAGTGCTTATTACTGGTGGTGGAAGACCATACCTACAATTAACACCCCGAGAAAGATTTGATGAATTGATGAAAATTCCATGTAATTGTTGGAAAAATACAATTGCTAGGGTGAAAGACAGAAAATAAATCGTCTTAAAATGTGAGATGCTCTCTGTGAGCTTTTTTCCCCGACTTTATGAGTATTCAATGGGTTTTTTTTCTACTAATATTCTATGCATTTGTGTAGTAAATGCGAAAAGTCTCTTCGGGTAGCATCCAATGGTGTGGAAGTCTCATGAAACGGTTGGCTTCGTATTGAGTTCACGGCAAAGTCAAATTTGTTGGGGAATAAATAGCATTTTTATTTTACTTTTTGACCGATTGTGCAATAAAAGTGTTTAGAGACGATTATAATGTAGTCTATTAATATGAAATATCACTTTTGGCACACACACAAATTCGGTGTGCATACATAAATGTGACATTGATCCTATTGAAAAGCGATCATGTCTTTTTGGGTGTTAACAAGTCTTGTAAATCTGAAGGGTAACACTAGTGAATATTTTGCAATATTATTTTCACATTTTAGCCACATTGGAGGTGCAATAGTGTCGTTTGTAAAACTCATGGGTAAAAACATTTTGAAATTTATATGACAGCACATCACTCATAAAAATGTATGCACTAAATTGGCCTTTTTATTGAATTTTATTTCGTTAATATATTTTTGTCACCAATCTAATCTAATTTTTTTTCTCACACGCCATCTCTCTTGCTTTTCAACTCTACCCACCTGTTTTATAGATGCTAAATCTCTGCTACATCTACTACCTGTCGAAATTATCCGAATTCGCGGACACAATATTTTTTGTGTTGCGAAAGAAAAAATCCCAAGTGACCTGGCTGCATCTCTACCATCACTCCTTGACGCCCATTGAAGCTTTTATCCTAGTTAGATTTTTAGCCGGTAAGATATTTTAATTAATTAATTATTTTTTATACTATGTAGTTCTTCTTAACAAAAAAAAATGTTTTTCTGTTTTATTTCTTTAGGTGGAAACGCCACATTTCCCAACATTCTCAACAATTTCGTCCATGTTTGCATGTACTTTTACTACATGGTAGCCGCTATGGGGGCACAGTACCAAAAATTCCTATGGTGGAAGAAATACATGACGGAACTTCAAATTGTGAGTAAAATATTTCTTTGTCTTTGGCAGAATCTTTTTTTTCTTTAATTATCCCCGATCTCTGGCGTGGAATTTTGATTTTCATGGTAATCAATGAAGCTCAAAGTTCAGAAAAATGAACCCAGAATATTCTAAACCACTCCATGAGCCTGAATCATCCTGATGGGAAGATAATTTGTTTTCACATGTAGACAAATTGTATTTGATTGCTGGGGGTTAAACAACTAAAATGAGATTTTAATTCATTGTTTACCATCACTCTGAAATATTTTCGTTATTATGTATTACATTTATAAATTCGAGATATTTTCGGAAAGTTCTCATATAGCAAGTTGAAAAAAATGCATGTATTCAAAATAAGCTTTTTGCTGAGCTTTTACTTATCCATATTTCACCCAAAAAATAATTCTAAGCACAAATAATTGTAATTAGTCATAATTCTTTTTACGCACCATATTTTCCTCTTCATTGAGCATTACAAAACACTTTGCAGACGTTTTTTTTCTTTTAATTTTCACACGCGAACCATTTAATAGGTGTTTTAGTTTAATTTTTATCTCTGTGAAATATCGTTTAGTGAAACGAATATGGTAACAAAAAAAAAAGAAGGGAATGCTTTACAATTCTTGTTCAAGAAAAAAGCTTCCACATACCAAAGTTCATCCTACATAGTTTCATCGAAAGCACACACAACTTGGTGACAATATACTGTCTCGTGAAGCATTTAAGTTAAGTAGTCGCAATTAGAAATGTGTAGTATGGAAAGAACAAAAATATGCGCGCACCATACAGATGCAATTGTGCAAAAACACAGAAACTTGATTTTTCAATCTAAACGATGTTCAACCAACCAGTTTCCCTCTGCGCCGCGTGAAAATGCTCAATTCTCGCTTTTCTATAATGTACAAAAAGTTAATGTTTGCGAAACATACTGTATCATGGTAGTATTTTGTAGCAAATGTCGGTAGAACTGTATTCGATGTATTTAGTTGTTTTGGAAGGAAGTCGCCACATGCACAGGTGAGATGCTTTTGTATATACATAAAAACTCGCAAAAGCACAAATCTTGCTCGCTAAGTTTTACTCTCCGTCAATTGACCCCATTTTTGCTTCCATGCAGCAAAATTTCGTTTTCATCTATTAGAGCTTTTCAATGTACAACCATGCAAAGCATCGTTGCCTATGTAAAGAAATGTTGCTGCAAATGCGTTAAATGACAAATAAACATTAAAGCAATAAACTTTTTTTTTATTAAAGATGTGATAACTAATGTGATTAATTTAAATAAGACTAGAATAATAATGATGTGTAATTGACTCGAATTAAGTATTCTTTCAATCATTAATTAACCCTATTTTATGAGCTCACCTGATGCTTCTTTGCAAGCAATTTGAGGAAAAGCTATAAAATGATTTTCAGAATGAATTACTGTTTTTTCATCAATTTTTTTTGCATTCAAATTAAAAAATGATTCTTAGATGAATCTACAATGCTCCTGTAATTAAAACAAGTTATAAAATGTACAGAGACAGAAAAATTATAGATAAAAAAACAGTGAAACACTTAAAACAATAAAGCTCTTGCGGAAAATATTTCCCATGACTTTAAACTGGTCTAAGGTTATGCTAAATGTTAATAAATGCGTTAATAAGATTCTAAAGATTAAAGATCACTAGCAATTCTTATTCTAAAAATTCTTCTATTATCACACAGACATGACATTTTATATTAGAAATTGCAATAGGTATGTCTGTCTACTACTAACTTGAGGAAAATACTGTTTTATTTCTTGATTATTATTAACATTATTAAATTTTATGGGATCATGAAAATTTATATAAAATTCTATAAAAAGATTTTCTTTAGAGTTTTGTGATACTTCTCTCAATGAAATAATATTTCTAATTTACTTCTAAAAAAAGTATCTCAATATCTAAATAAGCTAGAATTCGAATTAAACCTCCATTTTTCCGCATTATACGTTTTTAATTTTTATTAGAACTTTCGGGTTCTCTGAGCTTTTTTTCGCCATGCGGACTTTTAAAATACATAAATTTTCACTTCTTTTGCCTCAAAAGCTTCATCAACTTTTATTTAATTTTCAATCATAACTTGATGTTGCTAAAAAAAAGCTTTTCACATAAACTTTTAAACCAATTGCAATGCAATCTCTGTCTAATGCAAAGCCTTTCACATTCAACTTCTCACAAATCACATGAAGAAATTAAATTTTATCTTAATAAATTCTGCAATAGAAATATCAGCAATACGGTCTTTCGTGGAATAGTCTGCAACTTTTTGAGCTTTTTACCTTTTCCTATCCTGAGATTATGTTGGTGTTGAGAGCTTGGTGTTGGAACCGGTTTCCGGAAAATTCTTTGTATAGAAACTGCCGTGCTTTGCTATGCACTTAAACATTTTCACTGCACCCATTGACAAAGGTGCACGGTGTTGCATCTCTCGTTGCACAAAAGGTCATCTTACAAATTCTTCAGACATTCTTTTTACATCATTTCTCTGTGTCTTTCTTGCATTTCTATACGCGGTAAAAATCAGCTGGAATGCGATTGTGTTTATTATATATGTTTATTTTCGGCGAAAGGTGGCAATGAACTGATAAACCATAAACTTTATATTTCCAACAATATGTTGCATAAGATGTTGGGGATATTCAAAGTCAAGAGACAACGGAAAGTTCAGGAATTATATAATCTCATGGTGTATTGAATGAAATGATCATACAACGAGAAAATAAGCGCGTTGGATATTACAAGAACACTTTTACCGTGCATGCCACTCGTGGACTAGACATTCAAGAGAAGTTGCAAAGTGTCTGATTATATCATCGAAAGTTCACGTCTCGCTGTTTATGTTTGCACTTGGTTGTTGCTTTTTTTTGCATTAGAAAGTGCAATGCTGCGAAGGTGCAGGCATATTGGAATTATATGTTTTGTGCATTGTATTTAAGCTTATAGATGATTGCCTTGTATTTTTATTCTTGTGGAAAAATAGGGCAACTGGCGAAATTATCCACACCATTCGATTTTTTTGTGTGTATTAAAAAATATTTATATATAGCAGATATATGGTGCCTAACCAACCTAACCCATGTAGAATATAATTTAGTGGGGATGTGAATGGAAAATGGCATAAGAAGTAGTGGAAATGTGTGCGTATAATGTTGAATTTCCCGTAAATATGGTGCACAAGAAGTGCTACGCGAATTTGTCTTGTCTCAATCGCTTTTATGTTGGAGCTGTGATTTAATATATGTACATACATATGCAAGCGTATATAGGTAGTTAAATTTTTGCTGCACACTGAAATTGAGAGGGAGAGAGAGAGAAAAAAAATGAACGAGCTTTTGCATTTGAAATCAATTAAATTATTGCCTCTTTCTGCTTCATAAGCAAAAGGCAGAACATTACGAAATTTGCAATATACACAAGAGGCACACCAAATGCGATATATTTCTCACATCTCTGAAAACAGGCATTTACTTTTTGCAATTATCTACTTTTCGCGGTAAAAACACTTTGACTTTCATTTGAAACCAGTCAGGTTCTCTCGCTCTTTGGGTTCAATTGCACGCCGTTGGCTCTACAACACGGTAGTGGAAATGCGCACCGTAGCACAGAAATTGTGACCTACATCATTTACATACCTTACATTATGTACATACCTACATATATCATAATATGAAATTCTACAAGTTCTTACTCAAAGAAATTATAAAGGAAGGGGAGCTGTGCTTGCTGATTAATTATTTCCGTATTTTCTTTTTAAGAGTTTTTCTCCATTTTCATTTTTCAGGCACAATTTATTCTCTGCATTGCCCACACAATCCGTGCCCTCGTGTCCGACTGCCAATTTCCACCCGTCATCTCGGCTCTGCTCCTCCTCAATGCATCCATCTTCTTCGTCCTCTTCATGAACTTCTACATCCAGAACTACAACAAACAGAGAAGTCTTGCCAAGAAATTAGAATAACTCAAAGACTTTTTAACAGTTTGTAAGTGAATTGTAAATAAAATAGTTTTAAGGCATAAAAAATCGTCAAATCTTTTTTTATCATTCTCAATTTCGCAAAATGAAAAAAAAAATCAACGACTTTGCAGTATAAATTGTGCCTAGTCTTATACTTTTTGTATATTTTTTGTGAAAGTGCAATTTTGGACTACATATTTGTTGAAAAAAAGGAAAAGGTAAAAATAATGTATTTTATATTAATTTATTTTTAGAAAATTATTTGAGCCTATTGTGAAAATTGAAGATAAAAATGTATTTATTTTTTTTCTTTTAATATAAAAAAAAGGATTTAAGAATACCTACCTTTAAAAAGAATTAAGAAAAATGATTGAAAATAATGAATTGCCTGCACAATAATGGAAAAAAATGTTGAAAAGAATAATGTTCTAAAATTAGGGATTGCACTATTTATTTACAAAAAATAAAATATTTTTACAGAATGTTTTAGAAACAAGAAAAAAATAATAAAAATATCGTTGTGCAGACAAAACATTATATTTTTATACATATTATTCTGCTGTGTCATTTTGTTAAAAATTGTTATATTTTTATGTTTTTTTTCTAAAAATTATTTTAAAAATCATAAAAATAAGAAACTTTTTTATTTTCTTTTGAGAAGGTTTTTAAATTAAAATTTATTGTAACAATTGCATGAGAAGATTTTAAATTAGTAAAGAAATATAAAATAGATAAACAAAAAGTCCAAAATTGTACTACCAATTCTTTCAATAAAAAAAAGAAATACTTTTATAATTACACAAGAAAAAATCTTTCAGCGATTTACATACTCTATCCTATAAAGAAATATTTAGAATAATTTTTGTAAATATAATAATTTTGTGTAATTAAGAATTAAAATTTGTAAATCTTGATATGCATGTAAATATTATAAAATGTAACAAAACAATACTTTTATTGTTTAACTATAAGATATATTATATTATTATTGAATAAAACTAACGTTATTTATAAGAAAATTGTCTTATTTTTCTGTTTTTCTAGACTTATGGTTCACAATTTAGAAATTTTATTATACTTTTTTTTAACAAATTGCGAGCCCCAATTTCTTTCTGCACAGAGGCTCCTCGAGGGCCCCTGGAGCACCCCTAAGATGCTCCAGGGGCCCCAAAAATGTGTGTTACGTCGGTTACGTCTATTAAAAATTGAAAAAGTCTCATTTTTGAAAAAGCAAAAAAAAGTCCGTTAAAGTTCAAAAAGCATCGTCGAAAATCACGTGACGTGCCCCTTGGATAAATTACGTTAGGTTTTTCTCTGAATTCAAATTATTCGTTTAACAAAAAGTTTTATTCGCGTTTTGTTTTTTACACTATCCTCCATAGTTTTGGTACATGCAAAAATAAATAATTTGTTTTTAGTGTTTTTATGTTTTTAGTATTAAAATTTGGATATTAATTAATAGGTGCTGTCTCATTTGATTAAAATAAAATTATACACGTGATATTAATTAACAATAAATCTCTTAATTAGCTTAAAAGAAATAATTTTGAGGAATTATGTTTTCTATGTTCCAAAACTTTTCTCAAGTAGTGTTGAAAGTTGGTTGTGTGCGCGCGACTTTGCATTTTGGTGTGTGTGTGCGTGAATTTCTTGTCAAAATGTTTAGTTTTTGTTATTCAATGAAAAACAAAATGTGTGGTTTGTGTAAATAAATGTTTTAGGACAAGTTATGGATTCCATGCACGAGGATTTCATCTACCAGGACACGCGGAAGAGGAAGGAGGATGACCGGAGACTTGGTCCGGAAGTCACTTCCGGAGCTCCGGTCACTTGGTTGGATGACGATGATATCGATAAGCTGGACCTCTCGCTGAGTATCGATGCCGCAAATATGTTCTTCAATCGCGTGGACAGCGCCGAGATTATCTACCAGGCAAAGAAGAAGAGCTGCAAAATGGTTGGGAAGTACGTGATGGGGGATGTTTTGGGTGAGGGATCCTACGGGAAGGTGAAGGAGGTTCTGGATTCTGAGACACTCAGTCGACGAGCTGTGAAGGTGCGTAAATGGGTGGAGCTTTTTTTTCTTCTCATTGTCCGGATGATTTTTTTTGCGTGGAAATGAGAATTTTCCCCCATTTTCTTCTTTTTACAGATTCTGACAAAACGGAAGCTCCGACGCATCCCAAATGGTGAACAGAATGTCAGGCGGGAGATTCAGTTGCTGCGCAATCTCAAACATAAGAATGTGATCGAACTCCTGGATGTGTTGTACAACGAGGAGAAGCAGAAGATGTATTTGATTATGGAGTACTGCGTTGGGGGCCTGCAGGAGATGCTAGATTCAGCTCCGGAGAAGCGACTACCCCTCTTTCAGGCACACCGCTACTTTGTGCAACTTCTCAATGGGCTGGAATACCTCCACGGCTGTGGGGTGATTCACAAGGACATCAAACCCGGGAATTTGCTACTTACGCTGGATCACACACTAAAAATTTCGGACTTTGGTGTGGCAGAAGCGCTCGAGACCTTTGCTGATGACGACACGTGCACAACGGGTCAGGGTTCTCCGGCATTCCAGCCGCCTGAAATTGCCAATGGGCAGGAGTCCTTTGCCGGCTTCAAGGTGGACATCTGGAGTAGCGGGGTGACTCTCTACAATATCACAACGGGCCAGTACCCATTCGAGGGTGACAATATCTACAGGCTGCTGGAGAATATTGGCAAGTCACAGTGGGAGCCACCAGAATCGTTGTACAAATTGGACAAGCACCTGACTACACTTATCCTAGGAATGCTTCAGGCAGATCCCCAACATCGATTCACATTGCCACAAATTCGCAACCATCCGTGAGTGAAATACCCATAAAAAACACATTTTCCTTTCTATAAAATGATGAATTTTAGATGGTTTATTGGAGCTCCTGAGAAGACTGGGCCCCCAATCCCATTCCCACCACTCAAAGGGGATGAATTACGACGTTCCACAGTACTGCCTTATCTAGAAGCTTATCATTATGCCACCGATCGTGACAATGAGGATGTCTACTTCACGGAGCACGATTTAAATCGTAAGTTTATCCCAATTGCCAAATTCTTTGTTCATATCTCAATTTTCAAACACTACCCCACCCACCCCTATTGTGTGTAGAGCAACTTGCAAAACAAGCTGCAGCCCATAGAAGTGCAACCAAATCGAAGCACGGAAGTGTTAGCGGTGGCAGTAGCACAACAAAGAAGCGCCCACGGAAGACAGTTTCATGCATTTCCGTGCGCAAATTGACCAGCTGTCGTCCATCGTGAGAGTTGATCATTTATATTAGAAATTTTGTGAGTGATGCTCGTTTGTTTATCCGTATTATTTTCGTCATTGCAAAATATCCTCGTGAAATTGAATTAGTAAAAAGGAAACAAAGGATAAAATACAATTAAAAAAAATATTTAAAAGATCCCCTTTGTGTGTCTGTTTATGCCTCCGTCGCAGTCTTTGTCTCACTTCCACCACCATTGTTAACCATTTCCGGAAGGACAAACATTTGATGATAGAGACTCCCAAGTAGTGGGAGGCGCTTAAGCATTATAAATCGCAGCGGGTCAACAAACTGCGCGGGGGGTTTAGCTGTTTCAGGATTGCGCCAATGGAAGCCGGTACTGTCGAACTTGAAGAGGCATGGCGATGGGACGTGGTCCTTCATGTAGTTCCACACGCAATCCTTTAGAAGTAGAACAACCTAAAAAAATGTAGGAAAAAAGAATATTTTACTTATTAACTATTATAAATTAGTTTGACCTTTTCGTACTGACCTCAAATGGCTCAAAGTATTCAATCACAACGTGCAAATAGCTGAGCGGTGGGGGTAGGAGCTGGCCCAGGGCCATCACCTCAAGTAGCTTGAGGGTGACAAAGATCAATTCGGGATTATTTACCGATTGGAATGGCTTTTCCACTGACTTTGCCCGCCACTGATTGAGCACAGTGGCACACAGGGCCCTCAGGAGCACTGAGGCATAGCACAGGGCCGGTCGGTATGTGCCCACAAGTCCCAGGATGGACCACAAAATAGGGGAATTGTTGAAAATTCGCCTAATCTGGAGATCTCTCTCCATTGTAACCTTCGTAAAATCCTCATCAGGCCATGGAAATCCGTTGTACATGATGTCCGGAGAGATCATCTCCACCAAGAGCAGGGAAACCGTAGAGAAGCCATCAATGACATTAGTGTGCTCATTATCCTGGCAACATGCCATAATTGCATCCAGAAGGAGCTTCTGAATCTCCGACTGTGGGTAGCCAGTTATCCTTGTCTCTGTCTTCAAACCATTCCCAATCACTCCTGCATGCAGAGAAATCCTGCTGGCGATTGCACTAAATCTCTGTTTCTGATTGAGAGACATCAAGCTTTCATCTCTAACCACGTTGTTCTTTGGTGGCGGATTTGGGTGAGCCCCAAAGAGATTGCGATATGTGAATAAAGCTCCATCAAGTAGGTCTCTCAGGGCAGCTGTTCGGGCAGCTTTCCGGCAGGAGCATTGTTTCGTCAAGAGACTAAAACATCTATTCATAGCTCTGCATCGTGCAATTGAATCACTCTCAGTGAGATTCCAGAAGAAGTACTTCACGGTCATTTGAGCCAAATTCAGTATCTCCGCCATCCCGAGAAGAGAATCTTTCGCTCCAATGTCCAAGTCATCCAGAAGAGTTACAATGAGGTGAATTTGTTCCTTTACAGCTTCTGCAATTCTCTGTTTTTCCTTCATCATGAAATCTGCATCTTTCTTGGGTTTCTTCTCCACGGGTTCAGAGGATTTCTCCTCAAATTTAAATGGGGTTCCGGATTCAGTTTCCGGAACTATTTGATTGATTAGATTGAAGAGGATTGACAGGAGTTTGGAGGCATTCCGTTGAATAGCACCACTCATTGGTTGACCCTTTAGATGAACACTTTCTCCGCTCTTCTCAAATGCCACTATATGCTGAAGATTCCTCAGAATTGTGACATTCTGGGCGTAATCTTCTGCAGTACGACGTTTGTTGGCAATTGAAATGGCCTCGAGGGAAATCTCCAGTCCCGGATCCACTGTTGGGTACTCCTGAGTACCAAGAGTTCCTCCCAAAATCCTAGCCAGAGCTCCCATTCCATTGGGACACGTATCAGCTCGTGTTGTGAGAAGTTCTGCAATTGTGTAGTGATAGATGTAGGGAGCCCGTGAGGAAATCAATAGGATAAGTCGTACAACAGTCTGATGTTCGACGGCATTGTCACTTCTGCAGGAAGCCCAGAGAATCTTCTGTGATGCTTCATTGGTGAGATTTGTGAGAAGGGGGCATTTCCTGTCGTCAAGTACATTCATCTCCAGCTTCAGGAGGATGTGCTCAAGAAGTTCATGGCACCACGAATAAGTTTCCGCCATACGTGCCAAAGTGAGGATAACTCTGATACCATTGTGTCCCACCTGCGTGGCCAGATCAGTTAAAAGGATGAAGATTTCACGTACATTGTAGTTCGATGGGAAATGCATGCTCTGGTATACAAGATTGGGTATTAGGGTCTCCTTAAACGTGTCCAGGAAGACATTGATGATTGGCTGGAGGAGAATCTCCGACATCCGAGAGAGATGAATGAGGTACGGTATTGTGTGCAGGTTTGGTGTGAGTGATCCCTGAGTTTTTGGATACAGCACAGCTTCAAACATTTCTCTCAGTGCGATATTCAAATCTCTCTCATGTGCCATCGATAGATACCCCAGAATGCCAACTTCGGAGTCGAGGGTGTTGTTGAAGTTCCCCGAGAAAGCTTTCAGGCCACACTGGAGAATCTTTGAGATGACCTTCAGTGGAAAACAGCCCCCAAGGCGAGCTACAACCCAATCAAAATGAGGTGTGTGCGACACAAATGTAGCCAGGAGGATTCCAATGCATGATTCTGATTCGTCATTATTCAGCTTGGCGAAACAGCTGGCAGATAGTCCCAGAAGTGCCTTCATTGCGCTGGAATTCATCCAAAAGTTGCACGTTGCAGTTATATTCATGCTATCACGCCCACGGCCATGCTTCTCAGACAGCTGACCAAGCAATTTGAGGCTCCATGTGGAGAGTAGCGGTGCCCAGGCGGGTGTGCCGCTGCTGACAAGCTTCTCCAGTGCTTCCTGAATATCCACAATTGCTGGCTCAACGGGAGGTGCCCCATTGGCATCCTTCTCAATGAAGGAGATGTAGTTGCCGAGGGATTTGTCAAAGACCAAGGCAAAGTACTCCAGGACTGCATCCCGAGCAGCCGGCAAATCTTGGAAGATTGTCAAGCTGCATTTTACCAGTTGATCCGTGATTTCCGGGCCAATCCCACGTTGGATGTTGGCCACTGCATTCACAAAATACTGCAGCTCCACCAAAATAGGTTGTTTAATCATTTTTTATGCCGGAATTTGAGAAAATTACTAAAAATTCTCCAAGAAAACACAAAAAATTTATCGTAAATATTTTGATATTTTGACACAATGACGTCACACATGCGTAAATCGATGAAACTTTCGCACGCCATCTTTTGAGTGAAAAAATTAAATCATAAAGTTTTAGTGAAACATGTTCGCTACAAAGGATGGTTTTGTATTTAACGGAAAAATAAAATTTCTATTCCAAAAATGCGATTTGTCTTGTTTTTCCACCAATTTTTTGGACATAAAACAAATTTTTGGGGTTCCTGGAGCACTTCCAGATGCTCCAGGAACCCCGGGGAGCCCCTCTGTGCAGAAATTGGGGTCGGCTGAAATTTTGACGGTTGAAATTAAAAATTCGAAATTTTTGACGGTTGGGGATTTTACACGCACTTTTTTTCCGGAAATGGATTTTCGCGAACTTTTCAAACCAATGATGCCAAAAATTCAAAACTCTTTTCCTGGTCACAAAAAACACAATTTCTCCGGAAAATTTGGCGGAAAACGCGTGAAAATTGCGAAAAACTGAATGTGTGAAGGAGACGGTTAGCGGTGAAATGCATCCGTCTCATTTTCTCCTTAACCAACAGTGCCAAAAAGTAGCGGTGGTTGCTTTTGGAACTATATTTCGGGCGCCAAATTCAAAAAGTAGTAAAAAAAATGCATAAAATTTTTCTTTTGCGGAAAACCAAAAAAAAACTTTACATGTCGTCGAACCTAGCTAGGAAAATTATTACCTCAGAACCCAATCATGGGGAAAAATAAATAATCGCAATTTTTTGACGGAGAAAGCTGATTTTTCCCGCTACTGCGTCTTTTTCTAACTTGAGTAAAAAAGTGATTTTACAGGACATTAAAAAAATACATAATTATTAAATTAGACGAATATAAAATAGAGAAAAATATTCGCAATGGCAAAAAAGAAAATATGACAACATCATTCCATTATTCGCAAATTCATTTTTTGCTAAAAAGTTCTCTAATCAATTCTTTTATTCATAAATTTAATAAATTCTCGCACAAGTTTGATGAATAACCAAAAAATTAAGCAAGTGCTAATGAAAGTCATAAATTAGTTTTTTTTGCTGCAGAATTCCTTTTAGAATTCTAAATGGAAGACCTTTTGGTTCCGTTTCGGCTACTTGATAAAATTCTATTGTTGTCTCGTATTGTCTTTTAAATAGGAAAAACAAATAAGTTCAGCATAATTTTTTTGAAAATAGCAAATTAGAAATTTCCACATGAGGAGAGGTGTAAAAAATCATTCAATCTATTTTCATGGGGAAATACAAATTTGTAAAAGAAAAAAAGAGGGAAAAAACATGAATACTATTGACAAATTAATACACGTGAATGACCAATTTATTAGTTTTCTTTGCTTAGACGGAATGCACATAAATCGGGTGCTTTGGTGGCGGTGTGTTGATGAAATTTTTGCCAAGTATGTACAAAAAGTTGCTAATTAAAATCCTAAAAAGTAACGAAATTTTATTCATGAAGAATGATTAAAAGGAAAATGTGTGGAAATATGCAAATATTTTTCTTTTATTGATAATTTTGGACTTGTTTTTAAGATGAATGAATGAAAAAAAAAAAAAAAAAAACTGAAGAAGATTTAATGAAAAGGTCAAATACAGAGGGGATAAGGCAAACATTCTTGGCTGTCTGTTATATGTTTGTAAATTACATATGTACCTAATACTTTCAATGGCAAATTTGCAATCCGTTTGTCCCGCGGTTAAACACCGCAAGAGAAAACATGCAGAATTCCTTTCATCAATACTACTTTTTTAGCACCTTTCTGCAATACCAAAATGAGCAACATAATGATGAAGAGAAAAAAAAGAACGCCTCTGGATACTTCTAGAAGTGTGGCTCCTCTTCTAAACTATACCCTCGATGGTATCTCAAAGTGTTGCTCATGCTGACGAAGCTTTTTTTGCACACATCATCACACATAAAAGACGATCTTCTATGATAAATGGTTCCCTCTCTCATAAGAAATAAATAGATTGGGATTTTTTGGTTGTTCAAAAGACAAATAATTCGTATTTTATAGTTTTTCTGAAAAAAAAAGAGTTGGGACAATCCTATTGTCATCAATAGTATCCGCCGCTAAAAGCTAGCAAACGCGAAAAAAAAATAAACTGAGGGATTTTCAAAGAATTTTATAAATTTATGAGATTAAATGTTGTTACAGATTTAGTTGAATTAATTTCCAGAGTTCTTGAGAAATTGCTGCAAATATGTCATCACGACTATTTGTTAGAAAATTTTCCGCTTTTCATTATGCCTGACGTCTTTTGATACTTCTTATGATATTTTATTGAAATAAAAAATAGTTTCAATATATTTTTCAATCAATTACATTAACCCCAACATATTTCTTTAATTTACGAATAATACCTACCTTTATTTAATTACATCGTAAAAATTACAGGTGATAAAAAAGAAACAAATGTGTGATTTATTTTCAAGATAAATTTTGTAACAAATTGAAAATTATTTTTAAGGACACCGAGAGGATTAAAAGAGACAAAAATATCATTAAAATTTTGCAAGACCAGCTGTGCCAGTCAGTAACCGTGAAAACCGAGATCACACATCATTTCAGCACTGATGCAATCTTCTTGTAAGTGAAACCCGTGAAATTATTTTAGTGCAAATCATTTCATCGCTTCGTGCCCACAGTAGAGACTCGTAGTACAGCCTAAAATGGTGTAGGTGGTATGAACTTACTGCGTGACGTTACAGTGACTATAAAGAGCTTAAAGCTTTGTCTAAAATACAACAAAACTACTTTTCGTCTGCTAATGTGCGGAGGACGCTGTAGTGCGTGATCTCACTGTATGATTGAAGATTTTTAATGAATTCAATTAATTTGAGTGACTTCATTTTTTTATTGTTTGAAAATTATATAATTTGGCGCCTTCTTCTACGCATCTTGCGTTACAGACTAACCAATCGAGGCAGAAAATTTGAAGTACTAATTCTTTTAGGAGTTTTTACGGCGACTACTGTAAAATACAGCTTATACATAGTTGCATGGTAACCATCAAAGATTTATTCGCAAAGTGAGAACTTACAGCTTTCGATTGGATCATTTGTGATGGGTTGAAAAAACTCAAGTATTCCTCCAAAGTATACCCACTTATTCTTTTCCTTTTTTGACGTTCTACTCTCAGACATACTTGAGTTATTGAATGAAAGATTTTTTTTAGCTGTGATTCTTTCGATTTCTAATGCCAAACATTTGAAAGAAAATTCTACAACAAAGCCACGTTCTTTGGTCAAAGTTCCCGTCGTACAATTATCTTTATGAATGGCTTAATTTTTTTGTACCAAAAAAAGTTAAACTCTGGACCTGCGTGGATGTCTAATGCGAGAATCTGCTGTGATTTGCGTCACTTTCCCAATAATGAGAAAGAATTTAAATCATGTGTTTGCAATGAACAGGCAGAATGGTAAATTTTGTAAAAACGTAATTCTTCATTCTCTTGCGCAAATTGACGACTTTTTCTACCTTAAATTTTTTTGCCCATAATTGTGTGGTAGAGGTTCAAATGATTAGGAAGGATGACAAAGATCTTTTAGCACATTTATTTGGGTTGCACGAAGTATGAGGAAATTGCGCGTGCAAGAAAGAAAATGACACCATACCTCTAAGGACACACCTGGAGCGTTGCAACGGATATATTTGCACTTTATACAACATTCTCTTTCTGTGGAGCTTTTCTCAATGCTCTCTTATATTGAGGAAGTAAACTTATTTTCCAATACATAGCATACATATGTATTTATTTACACTCTGAGAGATCCCACGCATTATCTCACGCCACAACATAAATAAAGACTTCGCATCTTCTGTGGCAACACAAGACTATACCCACTAAACTGCTTTTAACGCATTTTCTCTATGTGTAAAAAAAACTAAGCAGTATTTGTTAATAAATTTCAGGGGCATTGATTTTCGTGATCAATTTGATTAATTACTATAATTGTGAAAATGAGAAAAATTACAATGATTGTTCTCCGATCGCGAAACACCGCTGTTTTTCCATTTGGAGATAATAAAATCATCTCGACGTGTTTGTTAAAGTTTTTTTAGCATACGAAAAAGCTAACCTATATAGAGTGTGTTAAGGACATGAAGCTTTTGGCGCTTTTTTGAAACCTTTATTTATTAAACTATTGTGGTGGCCACGAATGGAATCGACGTGGATGTGTTTATGCATTTTAATTTGAATTAATTAACATCTCTTTGGAAAAAAATATTGCATTTTAAAGAGGACTCCACTAATGCGACCATCGCTCAATTTTTTTGCTCTCCAAATATTTCTTTTCATGTTTTGTTATTGATCTTTCGTTTGCGATGTATTCTCTTGCATGGGAAATTACGCTATACAAAATATTTACCTCCTCCAAGTTCATTGTCCGTTCTTGCTTAGTGTTTCCCCTTTTTTCGTGGGGCAACAGCAATAAATAAATAAAAAATGCCCATTGCAGGTGACACAACAAGTAGAATAAAAATCAATTAACCACCCACATTTTGGGTGACAGTGACCATGATGCGAATTCAGTAAAGTGAAATTCCCTAAAATCACCCTGATATTTAAGAGTTTTCAGTGCTTTTTGCCCAATTCTGTGGCGGAAGTGGGTAAAAAAAAAGGAAAGACCTTTATTGGCACATAAAACTCCAAATTGGGTGTATAGTATGTAATTGTAAATTTCCAAATTTTCAATACAATGACCAAAAAAACAAATTTATTCGTTTGACCTTTGTGGTCATTACCCTCGGTGCGAGACAACCCGCGTATGGGTTAAATTTGAATTACCATAAGAATGAGTCGACTAATGATCCTATTATTCCTATTTTACTCAATATTCAATTAAACGGTTTTCCTTTTATACATAAGTTTGTGAACATCTAATTACCTACTTTTAAAATTTATTTAGCGCATGCAGTAAATTAGAAAATGTGCGTGGTATATTTCAATTTCCTGGATACAAAACGATTAGGACGATTCTATACGGGAAGTGCTGGCTTAAATTAAGGAAAAAGCAATGACAGAAAAATATTGCAAAGATTTAAGAAAAATTGAAGGACATCTGAGAAATTATTTTCCTATTTTTGTAGCTTCATAATTTAATTTACTAAAAATATCTCCAAAAAAGTCAGTTCTCCTAAAAATCTCATCAAGAACTTTTATGCAAGAACTGGGAGCAATTAAATGTTATTACAATTTGAGACTAATTGTTGGTTTTGTAGAACTTTATGACTAATTTTGAACCTTTTACGAAACTTGAAATTAGATGTAAAACACGATGCATTAAAAAAAACTTAAGAAGTTTCATCGGAAAAATGAATAATTAAGGATGTAATAAAGATGAGAATGTTTTACGATTTTTAATATTATAGCCAAATTATCATAACAAATTAAAAGTAATTGTAGTTCATACCTAAATTTTATGATTATTATCCGTTTTTTTTATAAATTGCATTAATACTCAATATAAATTTCTTTAGATAGAAAATATTTAATTAAAATGAATTTGTCTAGCAACAAACTGATAGCAAAGGATGTAATTAAGGAGAGAGAACTTGTCTTTTTTGCAGTACATATGTTATAAAAGCTATATTTCAAGTAATTAACTAATGATCTTCAATTTCAGAGAAAGCAAAATTGTCTTGTTCAGTTTTTTTTAAATTTAAAAACTTACTGGCCAAAAAATTTCTAGGCAGTTTTTATATTTTCATAATCTTTACTTTAGAATTTCCCAACTCTCTAGCTTAGTTTAACGATTAACAAAGTAAAGGGGTGCACCTTTCGTCTTTTTACAGAACAATAAGGAATTTGTAGCACTATTTATGGAATGGAAGAGATCTTATACTAATTTAATAAACAGGTATACAGGTTGATTAATAGTCATTATTTCACTGAAATTAATTACCTACAATTTGTAATAAATGGATGAAGCATGCAAAGGCTCTAGTTAGAGCATTTAGTATCCCAGATAATCAAATTGAATTGTAAAATTTATTTGCTGCATATGATCAGAATTGCTGATGAACTTTTTTTTTCTTCATCTTGGCACAAATTAAACCTGTTCGATGGTATAGTGAATTTTTGCTCACATAGTCTCCAACGAAACTGCAAATGGGATACTATGTGCAACATGTTAATTATACTTGCACTATTATTGTGCTCAATAAAATGTATAATCTGCACAGAAATTGCTTAAAGGTGAGCCGGAGCTTTGGCTGAAGAAGAATTTATTTCTGGTAGAATCAACAATGCGTCAGTGCAAGATTCTTAGGAGCGCAAGGCCATTTTCGCGGATAAATGTGAAATTTGGAAGCCTGGCATAACTTTTATATCTTTTTATAATTATTTTTATTTTTATATAAATAATCTGGAGACAAAACAGGCTTGATTGACAGAAACAATTAGCATTACTCAATGTAATTTTGTATTGCAAATTGCAACGCATAATGTAGGGAAACAATAAAAAAATATATTCAGAGTTGAAGGATAATCATCAAATGCAATTAATTCTTCATGTTCCTCTTGACCTTTCGAACCGAAAACTAGATGATATCTGTTGCTTCTTTTGAATTTCATTTTTTTTAATTACGCTTGCACATAATTAATTACACAAATTCAAAGACAAATTGCATAGGTAGGTTTTGATGCTTCCTATTGAGCCACAAGTCTATGAGTTATTGCCATGCATATTCATAATTTTGTGTGCTTTGAAGCTTACATCATATTTTTTTTTTAATTTTTTTGATAAGCAGCGGATGTTCAAAACAATAAAAGCCAATGATTCTTTGCAAAACTTCCCTTTTAAAATGGAAAATTCTTGGAAGATTGATTTTTAAATGAATGATTTGCATTAACAAGTCTGCAGCAGGTTACCTTGAGGTGCAAAAAGAAACGAAGAAATTTAACAAGTACCCACTGTTTTGGACTGTAAAACACCTTTCACCGCATATAGGACGGTAAGAAGTTTTTCAGTATACCTACACTTTGGGGCAATTACTTTTTATTTTATTGCAACTCGAATGAGCTTCTACCAGGGAGGAAATTTTATTGCAATTGATCGATTTGAATTCCAATTTACAGTGAGGCATCGTACTACATATTGTGCCGAATATTCGGCCGAGAAAGGTTAAATTCAACAAGGTCAATTGTGAAATTATGTATAAAATTCTACTTAATTTATCTGCTTGAGAAGTTCTATTAAAACTTATAACGAGACACAATATTCTAATCAACTTGTAATCACACTGTGATCTCACTGTAATGCGTATATATTTAACAAAGAAAAAGTTGGTTTTTCTTAAATATTTTTGGGGGATTTGTAAAAGACTATTTGGTCAGTTAAATAAACGTTTTGATGACTGGATATTCAATATTCATCAGAAAAAATTAAAATTGGAAATCCTATTTTAAATTCTACTAATGCAGTGTAATAAAATATTATTTATTAACTAACTAAAATAAATTTTCCGTTTGACCCAGTGACATTTTATTACCAAATAGAATTTGATAAATTGATTGAATTTTGTTATTTACTAACTAAATCGATTCGTATTGATCATAATGACTTTAATCATTTGTGAAAAATATTTGTTTACAATTTTTATTTGTTTTTTTACTACTCAAATAGGACTTGAAAATACAGCCAAGCTATAAGATTATCTTGTGCAAATATTCAGGAATATTGAAAGAAAAATCTTTTTCTTTAGGAAAATTGTATGGAAAAGTTGTATGTCACCAAATTTTCCAAGTTTGATTGAGAAATATCCTTTATAATGCCGCAAGATACCAATATATACAGTCCATCAAGCAAAAGTGCTCAAATTCCCCCAGGCCCCTCTATAATTTCTTAATTTTCACCCCACTCTCAGATATTCAGCAAAAACCTTTGACCTCAGTCTACTTTTGGACTCATATTTTAGCATTACAGTGTACTCCAGTTCACTTTGCTTATAAAATTAAGTAATACTCCCAGCATCCACCGAAAAAAGTGAAGCGCGAAGAGCACGATAATGTACAATGGGGAAGGCATTGAAAGAAAGAAAAATTAGCGCTAATTTTGGATAAGAGCTCCATCTTCACACATTTTTTTTCAGTATATAGCATAAAATTAATATTTATACATAAAATACACATGTGGTGGGAAGAAAAGTAAACAATCATCATTGACCAAAGGTTTCGCAAAATCATTTTTCGAAGATGTGTGAATCAAGTGGAGAGTCGATCGTATGGCGATCGAGAGTTTTGCTATATGTGTACATAGTGCACACGGCGATCGCGATCGGTCGCGTCATAAGCACCTTAAAGTTTATTCGCTGACTTAAAAGTTGTTCATTACGGTACCGACCGCGACACAGTGCGGACACAAGTTTCTTTCCTCAAGCTTCCCTCCCGCGAAGAATAAAAAGTAAATCTTCTGCAAGGAAAAAGTGATAGTTGTTTCGGATATAAACCGAAAGTGATCTTATTCACTGGAATTTTCTTGAAAAAGTGTGAGATAATACCATACAATTTTTGTCAGTTTAAAGTGAAATTAACTTTCGCGAGAAGAAAATTTTTTCGAAAAGGAAAATTTTCCCACGGAACTTTTAATAAAATAAAAAAAATTGTGTGGTGGAGGCGATCAAGTTATAATTAAAAGAATATAAAAAAATAGTAAAACAATATGATCGTTGGAATTGATGGACAATAAGACGAAGATTGTTTGAGAATAAATTAAGAGAGTATAAAAAAATTGCAGTGGAAATTTACGGTATGACGTTAATCTACTGAGGGACTCTTGTTATGAATGGAAATATATTCTTGGTGATCTTATGTTGATTCATGATACCCATTGACTCTACTATTGGTCGCCTTTTGAGGACAATACACATTTTACAGTAAAGTTTCTAAACGAGAGCAAAGCAAAAAGTAAACTCCTGTACACCACATACAAATATTGGTTCAAGTGCAAAAAATCGGACTACAGTGCGTACGGGCTGAGATTTATTATTTCAAAAATTTGCAGAAGACCCCACAAGACGGTTTTCAACAGCAGCACCTTGTTGACCAGTCGATACCAAAATCTTACACTATATATAAAATTAAATAAAGGTAAGTCACCCAAAAAAGTGTTTCCATTAAAAGTTTCAAAGGGGCGGGATCGTCTATACGTGTGGAAATGATCAATATGATCTCAATTGCCACATGATGGATGATATGTGGGGAAAAAAAGAAGTTGGATTTTGAAACATTTGTCCATTTACTTAAATACACACTGACTTACGGGATATGCGTAAAGTTCCCTCATGTCCCCCAAAGTATGTAGTTCTGGTCACTTTTCATTACAATTTCAAGGTAACCACAGGTAGCGAGGCTATTCCACGTAAATTAGCGATCTCACAGCACAATCTACTACACAATAAAAGTTACAATAAATAGAAAGAGAATGATCAATCCCCCATCCTATATCTCTTTGGTACAGTAAGGTAGTATGTATTTTTACGCGGTGCAGTGTCATATAACACCAGTTATATAAAATGCAATAAATAATTATTTTACCATAACTGAAAACTAAAAAGTGAATTGCAGTTGCGAATGTTACTTTTTTGGCCACTTGTGGACATTTCGATGATGATCACTTTTGTTTATTAAAAAAAAAAGTAAGAAATGTGAGAGATTATATAGAAAAATACCATACTTAAGTTTGCCTTAGAGCAACAAAGAAACTTGTTTTCTTACGCTAAACAAACGTGTAAATATAATTATTTGGCATTCGAATTATTAATTAACTACACCAAACTTCACAGAGAGCTTTTTTTTATTATTGAAATTCGTTAAATTCGGAAACTGTTGCCCAAACATTTATGTCTACTCCTTAATACCTATTAAACTTTTTTTTCATTTTTGTAATCCTCCTAAATCCTCTTACGAAAATCTTAATTATGGTCATCTTCGAAGATTTCAGCCAGGGCGGAGTGTAGGAGTTTATACTACTGACATATTTCCAAAAATTTTTGTCTGGAAAATAAAAATATTTTGTTGATAAAAAATGGGCATTGACAAATTTACAATCTTGAAAGGAAGATCACGTTGTGCACCCCAGAAAAAATCTGTGAATTCTTTTGGCGCAAAATGGGAAAATGACGTAATACGCGGGCTATATAGAAATTTGTGATTTTGACGCAAAAAAATCTTAAACATAATATGTCTCTTTCTAGTCATGTACATTGTTGTGTATTTTAATAAATTTGAACGAGTTTATTTAGCTATTGATGGCACAAAAAATACCCGATCGCGTCACACAGGTGGATATTTGAGATGTTTGGCGGGAAATGCAAAACGGAGGGCAGGAAAGAAGAGTGTACTTAGGATGTAAGTTAAACGTATTTCAGTTTATTGAGTAGGTATTATTTGTTCTAATCATCAAAGACATACTCATATGGAAGGTTCTCAATATTCATCGTGATTCTGAGCACCTTACTATTTTTTGCGTATCTCCCACAGAGACGCGAAATTTCACTAACCTCCAGACTTCCTCACAACGAAACTTATAGACGAGGTCATAAATTGTAAAATTTATTCTCAATAGTGTCGATGGGAACAGCTCTTTGGGACTTAGAACAGCGAGAATGATTTTTTTTGTTTAAAAGAAAAGCTCATATTTATTCACGTTTACACCGAATGTAAAATGCTATATAAGAAGAAACAAGTCTCATGTAGAATCCTCATTAAAAGCAATTATACCTACAGCAAAGGTCTTGCAGTGGGAATGTGTTATTGTCTCTTTTTGAGAAAATGAAAATACGTTGGGAATATTCCTTGATCGACATTTTTTTCTAACTAAATTCACCTCCACGCGACACTAAAAAATCGAACTAATTAAAATAATAACGACCCTTTGTCGTGCTTCTTTTTACAACTTTTTCTTGGAGATTTGCAAAAGCTGCACAAGGCTCTAAAAACAATAAAACTTTTTAGAGCTTTTCTGCTTTGAAAATAACAGTTTTGTAGAGAGTTGGAGATTTAAATGAATCACAAATCTCAAGAAATCGATTAAGAATAAGAAGATTAAGACTAACATAGGGATATACTTTTTCTGTAGTTTATAGTTTCTGAAAAGCTGATTTGACTACATCTTATTCAAAGTTGCATCAGAAATCTAATCCTTGGGATGTTTAAAAAAAAATCATCTTTGCCATCAAATAAGAAGTCTTGATTGAGAAAAAATAATTCTCATTCTCATCTTGTCGGCTCATCACTTCAGCACATTCATACTAAATCATAAAATGTTTTTTATTGTGGAATTTGTAAAAAGAAATTCTATTATACATATCTCAGAATCCAATCTAAATGGTGGTTAGTGTGAATATATGTTGTGGGCATTCAATAAGAAGGTGATTTCTCTTGCGAATCCCTATAAATATTCATGCTTTTTTATTCGGGGAGTGACAAAAGAGAAGAAACCGGAATCTCTCCCGGAGCCTATATCAGGCGAATTCCGTGTGGATAGGATGGAATAATAATTACTGAAAGAGAAAAGTTGCATTATCCAGAGGTTGCGCGGAGTTCGTTGTGCCATTATATCGTTTTCTGCAGATTTTTGCGACGTCACTCAAGATAATCTGGGATTCCCAACGTTGCATGGGGAGAACTATTAAAACTCGTTCCTTACACCTCATTCCTAGGGAACGAACTTTCTTACAGATGAGAGCTTGAAGAATTCGCGAGGAAATTACTTTCCACCTGTCACTTGAGCACTATCAGAAATTTGAATGAACATTCTCGCATATTATACAATAAATGATTCGCGCGTGGGTTTGTCTTTTTTCAGTCTGCTCACTTAATTCCACCGGAGTTTTTTTTTTGTATTATAAATTTTGTATTTATTAGCCACGCTACAATTCCACGGCGATGATAAATATACAATTTTTCACAACAATACTCCTTCGGGGGTTCCAAAAAAGAGCCTCACATGCTCATATGGAGCCTAATACACCGCAAAGTCAGTGGGGTTATTACAAAATTGCACATACAATTGTAAAAAAAAAATTTTTGTTGCACATTTTATTGTTGTTAAGAAAAAGAATTTTTCCAAATGATAATTATGTTGCAACTAAACTTCTTTGCTATTTGTTTTTAAGTATGAATGAAAAATATTGTGCAATTTCCATGTCACTTCCAGAGGGGACTGCATTTAAGTGCATTACCTGCACCATAATCTTTGCACTTTTCTTAAAACTTTATTATAGACTTGGCATTTTAGAATTTAGCCATTTGTGAAGAAGATTCAAAGATCATGATGGGTCAGTTGATAAATTTTAAAAGTTATTGCCAATAGGCGGGAATTCTTGCAAAAGCTCCATCATGATCTCCCAAAAAGTTTCTTCTTCCCTCCGTGTTGCACCTCATTCCCGTGTGTGTGGGTGATCTTTTGAAGCAAAACACCCAAATTGTGCATGATCGCCAAGAAAAGAGAAAATGACTTTGGCTGCAAGGAAAAGGTAGTAAATATGCTTATAAACATATAAATTTTTGCTTACCATTGCAACAAACTAATTTTTATTTAATGTGTTTTGAGGACACGATCGCGACTCACTTCTGAATTTCACACAATCACACGCGATCGTGGACTTTCCTGCAAAATTCCCCTCTTTTTTAACACAATACACTTGCACTTTTTTCCCACATGGTTATACTCCGCTATGTACTATCGTATTATGTGTATAATAATTTCCATTTAATTCATAATACGTAATGTACGGCATTATTGGTGGTATGCAATTAGTTAGTGGCTTATTATTTTGAACTTGATTTTTTATGCCATTTCAACTGTTGTCTAACAAAACCGTGGCTTAGTCATATGAAATTGGGTTGCACGCGTATTATATACCAATTTAATTGTTTTAAAGTAAATCACCATTGAACTCTATCAATCACAAAATCAATATCAATATCAAAATCATTATCGAGCGGAAAGAGAAAATACATTTTTTGTACATATAAAGTGCTCCGAGGAAGTTATTTGAAACTTTCGTGTATGTAAGTTCTCAATTGAATACCGTACAGTGGAATTACGTAGAATGGCCTTATAGCTTTATGTTGTCTGAAAACTCCGAGAAAAATTAAGATGGAGATGTAGATGTTGATAAATGTAAGTTTTCTTTTAACGCATAAATCTTACAAAGCTGTGCTTCAAGACTTCACTGTAGGGTTCATTTGCCCTTCTTTTCTTAGCCTTATTCTTAAGAAATTATTTGCCGACAGTTTTTTTTTAATGGATCTTTTTGTGGTTTTTCTTCAATCTCAATAACTCATCATTTGTCATTATTTGTCTTTGATTTAGTGGAAAGAATATACCTTGAAATGAATTAAGTTTCGATTTTTTGTCATTATAAAATGTTAATTAGAATCGTTTTTGTTGATCAAGGATAAACTAACTAATCTTTCTGATATTTTTCTGTGAGACAGGGATGCATAATGCATGTTATTCAATACCTAACTTCAAAATTTTCCATTTTAATATTAATATGACTTTTATAGCTTTGAATCTTCGTTGGAGAATTTGGATGAATTTGAAAGAATTTCGCAAGATATGAAGAATGTATAAGTGGTCGTTATGGGTTTTGAATTACTTTAATCGTTTTTTTAGGTATTTTGTGTTAATTTATTATCATCTTAAAAGATATAATTAAATATTGCAAAAAGGTCTTAGCATAAACTAGACGAGCTATTAAAATACTTTGTTCCACTACTAGTTTTTTATCGACCCTAAAAATTTAATAATATAAGAAAATAGCTTTTTATTAAAACAACAGACAAAATAAATCTTTTTAAAGTTTTATAATAAAGATTTTTTACTTGATATTTTAGGAAATCACGTGTACATTTTCACAGTATGTATTAATTAAAAATACTTTTTGTAAAGAGAATACTATCTATTATCTACTTTTACGTGTTTTACCTGCATGTGGCAAAATGCAATTAAATAGTATCCAAATCTCATGAAAATGCGCGATGATCTCCTAGTGTACATTAGAGATCTTTCTTAATGAAAAAAGCCACAGGAAAAGTGGCACACAGATAAATGTTTTCTGCAAGAAAATGCCCTTAAAGTGACTTTTGCAATTCACTGTAAAATTAATGTACAAATTTAATTATTCTTCGGCAAATTGCAAAGTTGAGATAGATGGAAGACGGAAAAGAAAAGTGTGCATATTTAAATGTTTCATTCCTAAGCAAACTTCTGACACTAATTTCATCCGCCAGGTAAATTTATGATTGTTGAATTAGCACACACAAGGGGAGGCAATTGAAACTTTCGCAAGGCATAAATTGCTTGTAGCTGGAGAGTTTTTAATGGTTGTGTAGCTAGAAAAGACAGATGCACTTAAACTTGATGACGAGAACTTAAAACAAATGTTCCGCCCTAATTTATGCTGGCGGGCAATTGGAAATTTATGGTTGACAGATTAATTAAGTGGCTATTTTATGGTCAATAATGCCAATAACGAAATTTTGACACTGATTGCCTCAAAATGTTACCAAGATTAGTAGATGGGAGAAGTTTTTTTTTTACATCTCCACTAAACTCACAATTTTAGCGTGAGGTCAAGATCATGTTCGTATATTAAATTAGATTTTAGAGTGTTTATTTTTTTTCACGTGAAAATACCAATCGATGTTGTATACAAAGAATTGCTCATGAGTGTTGTTTTATTTTACAAAAAACACCACAATACGACTTTTGCACCGAAAATTGTTCATGCTAAAAAATGCTTAATGGGGGGAAAATAGTACGAGAGTGAAAAAAAGCAGTTATTATATGCAAAAATTTACTCACAATTTTTTTTTGTGGCATGAGGTTGTCCTTCCCCAAGAAAATCATCAATAAAAATGAAAATAATCTTAATGGTATTCCAGTATCTTGTATCTCTGTTGTTTACATTGCCAAAAATCCAGTATAAATGCCGCGAAAAAATAAACAAAAAAAATGTATCGGGCATTTGCATATAAAGCGGGCATGCGTGCAGAGTTATCATTATCATCATGTTGATTGGTATTCAAACATAGCAATATAATCAAATAATCAAATTTTCACTTGAACGATGGACAGAGATTATTGTACAAAATAGCGCACCTTTTCTTCTCTGTTCAATATTCCTTATATTGGAATTACGCAATTTACATGCAATGGATGTACTTAAAATCAAGGTCTCTGGCGGGTTTTTCTCTTTCATTTCCAACCGTGTCGTTTTTCTTGAATGCCCCACAGGCTGCCGATCCAAATTCTTGTGCATCGTTATGCAAACTCGAGTAAAATATGTGAAAGAATATGTATCAATTGCCTTTTCAAGCTTCTCTTTGAATAAATTCATAACATTCACATTTTTATTGCTTCTTGAGAGCTTTTTTTTTTAAATTGTCTCATATAAATGCTGATGATGAGTCCGTTTGGTTATTTAACAGTGATACAACTGAAGACATTTCGTCTCTATTGATGTGTTATATATGGATGCGTTATATACATGCGTTATATGTATACAGATATTTAAAAGAAGAAAATTAAAAAAAAAAACATCCAATCATAATGATGGTCTATGTGGAGATGGGACAAAAGATCTATTCATCAAATCCGTGGGTGTTCCAAGCTTAATTGTTGCAGAAGAATGTGCACAGCGTAAGCTTGCGTGTCTTTGAAAAGCTCCCAATACAATGTGGATGGATATGTCTCCACCTGTTTGGTTCAGAGATCAGTGGTCGCGCAAGCAACTTCTTGTTCAGTTCAAGGTGGAAATCCAAATGGGTCTCTCTGCAAGAAAACCTGCCACTGCCATCCACACCATAAGAGCCACCTCTAGATGGTGATGGCAATTAGACACGGCTACATGTGGCTGTAATGCAATGAAAGCTCTCCTCAAGTGCAATATTGCATAACGAACTTGGTGGAGATTTTATGCAATTGGGCTGAACCGAAACATAAAATAGGGGGACATGCCATTTAGTGGTAATTCTGCGCAATCACCTATCTATCATTAGAGCGGGTCAATGTTCTCCATGCGGCTACCCGGACTAACAATAGCATGTGATATTCATTGTGGGGACACATTCCACAGTCCCGCAACAATGGAATGATCTTCCGAAAGCTCTCTGGCAATTTCATTTTCTTCTTTTTTCTTCATTTCCAACACTGAAGATAGCCTTGATTTCTTCGGCGTCGATGCTAATTGCATTACATGAGATTGTCGAAAGCAGCAACATTACCTGAAGCTCCCACCACCCCTTTTTGTTTTAAAGGCAATTTAAATCCATTTTGTTAATGGAAAATAACTTTTGCGATTATCTCGCATTTACCTCTACTAAATTCTATTATCTGATTGTATATTGAAAATAATTTCTGCAAATCACTGACCAATGCAACATTTACATTCCACAATGTTGTGTTATTAATTTATCTTATGAATTGGGTTAGTTATTAGTGTACCATAAGTGATTAAGAGGTTCATACATTCAGCAATGTAAAATATTCTTTGTCAGCATCATTGAGCTTTAAAATATTCCTCAAAGCTCTACTTACAATTAGTGAATAGAGCATGATCATTATTGGTAGACTTTAATTAGTTAACCCAATTAGTTTGCATAGTTTTTTAGAACAATTAATGATTTAGTTTTCCTTCGACAATTTGGGAGAAACGAATAAACGAATCTTTATTACATTTTTTGTTGGAAAAATCTTGAAAAGATTATGGTCAAATGGAAGGTAATAAGATGTATTTCTTTTCATGCAAACCAGCAATTTTCTTGATAATTGCTTTTTCGAATATTCTAACAACTTCCTCCACGATCGTTTAAAAAAATTTAACATCCTACATTTAGCGCAGTATCTAAAAAAGGTAATAATCTTAAAGAGGTTTTAATTCTATTAAAAATGATATTGCGAAGTAAAGTGTAGATCATAAAAGTAGAATTCCTAGAAAAACTACTAATTTATCTTAAGAATCTATTAGATTATTTTAATTTCATCTCATCTACATTAATGGCGGAAACAAAATCTAGATTTGATACGCCTCGTTTTCATTATCATCCACAAATCAATGATACTCGTGGAAGATTTTTTTTTCAAATTCTAAAAAAAAACATGTTCCACAGAACTAGGTTGCAATGTACAATAATGAAGTTATTGAGAATTTACATTTTAATTTTCATAATAAAATTCAACAAAGTTAAAAAACAATTTGAAAGCTCACTTGAAGAAAATGTGTGACGCACATTACATACTTGTATAATATACTAATCACTAGAACAAATTCATTATTCAATTAGGTGTAAATGCCGGTAATGTGATTCTTATATATTCTCCAGTTTGCATCAGATTAACCTTCCCAATGCAGGAAAAGTCATTTTACTGAAAATATCAAATGTGCTATAGATTTTCTTCCCCTACTGGAAACTTCCTGAAATTATATACCTATATACTACATTTTTGCAACAATCTTAAGTTTCTTGGATGGTGTATTGTTTTATGATATCTTGAAAACGTGCGTATGCTAGTGAAGAGCTTCCTGCAAATTTACTTTGCCCATTTTCTCAAAGGTGTAAATTTTTTAATATGCCCATACGCTATGTTAACAAACAATTTGCACATTAAGCATGGAAAAAAATGTGAATTTATGCTTCTGTGGAAGTTTACTTGCTGAGTTTTCGCGGGGAAGGCATAGTAAAGGCGATCGACGTGTTAGAAAAAAAAAGATTTTCATTGCTAAATCAATATGTATTCATCCTCATATGTTCAAATAGAGTTGTACTTGAATTTCGTAATTTGAACTGGTAGACCAAAATGGTATTGTTGAAAACAAAAATATTTGATAATAATGGACAATAATAAATCGGTGGTGTTGCTCCCTCGTCCACCAGTCGCCCCCATTGCTCCTATATTGGAATAGCATTGAATGTTGCGATATGTTTCGCTCAAATTAGCACCATATGATTTCCATTGGTCCGCGCATACAAATTGATAGATAATGCGTATGCGAGAGGTACCTGCCTTACTATTATTTTTCATTTATCGACTACATATTGGTGAATTAAACTAGACGAGCCATATTTCCTATTACTTTTTGTTTTCAATTCGTTCATGAAATACCACCCGAAAGATTCCAACAAATCACTCAGAATCGCATGCAATCGGCATAAATATCGCGTCACTCACTTTTTAGACATATTTTGCTTTGCGTGTTGCATTTTAAATGCCGAAAAACTATACACTACTGATAATGCCTACTCTTGCTACCTACCACGCCGTATTTTGCCTATAAAACAATATAAACCTTTTTTTTGCCTTTTGCAAACATAATTCAATTACACGTACAACCCCTTCCATAATTTATTGGGTACCATCCATCAAGCGTTTGTCCCAAGATGAGGAACAACACAATAAATAACAATTTGCATAACATTTATGGGTGCAATTTTTTCTCCATAATAATCCTTGGTGAAGTTATTTTTAGTTTTGTGCATAATCTGATGTTTTTTATGTTGTACAAAGTGGTAGTATTATGCCTAAAAAGATTTGTTTTTAGAATTTTTTACCATATTATTTAAACTGGTTTATATAGGGCAGTAGAGTCTAATTTGGACAATTTGGTTTTATTTATTTATTTTTTTGATCTATTATTAATTAGATTTCAAACTCAAAGAATTATGGTCAAAATTAGGGTATTAAATGAACGTTAAAATGGCATTAAATATAAAAATATTGGTTTTTATTGTTATTCAATTTTTTCCATTCTCTTTAAAATTATCACAAGTCTAAATTGGGCAATCTCCCCTCCCCTAGGGGTGAACGGAAAGTAACTCTCGAAAAATAAATTAATTACTATTTTCTTATTTTTATTTTTACATTGAGTTGTTATTGACACATGATACATTATGTGCACTGAGAAAAATCTTATATTTAATGTATTTACTTGTTTTCTATGTAAACAAAGAAATGTAATTAAAATTCATCTCAATTTTCTACAAGTTCAATCTCCTAATCATCATTTTAATGGATTTTAGCTGTGTTTCTTTCAGACACAGCTTTTGTGTACCGAGCAAAATCGAAAGTCGTCAGATCGGGCTCAAACTTGGGATGAGCACGAATTAGGGTCCCCACATTCCAAAAAACGTATGCGCCAAAAATTTTTTTTTCCGGCCGGCCGGCCGGCCGTCCGGCCGGCCGGAGTATAACGCTAAATTGCGAGAGAACGGTGATAGATAGAGACTTGCGGTAAACGGCAAAGTTTATATATCGGCTGGAAGACGTCCGATTATGAGGTCAAATACACCCCCCCACCCCTCCGTCCGCCATTTTGAATAACCTCAAAATTTTGTTTTCGCTATATCTCAGCCCCTGTAATAGGTAAAAATCTGAAATTTTGATATGTTGTAGGGGCTATCAATACCTTTCCAACGATACCACATTTTCGAAAATCGGTCAAGCCGTTTAGTCAATATGGCCGCCACAATTTTTCATCGTAAATCGACCATAACTCGATAACGGCTTGACCGATTTTGATCAATCCGGGGTCAAATGAAAGATCTCAACAAACCCTACAACTCTCTAGAACATCCGAAGTTTCAAAAGTGGCCGCTAGGGGGCCAAAAATCAAAAACAAAATTTTCGAAGAGTTTTCGATTAATATCTCGAAAACGGCGACATAAATTTTTTTCATTTTTTGATATGTTGTAGCTGACCATATTATCTAGCTTCATGCCAAAAATGAAGAAAATCTATGGATCCGTTCTTGAGATATAGCCTTCCAACTTTGACATGTCATATCTCGGGTTCTACAAGTCCGATCTTGATCAACTCAAGCGCAAATGAAAGGTTTCGAGAAACCCTACAAATGTCTAGAACATTGCAACTTCGAGAAATGACCGCAAGAGGCGCTAAAGTCAAAAACAAAGTTTTCGAAAATTTCGAACTCGAATTTTTCGAAAATGGCGACATAAATTTTTTTCATTTTTCGATATGTTATAGCTGACTTCAATACCTTTCAAACAAAAAAAAATTTATGAAAATCTATGGATCCGTTCTCGAGATATGGCGTTTTAAAGATTTCTTGAGGAATGACTTTTCAACTTTTCCCGACTTTGCGCGTATTTAAATTAATTTACGCTCTAGTTTGCTCTCACAAAATTGGTACACTGAAAGAAACACAGCTCTCGTAAGCTTGGTCAGCTTACCAGTACATTTTTCTTTAACTCCTGTGACCGCATAAAATGATTCCGTGAAAACTTAAAAATTAACGATGTTGTTAAGTTATAACGATTTTCCTTAAATTTTATTTCGAGAATTCGTACAAAAATAAATTGAAAAATAAATTATATTCAAGCTTTTCAATGAACGTGGAAAGTCGGCAGGTTATATGAAATTAGGCAATTGCTACAATGATGTGCGGAATTCTTCGAGTCTACCACGTAAATAAGAGTCTCGTGTACATACACGTGATAATTTTTAATAAACAGATTCATTACTTTAAGCTATTTTATACGTTACGCTGATTATGAGGTAAATCCTGGAGGAATTTTCCCTTCGCATGATTAAGATGAAATTCTGTTAAAAACAAAACTTTCTCAGCTCTGCCTCTGAGTGCGAGGGTGTGATGGGATTTTTTTTCGGTGAATCATTAATAATTTCCAACGATTAATAATTTTCCATAAATGTACAATTTTTGTTTTGTTTCAAATGCCACAAAAATGTGAGGATAAAATGTTATCACACCATTATGGGTGTGTAAAAGTTACAATGAAATTTCTCGATATACCTTGATTATAATAAATAAATAAATTCCTTTATGTGAGCTTCGTCCAGCAAACGAGGGAAAAGTTCAAGGTCTTACGTGCTAATAAAATGGTGAGAAGATCCAATCATCGAATGCGAGGCTTCTTTCCCAACCTCCACAAGCTGGGATGCTAAATAACTCATAGTGCCAAATCTCCTAAAAGATATTACAAAATATATTTATTTTTTTTCCTTGTGTGGTATTTGAATAATCTCGTCATACTCGAGCTTTTTGCACGTGACAAATTGGAGACAAGAGGAACCATTAGGAAGAGAGATTGGGGAGGCATTCGCTGCCAAATGTGAGGTGCTCGTCAAATTTTTCACTGACAAATTGGACAAGAACAGTGGGTCAGGTCTGCGTGCAATATGCTCAATTAGTGATTGTGGTGTGGCTTGGAAAACACGGTATATGACGTTCTCTGGACTTTATGCGGACAAGTTTTTATAACTAAAGGTCACCAGCTTTAGTTTTAATGGGATTTTTTTTTTCACATTTACGCTCTAAGTGTATTTGTGGTCATGATTCAGGAAAAGTGCAGTAAATTGACACTCATATTATGTTGAATTCCGCGACGAGAACCCCGCATTGAACTCCCTATTTGAACCGCGTGGAAATCATTTGCATTTCTAATGAGTATATGGCAAAAAAACAATAACAACTTGGTGTGAGAATTTTGCCACCTCTTTCCCACAAACCATCAATGAACCAATTAATTTGCAGTGGAGTCAAAATAGTCAGGCTAATGGTCTTGAAAAGAAAACAATATATTATGGGTAGGTATATGTTTTGAAAATTCGAATCATACTTGAGGAAAATCTTAAATGAAAATCTTCATCCTCCGATCTTTTCAAAATTTAATTTTCCTGAAAAGAATAAATGATGAGAAAATTAATCGGAGTAGCCAGAGAGAGTTGGAACGGTCTCCCCATTTCTCTAAGCGACATAATTCAAACCCAAAAAAAAATGTTGCATAATATAACGATGAGATGCTGTGAGATCCGTTAGGTGCGTCTCGGAAGGTCACATAAATTTTTCACGCTGTCCCATGATGACATGGAGAGAAAAAAATTATCAATGCAAGATGCCGACCATTAAACTCACGTGTCTGCCTTTTCACTTTCAGATGTCATTCCTACAATCAATCTACGATGGATACAGAGATCTCATGGACAACAAATCCGATCCACGCACCAAAGACTGGCCCCTCATGAGTTCTCCATTTCCCACAATTGCAATAAGTCTCTCCTATGCATATTTCGTTAAGGTAAGTCATGCGTATATTGTTTAATGCTGGTATGGTGTGCTTAAGATGAGCTCTTGAACCCATGCAGAATGTCTTTCACCCGTGTGTCCTTGCGAGGAATGCCATTTCGAGCCCTTCTGCATCCAAAATGGCAATGCACGTCTCAATGAACGCTGCAAAAGCTGCACCATTTTTTGGCATTCCTCTCACTTTCGCCATGACATCAAGTTCATCCAGAATCCTTTCACTTTGTCTTGCCACCTTGGACCACGATGCATTTCCCATCAAAATTTCATGTAATCTCTTCACGATTGCATTCTTCTCGTACTACCCATCAATTACAGTCACTAGTCAAATATATTTATACCCGAACTATTCATATAAACATACCTAATAAATTAGTATCTCAATGAATAAATTACTGTAATTTATGATAAAATGTGAATTCCTAGAATTTTTTCGGGGAAATAACTCAAATTCAATAGAGTAAAGTTTTTGATATAACAATGGTGATATTAACATAAAGAAAATATTCTATTCCTTTCTTATTGTTTCACTGTTAAAGTCAATCATAACGCGTCCAGTTATTAGAGTTGGTATACCACAACGCGGATGGGTCAGTCTATGCGTTGTAATTTAATTTGTGAGTAGTATTAGTAGGCAAAGTCTATTTTTTGTAAAATTTAGCAATTTGACAGATTAAAATGATTATATCTTTAGTTCTATTAGACCTACAGAAATTTCTTGACTAGTTATGGAAAGCTATTGAAATAAGCTATAATCTGACATATATTTCGATACATTTCAAGGTCACCTCCAGAACACAAAATGGCGGTTATTTGTTTGATCAAAACAGTTTTTTGCACTTTTTGTCCTCAGGGAATGATTCTAGAGGTTTCTGATGTTCTAAAAAGTTGTAGAGTTTTGTAAACCCTTTAATTTGATACTAAGATGAGCAAAATCGGTCAAGCAGTGCAGGAGATATAGCTCTTAGAACTTTTCAAATTCCAGAAATTTTCAAATGGCTATATCTTCTAAACGGCGACATAGATTTTCTTCATTTTCGGACTGGTGATAGATATTGAGTCAGGCTACAACATATCAAAATTTAAAGGAAAACGATAACAGATGTTCGGAGATATTGCCCCTTTAAGTTAGGCAATTTTTGTTTTCGATTTTAGCGCCTCTTGCGGACATTTCTGGAACTTGAAATGTTCTAGACAGTTGTAGGGCTTTTCAATACCTTTCATTTGATACCAAGATGGTCAAAATCGGTCAAGCCGTTCTCTAGTTATATTGAAATATCACTTTTTGCTTTAAACCGCCATATTTGCTAAACGGCTTGACCGATTTTCAAGTATGAGTTATCGATGAAAACGTCTCACTGAGCACTAAAACATACTAAAATTTCAGACCTCTAACTATAAGGGAAGTGGTTGACGATAGTTCAAAATGGCGGACGGCGGCCATCTTGGATTTTAAAAATGCGAAAAAATGAAATTTTACACCCACATTTCTATAGAAAACTTCAAACCGGAAGTCTCTATCTGTTACTGTTCTTGAGCTATAAGCCAAAGTTTGGGCCACCGGACGGCAGGCCGGCCGGATCAAAAATTTTCCACCACCATTTTCGTAATGTGGGATGTCTAAAACGTGCTTATACGAAGTTTGAGCCCGATCTGAGGTGGTCGGTTTTTCCGATGATTACAATACTTGGTATGCCACGATTGTGGTATACCAACTAAATAATAAGATGTATTTTTGAAACAAATTAGGACAAATCCGATTCCACATATTTCAAAAATTAAACATAAAAATAAATAAGTAAGCAAAGGGTTTTTTTTATTTCCCAATTTTTCACAAGTCCACTTAAATGCGACATTTCGAGAACAAGGTTTCCCTCATCATCAGGCAAAAAATAATAATCCGTGAGAGAATGTTGTTAAAAGAAATAATGCAATTACACTTAAAAGCAATATATGGGAGATTCCACAATGTCTACATGCGAATGCAATGCAGACGAATTTTTTATGCGTGGATGATGAAGAAAATCCTCATCCTCGAGATGTCGCGTTGATGTGAGAAAATGGAGTAAAGTCTTTTCAGTTTCATCCGCCAAATGTAAACTATTTTGTTAAATTTCTATGATTCTTTTTACTTTTTATCTTGTTTGTATCTCGAATAGAAACTGAGGTATGACAAATTTAAATTTTGCATTAATATTTTAATTATAATCTAACTACAAAACTTTTTTATTTCGTTAAAGCTCTGAATTTTTATTAGTATGTAGCTTTTAACCTACATACTTTAACATCTGTTCTTTATTTTATTTAATTTTTCTTTAAATCATTTTTTGTTGTTAGTTTATTTTTAGCTTTTATTAAAGAGTCAAAAAATACAATTTTTGTTTTAATTGATGCTAAAATTTAAATTATATAACTAATTTTAGTAAACCAATATATGGAGAAAATAAGGGAGCAACCTTTAAAAAACTTGTGCTCTTAAAATTACGTTACACCAACGAGCATTAAACAAATCAATCTTCTATATACATAGTATTTTTTATATGTTGATTTTTCCAAATTAATTGAGTAAAGGTTTCCTTAGATGAACTAAAATGATTTGTTGGCTGATTGGCGCAGAGAATTTAAAGAGAAATATTGTAAGGAGAAGAAGAATAAAAAATAGAAATTCAAATGCGATTTAGATAAAACAATTCTTATTAAATTCTAATCATTTTTATTGAAATATATAGTTCACGTGCAAAACGAATTCAAGGGAATTTCAATGAATTTTCCAATTTTAATTTAATTTAGATTTCTACGCCCGATAATGAAAAGCAACAAAAATATGTGGGTGTAATATTTTGACTAGTGTCTGTATTCACTTTAGCTTTACAACTCCATTCAGAAAGTTTTACCATTATTTTTGTATTTGGTCAAGGTATGTATGTATACCTACATTATATACAGCTGAGCTTTCATTACATAAAAAAAATCAATTTGGATGGAGCATTATAACGTCAGCTGGCCAAAAAGTGGAGCTCTTGTCTTCACCCAAAATTTTTTTATTTCATTTTATATGCATTTTTGTGTGTGTCTGTATTTGTATTATATTTATTTCACTAATGTGAAAATATATACAGAATGAAAGAGAATATTAATATACAACGCGTGCCTTTCACTGAAAAGAAAAACAACAAATTTCTCTGCATCATTCACTGAACTTGTATAACTGTGGCACATAAATGTCGTAATTTCCTCGCTATTATCCACTGTTAATGTTCTTCTGTTGCTGCAGGTCCTGGGCCCACGGCTGATGGAAAATAGGAAACCATTTCAATTGCGCAGCGTCCTCATCATCTACAATGCCATTCAGGTGGTGTTCAGCACATGGCTATTCTACGAAGCATGCGTAACAGGATGGCTCACGGACTACAGCTACCGGTGTCAACCAGTTGACTACTCAACGAGCCCCATAGCACTTAGGATGGCACGAGGATGCTGGTGGTACTACTTCTCCAAATTCACGGAATTCTTCGACACACTCTTCTTTGTGATGCGCAAACGGTATGATCAAGTGTCCACACTCCATGTGATTCATCACGGAATTATGCCCGTGTCCGTCTGGTGGGGCGTCAAATTTACTCCAGGTAAGATTTAATATATTATACATTTTAACACCAACCGCTGTGTTGGGCGCGCGCGATAATTTCGGCAACATTGGGATTTAAATTTCATTGAAAAAAAAACATAGAATGAAAATTTGATAAAAAATTGATCCAGATTTGAACAAGATTTTTAATAAGGTTTAGCAAGTCTAACTACAAAATTACCTGGAAAGTGAATTCCTAAAATTATTCAAATTTTGTACAAAAAGTTATTAATTCTCTTGAACAGAATTCATTCGAATCTTCCGAAAATAAAAGCTTTTTATGCCATTTACAAACCTATGTTTTCAAATTCAACGATGTAAAAAATAAAATGAACGAATAAAATTTTTATTATGCCTTTTGCAAACTGGTGCTTAGGACAACGACGTAAAAAATAATAAGCGTATAAATTAAGGACAAATCTTGGTTAAATAGAGATTAAGAAGGATTTTCCTATAACGGAAATTCTGCAGTACAAAATTGTCCAAGGGAAATCATCTGAATTGATGGAACCCGTAATAATAAAAAAAAATTGTCCAAAATGATACTTTTAATCATTTCAATATTTTTTTCAACAAAACCTAAAATACTGCAAAGATCCTTTTCTTATTATTTTTTAATAAACGAAAACGCAAAATATTCTCAAAAATTACCAAAAGCGCTCGAATTTTCTTTTATATTTTCATTTCTGAATTTTTATCATTTTCAATTGAGAATTTTTCATTTTTCTTATTCACTAGATATTCGAATAAAAGCTTCCAAAGCTTTTTTCTTAACAACTTAAAATCCATAGAAACTTTTCATGAAATTTTAAAAGCCTAATGGGAATTTCTGCCTTAATTTATGTGAATTGCACAAGACAAGGTACAAGAGGCCGAAAAAATGCTCATAATTCAGCTTCTCTTTGTATAAAAAAAAAGAGATTTTACAAAGAAAATCCGTTTACTTCCAGGTGGTCACAGCTCCTTCTTTGGTTTCCTCAATACTTTCGTTCACATCGTCATGTACACGTACTACATGCTCGCAGCGATGGGACCTAAAGTGCAGAAATATCTCTGGTGGAAGAAGTATTTGACCGTTCTTCAGATGGTCAGTGAATCTCTTTTTTTTCTGTCTTTCTTCACATGCTTCACACCTCCGCAATGGATTTATGAGAATGAATTTTTTTTTCGCAGATTCAATTCATTTTGGTGATGGTTCATGCGTTCCAGCTTCTCTTCAAGAATGATTGCAATTATCCAATTGCCTTCGCTTACTTTATTGGCGCACACGCTGTTATGTTCTACTTCCTGTTCTCTGGATTCTACAGGCAGGCTTACACTAAGAAACAAGTATGTTGATTAGGGAAGGAAAAGAGAAAATCATCTAAGCAGAAATTAATTTGTTTTTCAATATGTAAATTTTTTTGCTGCAGAAGGACGCCGAGCAGAAGCGGCTGATTGCGCAAAAGAAGGAAATCAATGAAAATGGGAATGCGAAGCAGATGAATGGGAAAACGCAGATGTATGAGAATCCCGGCACGGTTGAGGATAGCTACTCAACGACGCGGCAACGAGTTTTTGTGGGTTCCTCCAATAATTGGATTTGCCAGCCTGTTAATATCAACTGATATACCAACACTTCGTACCACCAATTTCCAATTTTGAAAAAAAAAGTGAGAGACTAAAGAATTGAAGAGAAAATGTTTTGTATACTTTCAGTGCGGGAGTTTGTAAAACATTCTCGCATTTATCCAATAAGATAAATAGTTTCCTCTAGCTAAGGATATTATTTGTAGTACTTTGTAAGGTACACATTAATCTCTCCGTTAGAATTAATCGATGTTTGCGGTTAGGTTTTTATTTGGAATTATAATGAATTTAAATGAGGATCTTCTCAATAATATATTGCCCGAAGAAAAGAACACGAATGCGAAGCAAAGTTCTTGGGGAATTTTCTAAGAATTTATAGAGAAAAACCCTCGAAAAAAAATCGATTGTGTTTTAGAAAGCAAGCAGACGTATCCTCATGCTTTTTTCCCTTTATCCTTTTTGTATAGGTGTTTCTATGAGAAAGAAAACAAAAGTATATAATTTGTAAAATAGTAATATGGAATTTCATTGAAATTATATATTCTTGAACTATTTTATGTGTGTGCATGTACAAAAAATATTGTGGGTTTAAAATAAATTTTATACGAATTTTTTTTCAAGACATCCCAAATGTGTTTGCAGTGGGGCGCCGGGTGGTTCAGTTTTCGCGCAATTGGAACTGAATGAGAACTATGAAGTACATCACGCACGCGGAGCAGAGAGTGAAGAGAAAAGTGAGACGGAGCGAGAAGAAATTCTTCGCTGTAATGTCCAAATCTTGCAAATGGAGCACCTGCAGGGCGAAATTGTGGGCCAAGTCGTGGAATTCCGCTCTCTTGAAAGGCCCGTCGAGCTTTTCCAGCATCTTGGAGGTCGTATGTGCCTACAAAAAGAATATCACAGTTAAAATATGACCCCAAAGAGTACACATACCCTACAATGACCACACTATTTAAGCACAATCTCGCAATCTTCTTTTAGCTGTGATTCTTTCTTTAAAGAAGCACAGCTTCTGTGTACACTCAAAAATGCAAAGTCGTCAGATCGGGCTCAAACTCGGGATGAGCACGAATTAGGGTCCCTACATTCCAAAAAACGTATGCGCCAAAAATTGTTCCGTCCGTCCGTCCGTCCGTCCGGCCGGAGTATAAAGGTATATTGCGAGAGAACGGTAGTAGATAGAGACTTGCGGTCAACGGCAAAGTTTAAATATCGGGTGGAAGAAATCCGATTATGAGGTCAAATCCACTCCCCCACCCCCCCGTCCGCCATTTTGAATAACCCCCAAATTTTGTTTTCGCTATATCTCAGCCGCTATTATAGCTAGAGGGCTGAAATTTTTATATGTTGTAGGGGCCATCAAGACCTTTCCAACGATACCTCATTTTTGAAAATCGGCCAAGCCGTTTAGCCAATATGGCCGCCACAATTTTTCATCGAAAATCGGCCATAACTTGAGAACGGCTTGACCGATTTTGATCAACCCGGGGTCAAATGAAAGATATTAACGAGCCCTACAACTGCTCGGAACATTGCAAGTTCAAAAAATGACCGCAAGTGGCGCTAAAATCGAAAACAAAATTTTCGATGAGTTTTCGATGAATATCTCGAGCACCGCTTTATAGAATTGCTTCATATTTTGATATGTTATAGTTGGCTATAATATCTACCACCATGCCAAAAATGAAGAAAATCTATGTAGCCGTTCCGGAGATATCGCGTTTTAAAGTTAACATGTCATATCTTGAGTTGCATGACTAACGCCCCGCGAAGCGGGGCGTTTTATATATACACATATAAAAGTAAAGTGAAATATATATATAAATGTATAGATATATACATTATATATACATATAAAAATGCAAAGATAAATATATATAAACTGCAAAGATAAAAATTAAATATAGCATGGATGGAACAGTATAAAGCGAAAGAACGGTAAGTAAAACTTACGGGCTGTGATTCTTTCTTTGTCAGTGAAATGTGAAATTGATAAATTGGGGATGGGCAAATTTTGAGGAAGGCTTTCTCGCGTACCGAATCACAGCCAACGCCCACGATAAATATATATAAACTGCAAAGATAAAAATTAAATATAGCATGGATGGAACAGTATAAAGCGAAAGAACGGTAAGTAAAACTTACGGGCTGTGATTCTTTCTTTGTCAGTGAAATGTGAAATTGACGGAAAATTGGGGATGGGCAAATTTTGAGGAAGGCTTTCTCGCGCACCGAATCACAGCCAACGCCCACGATTAAGGCATTTCACAAAATATCTGCGCGTTGGCTGTGATTCGGTGCGCGAGAAAGCCTTCCTCAAAATTTGCCCATCCCCAATTTTCCGTCAATTTCACATTTCACTGACAAAGAAAGAATCACAGCCCGTAAGTTTTACTTACCGTTCTTTCGCTTTATACTGTTCCATCCATGCTATTTTTAATTTTTATCTTTGCAGTTTATATATATTTATCTTTGCATTTTTATATGTATATATAATGTATATATCTATACATTTATATATATATTTCACTTTACTTTTTTTCTGCCTCCCAACATGGAGCACGTTGTATAGCATATTTTTTGTTGCTCTTGTTTGCAATATATGAAAATTCGTGCTCTATGGGGCAGGTGGTTATGATCATAAATCAAAAGCAAAACACGACGGTCAGAGAATACATGAGGAGACAGGTTCAAGAGCTATGAATTTGGATTCATTTGCATGTTTTGCCAAATTTTTTTTCTCTCAAATATGGGAGTAGATTCGGAGATAGAGAATAGACTTTCGAGTAAATCACGTGAATTCCCCTTATGGGGTGTATCTTTATAAAATCGTATGAAGGACTTAAGCAGTAACGATGAAAAAGCCCCAATCAAAGCTCCTTCTATATTTTTATGCAAATCTTCTCTCGTTTTTGGCTTAATATTTGAATTACTACTAAATCACATATTAGGAGACAATGATTAAGAAAAAAAAACATAGCCAAAATTATGCAAAAATTTTTATGCTGGTGTTTGTATTTTCGTTTATTTATAGATTTTTGGACAACAATTTAGATAGCAACTAGAATTTTTTTATAAGAAAAGCTGAGACTTTATTGTTGTCACCATAATTATAAGAAGAAAATATTTAAGGAGGTTGTATTTAATTTATTTTGAATTTAAAGTTGAAAAAAAAAGAAGTTAATTCATATTTCATTTTTTTATCCTCTCTTTAAATCATTTTTAAAATTTTCTTTACAGAAGATCCGTTAATACCATCTAATTAATGTTTTTAAGCGTTAAATTTAGTAATTTCGTTAATGAAAATTTTATTATTCTGTCTTTATCTTGAAGGTTCATAAATTACTGAAATAATGTACCTACTAAAAAAATTCGTCTCAATGAATTTTAATGGAATAAATTGCTAAATAAATAACCAATATTATTCAATAATCTCCTGAGTATCAAATAGATGAGTAAGTTCTAAAGATATTAAAAATAAATATCTACTAATCATTTCTTGAAAAGTCTTCATTATACTAATTAAACAAAACAAACGGTTGAAAAAAGAAAACATCATAATTTGTGATAAATCATGATGTTTGTAAATAATTCACATTAGATGTGAATAGTTTAGCTAAAAAATAGCTTTAACCTATTATTAAAAAATTATTTTTCCTTCTCTTGCCTAATTTTTTTTTGTGTTAAATATTTTTACATTCCGTCGCAAAAATTATTAATTCTTAACATTTTAAAGATGCGATTCGAAAAAAATAAACAAAAATAATACAAGTTATTCCCTTTTCAAAATCGACAATTCAACATAAACTCCCCATAATAATTTGAGCTGAAAAGCTAAAGAGCTTTTTTAGCTTTGAGTCTCTAATAAGAAATAAACGAATTATTGAGAGAGACTCCGGCATAAACATTTAATCTTCACCTTGTTTTTCAGTCATGTCATTGGGGAGGGCGACACACGGAAAATTTACCTCTTTAGCGGAAAATTTAAATGATAAAAAAAATAAAGTTTTGATAATAAAAAGGAAAGATCAACGCAATACTTACTGTTCTAATTAATTCCTCACCACTGTACATGACGTAGAAAACTTTGAGGCATCTCGGTAGCAATATAGCGATCAAGTCGAATATAACGTACACAAACTGGAAGGCATTGGCGGACCAAAACGCGAAAAAGAGCTGCGAGGTCATAAAGATGAAATCAGAGAGAATGTTGGACATCTCACGTGCGCCAAAGTTCTCGGTTATCAGGTCGAAGCAATCACAGAGATCACTGTGAATGATGTAGAAGGTCTCAAGTCGATGCGGAAGTTCATCGTGCTCCAAGTGGGCCTCCTTGAGAACTTTTTGTAAGCACCGGAAGTGATGAGTTACCACCTGGCAGACCATTATGAAGTCTTTGGCCGATAGGGCATTGGACACGTAAACCAGTGTGAAAGAAAAAGCCATGTGGATTTGTTCGGCTGATCCCCAAATAATGAATATACCAAAAATTGTCTGCATTATGTGGTACACCACGAGGGCAATAATTATTCCCAAATGTTGCCTATTATAAAAAAAATCTTACTAAGATATCAAATAAGATGTTAAGGAAAATCTTATAGTATTTACCTATAGATGTGTCGAAAATCCATTGGAATATCAAGTTCTTTCATTTTTTCGCCAATCTTGAGAAGTTTTCGATAAAATTTCACAAAATTATGTCGGTAAAAAAATGCAATGAAGAAGGTGAATAAATAAGCGAGCATTTGGCAAACTCCACCCAAAATCATGGTCAAAGCCAAAACTGATCCTGTTGATAGTGTCCTATCGAACATTGCCGATCCTGCTTGAGTTTCAATATCAATTTGTGATCCAAAATACACTGAGACAATGTTGAAGAGAAATAGTGAAATTCCCGGAATAATGGTGAATTTATTGGCCACAACAACCCCATGATTCTTCCTCACAATAAAGGGAGATACCCCAATTGCGCACTGAATCCCAATACTGAGTTGAATTGCAGAAAGTAAATCCATTCTTTCGTATGATTCAGTAACTTCTGTGCTTGGCACACAAAAGGACCTTCCTTTGTCCATCACAATTGCACCATGAATAAATCAAGAGATATTATACCGAACGAAGGTATCAGTCAGGAGAATCTTAATTAAATTGACCCCAAATTGAATAAAATGTGTAGTCAAAGGACGTTTTTCTGTTCACCCGGGTTGTTGTCGAAAGGACGTTGTGCACAATATTTGGGGCATGTTTCAAAATTGGAGCACTTTTAGTTATTTTTAATTATTAAATTATAATAATAAAATATTCGAGAAAAGCGTGGGAATTCTGTGAAATTCAGTTTTCCCACAAATTCAGAAAATGTCAGACTTCTTACATAAGCAATTTTACTATTTAATAATTTCTAGAAGAACTGGAAGGGTTCTATTTTGGCTAATTAGAACAAGTTTTGCGCATTATGTCCTTTTAAGATTTCCATTTCAAATTTTCGGCGCATTTATGATACACCTGGAAAAAATTTCGGGTAGTAATTGTTTTTTTTTTTTCATGGAATCTTCTTAGCTATTCAATTTCTCTATTAAATACCATGTCCAGGAAAAAAAATCCCTAATTTTCAGTCAGTAGAAAATTTTTTGAAAGGGATTGAATGGACCGAGACTCATATTTACATTTATCGTAAATAATTTACTAGATCAATTTTGAGAAAAATTTGTAGATAAGAATAAAGAAAATTAAGGATTAGAATTTGTTTAAAGTGGAATAATTGTCTTTATGTTATTAAACAATCTTAAAGAAATTTAACTTAAAAGATGACCTAAGAACACCTGGCTGATTCTAAAAATATATATTCTTTTAGTCCTTAAAGTTCCATTCCAACCTGAGCCAGCAGAAATAGATTAATTTAAATTATTGTCTCAGCAAAATTGGGAATTGATGAAATAAGAAAAAAAAATTCTTTTAAATATTTTTATTTTTTATATATAGATATATTTATATTCTTTTTCCTTATGTATCATCATTCAACACACAATTTATTCTTTTTTTATCATATTTTGTCCCGTGTTTTATCATGTTTTCCATCAAAAGAAAATATTAATGTTGGTGCCGTTAAAATGATTCCTCTAATTTCACGTAAATATGCATTTTCTTTTATTTTCCATTGATGCAATTTTTAATCTTCAAGAAAATTATAAATCATTTTTTTCTGTTATAACTTATGCTCATGTTTACTCATATCCAACATTTTCTCTTTCGCTCTTTTATTGTTAATTTTCTTATTTTATGTCTCACCCTCACGTTTTTTTTTCTTCTTTAAATCTCCTCCGATCCTCTGCCTATTATGCTTTTTTTTCTTTCATTTTCTTTTAATTTAGGTGTTATGTGGAGGTACTTAATTATATAGAAAATATATATGTATGTAGCAATAGATTAATATTAGTTATTAACAAAGGTATTCTCTTAATCATTTTGTTACGCATTTTTTTTTATCTTTCTCTACACATTTTTCTTCCTCTTCTCCTCACCACCACATACTCGTCTCAGCTATGAAAAAGAAAGGAAAAAATAAAGAGAAAACAATTTTGTTACATTTTTTTCTTGCATTAATTTGAAGTTAACAAGTTTTAAAAATTCTTAGAAATTTACAAAACATTCTTTTATATTTATTTTTTCCACTTATCCATTTTTTCTCAGTTTTTTCACGATTTTTATGATTTTTTTCTTTAAATACATAATTAGTTATTTTTTTCTCATATCAGCGTTACATAATATAGATACATTACCATTTTTTTCATAATAGGTTATATTTCTTCTTCCTTTCTCCTCAACTTTTTTTTTTATCTTTCATTCAATTACTATACAAATATTTTTAAGGTCTAGCTTTTTTTCTTTTCTTCATTTTTTTCTTCTTAGGAGTGATCTTCATTTTACATATTACAATATAATTTTTGTTCATTTGGTGAACGGACACGGAAACTGAAATTCATGAAAGAAACGAAAAGAAAATGCAGAAAAATATTTTTTTCAGCAAAATCTACTTTCTAACGTATGCTCTTTAATTTCTCATCTTAAATTACTTTTTTTTAATATTTTATACAAGTCACATGTTCTTCTATACAGAATTCAAGTAGCCCCACCCTTTCACACTAATTCTTATCTTTTCCTTTTTTAGCGTAATTCTTTTTTTCAGTAAATATTTTTTATTAATTCACCCATTATTTTTTTTTTTGAATATTTTTCATTTTTATTCAATAGCAAATTATTGAGTGTGCCACTTTATTTTTTAATTTTTTTAAACCTTTTTTTATCATTTAAACTTTAAAATTATCCCTACAATTAACGCCAGCTCTTTGCTCATTATACAGTTAAATAAATAAGATGTGAAAATAAAATGTAAATAAATTGATTCTCTTTATTAAAAAAAATTATCTTTTTTTTTATAGAGAAAACAAAACGAAACGAACAGTCAGTTTAAAAATTCTTATTTTCTTTCCATCATGTGATTATTTTTTATTTTTCAAAATTCTTCTTTTTTTTTATTTAGTGACCTAAATGTGTGTGTGTGTGTGTTGCTAGTTTGACTTACATTCTATCCCAAATTTTCGCCTAAATTGCGAAAATGGAATTTTTTCTTTTATAAATTTGTTCTTTTCCATTTTTTATAATATATTTCTAAATTTCAGTCACAAAATTATTAGATGTTTTTATTTATTTAAAAAGAAGAATCTATCGATTTTCTATATCAAAAATACTAAAATACAAAAATGTTTTTTTTTCCTTGGCATTCACTTGATCAACCAATTTCTATTATTTTTTATTGAAATATTTTTACGCAAAAATAGTGTTTTGTGAAAATTAAAAAATAATTTTTTTAATATTATATTTTTTATCGGTTATTTTTTGGATTCCATCTAATTTCTTCATTTTTTGTTTAATTCTAACTTTTGTCAAACAAAACAACAATATCCTTAAACGCTAATTTTCATGTAGTCATTTTATGAATACTACTCTACTTTTTTCCGATTACTTATGATTTTTTCTTCTTTATAGATTTTGTATTTAATGGAAAATTAGAGAATCATGGATATGGGGATTGCTTTGGGGGAAAACACTTTCATCTTCATTTGAAAGGAAAATATTAATTTTTCCAACGAATACATGAGAGAATATTTAATTTTGCAAACTTTTACTAATTTAGAGATATAATAATAAGTAGTATTTTCATTGAATTAAAATACTCCGGTTTGAGCATATGGTTTGGAAGAAAAACTAGAAACTTTAGGTGAAAGAATTAAAACTTTTGCAACAATTAGCGTTTATTGCCTTTCACTTATAATTTTGAAAAATTAGTTGTAAAAATTTTACGCTACCTAATAAAACTTTATCGTATAGATACTCAATGATAAAATTTCTGAACAGAAAGTCTGATCACTGGAAAATGTTCATTTGATTCATTGAATTATTACTTTTCCTTCATATTGTATGTGTAATGTTTATTGGAAAGTTCTCCGGTTTAAAAAAAAATCAACGTGTTTAAAATAATTTAGGGAATTTAGATTGAAAGAAATTCTAATTAAATCTTAAGCAAAAGAAAATCAAAATGACCGTAATAAATCAAAAAATTCCTCAAAAGTTTCAAAATTATTACGTGTTTTCCTCAAAGTCTCGAAAAAAATTCTTTTTGTCAACTGTTTTTTAAGTCCGAAATGAAAAAGAGTTAGTATACAATTTTTATTTACACATTTTCATATTAAATATAAAAAGCGTTTAAGAAAATCCATTTAAAATATTTTATCTTGTCAAATATTCTCAAAATCATTTCTATAGATTTTTTTTCTTTACAAATTTACTTCCCCGTAAAGCCACGAAATGGGATGGGATGGTTTTAGATTTATTTTATTTAGTTTTTTTTTTTTTTAAGAAAGAATATTATTTTGGGGGATTATTTCACATTAAAACTGCACCCTACGACGTTTAACTCTCTCTCTGTTTTTTTTTTTACCTCATCCACCCTATGACTAGCCGTATAAAATTATTTCTTTCACTTTCATTTTCTTTTAAAAAATACATTTGAATATTTGAGTCATCATTACTAAGAAAGCAGTGGGGAGCTTCCTCCTATAGTATTGCTGACTTAACAACTATTTTTGCATTTTTTCTTCATCATTATCTTGTTTAAAAATTGAAATACATGCGTGTGATTTTTTTTTTATTTTTCTAGCATACACAACTTTCTATCACCTTTGATATTTTGTCCATTACTTTTTGTTTATTATTTTTAAATCTTCTTATCAAAAGTCAATTTTACGGCAAAGAAAAACAAAAAAAAACTAATTTTTGGGTTTGCTTTTTTAAGTAAAATAATAAAATGAAGATATTTTGTCATCTCAATTTTTTTTGCTCTTTTTCTCATTTTTTTTCTTCTTCTATATGTTACTTATGGTTACCCTAACATTTACATTATGTTCCATATTTTTTATTCATTCTGTCACGACAATATAATCATCTAAAACCTTTTATTTTTCTCTTTGTTATTTTATGCATTAATGTTTTGTTATTTTTTATGATTTATTCTTTTTTTTTTCATCATTTATATCGATAATATTGGGCTAATTATTGAATGAGACGACAGCAGCAGGTAATATTTTTTTTACTTTCATTCTTTTTTAATATTTTTCATTCACTTATTGTTACTTTTTTCACTTTCTCGCTAATTTTTTTTTATTTAAATTATATTTTCTTTTTTTTTGTATTAATGTTTTATCGTGTAGCACTAGAGATATTTCTTTTTTTTATCTAATATTTCGGCATTTCACAAGCGAAATTCAATAGTCACCTGTTGTATGTTTCCACTCCTGAAATTACTATTTTTGTTTTAGTTTTTTTCAACGCTTTATTAATTTATTGTTTTTTACTATTTATTTTGGGGATAAATCCTTGAATATGCTGTCGACTTTATTTTGTTTTGTATTTAATTTTTTTTGTTAATATATTTATAATTTTTTTTTTCAAAAGAAAAGGAAACAATGTGTGAGCGAATTTTGGAGTAGATTTTTCATTTTTTTTTCTTCTTTAATTTATGGTAAAATTTGTTATATGATTCTATGCAGAAATGATTTTGTCTTCTTCCTATTACTGGGAGCATTAGCAGTAACATCATGTGAACTAGAAGTATGTGATTTATGATTATATTAAGGTCAATCAGTGCATCACTTGCTCGCTGCCGATGTTAGTGAATTGGTGGCCGATGAGACACTCGACCCACCTGATGTGGCGGACACCTTGTCAGATACCCCAGTACCTCCCGATGATGGCGCATTGCCCGATAACGATGACATTAGTGTTGAATTTGTGGCATTACTTAAATTTCCCGTCATATTGTTTGTTTGCTGTGTGAGCAATTCACTGTTTGCATCACTCTTCAGTGATGTTTTACTACTTGAACGATTATTCTCCAATTCATGCAACTTCTTCCACAACTCTTCACGTTCCCGCTCTCGTTTCTTCTCCCTAAACAAAAATCCAAAAACGGCGCATCAAAAAGACGCACACACACACAAGATGCATTAAAACAAATATTTGTGGAAGTTATATTGCAATAACTTTTGCAGAGAGAAATATAAACGCACAAAATTATCTTACTTCTGTCGTTCAGCTTTATAGCTTGCCGTTAGCTCATCAAATAGCTTCGAATTCATTTCCATGAAAGTCTTTAGTACATTATAGACTAGAGCCACAATCGTCTGATTCCAGTGCTCTTTGCTGATCCGGTACAGTGCCGGAAACATTATTGGCATTATGACAGCATTATTTTCCTCAATTAGCGACATTGCATATTCATTGTTCCAGAAATATAACGCTCTCTCTGCAACCTGCCAAAAACAAATTACATGCAATTTTCCTATAATATGTTTATTTTTATCTCTTAATTCTAAAATGTTTTCTCTCTCCCTAAACGCTTTATGCGGTGCTCCTGTTCAGGTGTCTTTTTAGAAAAATTCTAATAATTTAATATTTAGAATTTTTCATTTAAATTCTATATCTTGGAGAATTTAAATTTCCTAGTTTTTACGGTTTTTAAGCATAGTTGCACTTCATTTGGCTAAATAAGTCAACTAATATTCTTTAAATTTCACATAAAAAGTTCTTAAATTCGTCCTCTAACCGAATCTATTCGACTTTTCTTTAAATAAGAATTTTCCTTTGTCAATTTTATGCAGTGAAGATTACCAAAAAAAAATTTCCTAGTGTGGAAATTAAAGTAAAATGGGTTGGATTAAAAACAATAAATCTTTCATTTTATTTAACCTGCTGGCCGCCAAGACCTTGGAGCTTCCTTAGAGCGCCAAGGTGGGGTCGTTGAACGACCCCAAGAAGGAAGTCGATTTTCTCATAAACTATAAAACCGGGAACTGTCGGGTCACTACCTTTAGACTCCTTATATAGTCCTCTTGTCCCTTGCATCACAAATTCGCCACCCGGAAACACGCAGAAGAAGATATTAGGGAAAAATATTTTTCACTCATTTTTCACACTTTCTTCGTGAGAAATTTGCCACGAAGTTGACCGCAACTGCTATTTTTTTTCACTACTTCCCCACATTCCCCTCACTTCCCGCACCGTCATAAATGGCAATATTTCTCGAATATTCTTTATTGTTTTGCACATTTATATGCTTCTAATTATGTTTTATGTTGTTTATGTTACTTATTCGCGATAATTCTGACACTGAGATGGTAAAGTGAGAAAGTAAACACAACCCTTCAACCCTCTTCAACCATATGATTTATGATGTGACTAACTTCATTCTAAGAAATTTTCCGCAGCATGGCCGTTACACCAATTTTTGAATTCCCTTCTTCTACATTTTCCTTAATAACTTTTCTTGTGGTGGACGGATTGAGCTGAAATTTTTACACAACCTCCTCAGATAACCAAAGAACTTATTTCCAAAAGATGGGAATGGTATCTTTTATATTTATTAAGTTATAGCACGAAATATAGGGCTGGGGTCGTTCAACGACCCCGCTTGGCGGCCTAGAGGTTAAATGCTTTTCAACACCACAAAATCATTAAACTTTAAAGAGTCTTTCATTGAAATTAAATGCATTTTAACTTGAATATCTGTTACTGAGACACCTGAAGTGATACATGCTGTACCACCACAACATAATCATCACGTTCCCACAATAATTTTCCAAATTAATCCCCAGAGCAATTTCATGTTAAAAGAGTACCTCCTCCCTCATTTTTAAATAACTACAGATTAAAGGAAGAAAATAAAATGAAAAAAAAACTTACTTGAAAATGTGGACTGGAAACACATTTAGCAATCTGTCGAAAGAGTGGCTCTTGAATCTTGACAAATTGTGGTGGTTCTATGACATCGAGAATCTCTTCAATTTCACCGAGAAACATCACTTCCTTCTGCGAGCAGGTCTTTGGCCAAAATTTCAATAAACCCCGAACCACTGGTTCCGTGAGTGAGGCATCCTTTTCCAGAAACTGAACCACACAGTACGCCAGCTGTGCATGGTACAGTGATAAGCACTTCACCTTATGGAGTGGCAGTAGTACTTTCACTAAAAATTGTTTATGCTCAGCCTTCAACGGCAAAGCGAATCCATTGATAATGCTGCAAAAATACGAGATAAGATGATTAAAAAAAAACTGAATAACGAAGGATGCTTTCATCTGTTATACCTTCCCAGTATTTCCAGTAATTCACCGACCCCATTGAAATGTTCTGTTTCATAAATAAAGCGCAAAAATATGTTATTTATTTGTTTCCTGATGAATGCTCGCAGTCCTAGAAATTTCCCGTAAATTCGATGGAGAACCGTCTTTAAAAAATCACGCTCTCGTGGATCTTCTGAATCAAATAGCTCAAGTAGCTGCAAAAAAACACCGCAAAAAGTACAATAGGATATCATTTACACATGTCTCTGTGAAGTAGGTATATCTTCTTTTATTTTCTTATGTAGTGATACTCACTTGAAGAACAAACTTTTGATCAATCACTTTCTTCCCAATAGTCGCTTGAAAATCTTGTGATTCGAGAAATCGCAAGAAGACCTCATAGACCAACTGAAGATGTGGCCAAGATGCTTCTAATGTTGGATCGTCCTCTTCCGGATCAAAGTCTGGATTCTCACTTGGTGGCAGTGTACGAAACAAATTACACGAAATCTGGCAAGAGAAAAAGACATCAAAATTCATTAGAGACTTCCAAAATTAAAATAAAAAGGCGTGAAAAAGAAGTAAATTTTGAATTTCAAAAAATCTTCAAGAATTATAAATTAAATAATTCTTTTACACGTAGTATACACCTATGTAAAGAATATTTTTGCCGCACGATTTATATTTATTTAATTTAAAACCCATTAATCATGTTCATGGTATGAAAGTGAGAAAGAGAACGCCACTATACTTAATAACTTTTCAAGTTTTCTGTGATTTTTTTTTCTTCGGGAGAGAGAAGACAGCACACAGCAATTCGTTCTTTATCTTTATTAGTAGCACATCTTATTTTTTCCATTTTCGACAAAGCAAAAAAAGAACAGAACAGAACAGAAAAGACCCCATACTGCAATTTTTGCTTTACATTCTCCTCTATACTACATGACATTGTACTCTATCGAGAAAGAGATATGTTATAGTAACACTCAATTCTCATACACGTTGAATGATTTAACTATCATATAAATACTATAGATAACATAAAATATTAGGTATTTATAGCAATGAAAATATATCAATAAATACGATAACACGAATGCAGATTCTCAGAACGAAAAAAAATCTCCATGACAAAAATTAGGTTTTATAATAAACTATTTAGCAGATAAATATAAAAGAAAAGGAGAGCGAGCTATCGAATTTTATTATGATATCAGGTCAATAAAAAATCTTAAGCATTTGTCTCTCAATTTCTTCACCTTTTCTTGTACCTCCTTCAACTCCTACAAATTTATCTGCCTAAAAATGTTAAGTATGTCATTACATTGTTGGTTTAAATCTCAACTTTGTAGATAAGAAGTCTCTCAGTTTTATTTTGCGGCTGTTTTGTTTTCATTTGTGTTTTGATTTAGTTCCAAAATGGTTAAAAATCAAATATTAACCATTCAAAATGCAAAATATTGCATGAAGGTGTTGGACATACTCAATATTTAACATTTCATCTTATTCTTTGTTCTAATTCTGCTGTTATTTCATTTAGATAAAAGGTAGATTAAGGTTGAGAAATTAAGGTAACTCAGAAACTTTTAATCAGTTTTCAAACCAAAAATTGAAAGCTTTCTAACATTTTCATGAAAAGGTAAAATATTTATTAAAATTTAATTATTTCGCTTAATTTTGCTTTCTCAAAACTCACCCAAAAGCAACTAAACTTGTAACTTTGTAGCAAAAGTGCAAAGAAAAATAAACAATTTTTACCATTCGTATAATTTCTGGATACACAGCCTCTGTCAGGACACCTCTGCCATGGATAATGTATGTGGACAGATCATTGAGGGCGGCTCTTTTGATTTCCTTCCCCTTCAAATCCGCCACGGGATCCATAAAGTCAAAGGACACACAACATTGCCGCAACTTTCGTATAAAAAGCTCCTCCTGCTCCATACTCGAGCAATCCACTGTGGGATGAGCACGAGAGAATATAATGACATCAATAAATCATCTTTTCTGGACAAAATGTGTTTTGTAGCTATATACCTAGTTTGTTTGTCTTATCAATGATAACACTTCAATATGTAATTATTACCTTTCAATTGTGGAAGTTGCTGTAGCTCTACATCCTGAGAATTCCGATATCTCGACGATCCCTGAGACTTTTTGCTTTTCTTCTTGAGCGATCGTTTTGCAAATGGATCAATTCGATCAACAAATGTTCCCGACGACATTTTTCCGTGCGATTGATATTGATATTTTTTTTCGCAATAACGTTATTGTTAGGTTATTATTTATTATATTTTTTTCTTTAATTTTTTTTCTTTACTATCAACACGAAAAAATATAATATAGAGCAACAGTTAAGAGGATTTTGCTTTGGACACACACAGAAATTGTTTTTTTTTTCTTTCTTTTTTACATATGTGACACTTATTTGAACGACAATTTTGTGATTTTTGTGGTGGTTGGACTTTTTTTTCTTGCTATTTGCAAACAACTTTTTTTTGGGAAGGATTTTTGTTTGTGAATGATAGAAAGAATAAAAAAGGGATAAAGGACACAATTTTTTTCTTACTTTTTCTCTTTGTTTGTTTGAAAACAATTAAACGTGCGTCTATGATAAACGAAAAATATCAAGAATCGAATAAATTTCTTCACTCTTTCACTTTGTTTTTTCTTGGAGTAAATGTTCTTCTTTCGTTTCTCGAAATTATTTCGCACAAAACTATTTTTGCTTTAACTCTCAGTGACACATTCACAGGATATTACAGCACAACTATCTTTCCCACAGCAACAGATTTTCTTTTTTTTTACAGATTTCCTCGTCAATGCACCATTCGGACGTCCTTGCTTTTGCTTTATCTTTTTCTTTCTTGATTTTATTCCGTATTTTATTATTAATTATAAAACTCTCGCTACTATTGCACACAACTGACACGGTGTCCACGGCGTCCTTTCTATCGCCGCTGCTCTAGTTGTGTCTTTAACAGATTATATTATGAGTGTTATGTATTTTGTATGTAATACACTTTCTTCGCCAATCGTCACTCCCTACAGCGCGGGAGGACAATATCGCTTCGAGAGTAGTTGAGAAGAGGGGGAGATTTTTGATATCAAAAGAGAAAAAGATCTCACAACAACACACATACACAACTTTCGATGGTGTCCAACGAAACTCAACTATTTGTTGATGATGAAGAGATCTGCCACACTATATTATTATTGCGATGCATTTATGTGAAGTGTGCTCAGCAAAAATGACGGCTACAATTGCGATATATTGTGCACTTTTTTTTGTTTGTTTTGTTCTTGTCTTCTTACACAGTTGTGTCCGTGTCGAAAAAGGATATCGGAAACTTATTAATCTCCTTCAGGCGTCGTCCAACTGATTAATCTTCCAATCCTGCTGGTAGTCCGAAAAAAATACCCCCAGAGAGCGAGAAAGATAAATAAGAGAAAAACTAATCAGTTGAGTTTAATGCAAAGAAAAACCATCGAAAAATAAATTAAATACATAGTGAAAAAAAATATTATCTTATGTACAGAAAAATTTACACACAATTTGCACTCATGATTGTCAATTTATACTATTGATTATCGGTCAGCGTGTCTCTTTTCCTTTTTTTTCTACACATTCTCTCTATCATTCTTCTTACATCTCTCGCTCATTCTTCTCTGTTCTATGGCGGCAAATTTAATCTACATACAGCCTACCCCCGAAAATTCGCACCCGAGAATGTTTATCTAGTATGGGAAAATCAGACTTTCTCGCGAAAAGCGCCACAAGAAAAAAGGAGAGAAGAGAGAAAAAATATATATTCAAACACACAAACTGCCAAGCAATCCACTTAAATATTTAAGCAGAGTTGATTGAAATATACAAAGACGTTATAAAATTAATCGCCCCCGATTTAGTTACACACTCCTTTCGCACACTCTCTCACAAACCTCTCTCTCTGCAATTTTAAGCATTATAGTACAAACTAAATTCAATTTACAAAATATAACCACATTGTACACTAAATATTGCTTCCGAGTACATAACACGCACTAGCACTACAATATACTTTATTCAAATTTCCTTGTCTCTTGCTTTTCTTTTAGGTCACAAACGAGCTCAATTTCTTCACTCACCCCTTTCTTTTATTTAACTCAATTTCCTCATCTTCTTGCCATTTATTTTATCTAGAGATTTTTTTTTTCGTTGCTCCTTCTTCTACAACTTGTTAACACAGAAAGTACCAGATGGCAAAAATGCTGGAGTCAGAAAAGAAATTGCTTCAGGTCAGCTATAGAGGAATTTAGCACTTTTTTTTCAGAATGTAATTGCAAAACATTTTTAGATATCTTTTAAATGATTTTTTTTTAATTATTTAGATTAAATTTTTAACGTCAGGATGTGAAAAAGTATTTGAGTGAGCATAACTATAATCTATGGAAATTAAAAATGTTCCATATTATAAGAGATGAATGCAATAATGAAATCGAGGAAATTCATTATCAGAAAATATTCCTTTGAATTAAGGCTCCAACAGATGGACGAGAAATTCCTCGTGCGGTGCGGTGCGGCGAGGTTTTCGGCCAATCAGAAGCGAGAGATGGCTCACGCACTCTCACCGCACCGTGCGAGAACGTTTTTCGGCCAATCCGAAGCGACGATGGGCCACGAAATCCTCGCCGCACCGCACCGCACGAGGAATTTCTCGTCCATCTGTTGGAGCCTTTAACACTCGGAGGACTTTACTGGTAATTGCTACCAATTGGAACCTTAAAATCGTCACAGAATAAAATCTATTGGACCTATCTCGATGAATTTAGCATCTATGTGTAGGGAATTTTATTTACTTTAATATAGCAGAAAGAAAATCCCGAGAAAAGCTTTCTTTTTGGAAGATAATTGAGGTCAAAGTCAGAATCCAACGCGGAGGATCAAATTGGTAATAACTACCAGTCAAAATCCCATACATTTTTGCCATTGTTTTGAGGTTATGTTTCCCCATATTTCCCAAATAAAGTACTCTTGTTCACTTTTCCTCAGTCTAAAATAATTAATGGGACTAATTTTATTGCCGGAAGTGACTAAAAAGTTACTTGAAGAATCAAAGTTTGTGATGATTTAGGCGCAATAATAAATTATGTAAAATTGTAGCTAAAAAAATCGTTTGAATTGGCAATTTTGCATCGATTCTACGCAATTTTTTTTTCACTGACGATTTTCTCAATTAAATATTTAGTAATTAGATGCAGGAATGCTTGAAGGAGATTGAGAATTAGTGAAACTATCGATCCTTGTTCAATAAACTGATTAATAATTAATTATTGAGCATATTTTATCAACTGGTACTTATTACCAATTTGATCCTCCGCGTTGTGCCAAATGCTGGGTCCTCCAAGTGTTAAAACCTTCTGTTACACGGAAAAAAAAAAGTTGTACGGTACAGAAATTGACATATATCCAAGCCAGAAATTCTTATATGTCTCTGCCACGCATAATTTGTACTTGAGCCACTTATAGTTCCAGTCTCGGCTACAAAAGAATTTTAACTGCCTCACAAATTTTGTCATTTTTTTCCCAATACACATATAAACATGGTCATTTTCATAAGTCACCGAGAAAACTGTGAGATTTTCCGACAAATCATGAGATATTATTGTAAATGGGTCCACAGGAAAATTGCACTTCTTCAGAGAAAGTCAACAACACCATCACATAACCTAATTTTTTAATGTTTTGATTTTTCTCTAAAATTTCTGAGCTAGAAATTTCAAATGCCTGGGAGAGACATAATTCATTTTTACCCTGGACATTATTATATTCTAACGCCAAATAGCTGGGAAACATATTTTTTGTGTCTACCTTGGCTATTCATTTTTTTCCGTGTATAAATCTTTTATTTGAGAGAATTTATTTTATTGATTGAGTTATGGAATCGACAGCTTGTTCACAAATGAAATCGAGAATTAATTTCAATGTAACATTACGTGATTTTCAGGTAGTTTAGGAGATTTTTTTTTAATATTAAAAGAACCTTTTTTTTAACTGTGAAAACCAATTCTTAAAATTTGATAAAGTAATATGAAGATTTATTTTTATTTTTGACTAAAAATGAATTCAATGATCCTTTTTTGGCTTTTATATTGGATGAAACATAAGAATACCTTACGAAAAAAAACAGAGAAGTTTAATACAAAAGCTTCCATAAATGCCAAGAACCTCTTTATTAAAGACAAAGTTCTTTCCCTTGAGCCATTTAAAAATTCCTTCCAGAGTCTTAAGCAGTCTTTTAAAGGAACTTTGTGAATGTCTCTAGTCTATCCTTCAGTGTCAAATACTTTCTCACTGTTGACAAAAGCAAGAGTGAGTGGCATATTGTACTCCTTTCCTACTTTTCTTTTTATTAAGTTTCCTATTGGAAGAAGTCATTCGTAACTCAGTCAGATGAAAATCCTGCCTGTTTGACAGGTTCATGGAAATATAACTTATTAGTTTCTAGTTGCCGCGAAGAACTTTAGAGACATTTCCATTTGCATACTCATACTGTTTGTATTCTGATTGATTTAATCAGTTTTGAATTTTCTTGCTTAAAGAAAAATTCTTCTGATTTCCTTGTGCTAAACTATTTTGAAGAAAAAAAAATCTAAATATTTTTCTTTTTTTTTACACGACTTTTTGCATTTGTGTGTGAAATTTTCACTCTCGTTCATCGTATTTTCGTTCATAAAAGCCGCTCGGCAGTGGACTTGGGCGGTCAGCATCTATAGAGTGCCTTAGGCGAGATGACAAAGTAAACATCATCGCGAAATATAATTCACACTATCAATTATGCATCTCAACGTCTCAATTCTCATCTTCTTTTCTCATGTGATAATTGAAGGATGAAAAACTGTGCAAATGGAGGTCGACTTGGTGATTAAATATTTCGGGCAATCTTCTCTGGATTACCCAATTTTCCAATAAAAAACAAACTCTCTTTTGTGGAGAAGGCGGAAATCTTGCTAAAGTTAATATTACAATTTTTTTATTGCTGGATACAGAGAATTCAATTTGTGGAGTGAAATCGATTTTTCCTGCACTTCTCTTCTGCAAAATAAAAAGTAATAATAATAGCTACGGTTGTCGACAAACAAAAAAAACCAATAAGTATTGGGCTGAATTTTTGCATCTATTTAAAGGTAACGCTCCTCCTCCCCAATAGTTGAGATGTGGGCACAAGAGACCTCCGGGGAAATTGATGAGAGAACAGGTGTACCCATTCTTTTGCAACAGACGCACTTTTTTTTTAACAAAACACACGCACCTTCCCATTCTGTCCACCTCACCTGCAAACATACAGCACCTAATCACGCAAAAGGGCCACGACAGAGGGACCCCGAAGGCTCAATGGGAGCAGGTGTCGCGGGGAGATAGATTGCCCGTGCCCATAACCTCAAAGGTGTCTCATGACAAATAAGTGATCAGGGTCACACAGATCTAACACAATTCATCAGCTTTCTGCACAAATACTCATAACCATCGGATGATTACACAACTTTCCCATCGATGATAGTTACCCGAGGAAGAGCAGCAAATGGAGTTTAATGGATTTTCTTGTCGGAAATATGTAAATAAATTCACCAAAATGGCGACTCCATTCGTGATGGGAGCCACTGTGAGTGTGTCATTTGCATATTCCCTCCGGAAAATCGCAGTCTGCCCCCCCTGATGAGTGCTTCTTGATGTCTTTCAAACCGATGTCAGGGGCACTTCCTCGCCACTTTAGGCATCTTCGCAACACAAAGTCTCTTCTTGTGGCACAAAATGAATATTTGCCACACACTTTTCTTCACTCCTCGTCAACTAAACTACTGTACTGTGGAGACTACTGGAGAGGGTGGCCACACACTCTCGCGGATTCCGCCGATCTCGTAACTCTTCTTTTTTTCACATAGAGACCCGTGTGCTGCGTCAAGTACTTGGCGTTGAAGTAATCTTCTTCCGCTAGAGAGAACCCTCGGGGAACAATTTTGCGTTGTTGAGAAAGAAACACTCCGCCAGAGTCACTGGGTCGGGGAAAAAGGGCAATTTCTCATGAGAACACCGTCTTTCATCACACACGGCACTTTGTCACGAAACTCCCGGAGCGCTGCTAAGTCCACAGTGGGGCCCAGGTGATTTTTTTCATTGGGAATTTTTCTTTGGGTTTTTTCTCGGTGGCTCCCCCACACTACTACTAATGCAAAAATTTTCATTCATGTTTTTGGAAAACGATTGAGAAACATGCCATTTGCTCCTGTGGTGTACTATGAAACATTCCTCACACACACCCATTTACTCATAGTTCACATCAATATTATTGCCAGCAATGACTACATATACTTTGGAAAATTCACTCTGATTAATAATTTTCCAAAATTTCTGCAAAAAAAAAATAGAATAATTTTTTTTTTCAGCTCACCATAAAGTGGCAAGTAGAAAGATGTTTCCTCCGTGTTTCGTACCGCTATGAAACACATGTTTTCACTCTCATACACAATGAAACATGATGACGCCCGTGAAAGAGAATTTCTCTCTTTTCCACTCTCTTTCTCTCCGTCCGCCGACTTATTCCAATATGATGAAGAAAAATCTCAAATGTGTAATAATTTCCAAAAATACAATCTCTTCCAGATTTAACTTGGGAACACGATATATCTCTTCTGCGCAATATATGCTTTTCCGCACTTGCAATTTTGTCACCAAAAGTCCTCTTTTAGTACGTTGAAACGCAATTATGGGCAATCCGCGGACACTGGAAACTGTCAGAATTGAAAAACAAAAATTGCTTAAACCATTTTCTCAATGGCGGGCGTACTCGCGAAACTTCCGACACTCTTTTCACCTGCAACCCAATGCACTTCTATGCGAACACAAGCAAATTCCACAAATAGGGCACACTATGCACCGATTATATGCAATTTTCGCGACTTTTTCACTTTCCACTACCTGCAAAATCACTTTTTAGCAAAATCGATTTTGCTTAGAAGCCATTCATGTTTTTTATGGCAATGTTTCATTTGGGTTTCTCTGATTCTCTTGTTGCGTTTCACAAAATTTCTCCATGTCCCCGTTCTTGGTACACAATATTGGAAGTGTCCTGATACGTAATGAGACACTTATAGTGACAAACTGTTGTGCTCCACCGGAAAATGTAGGCGGTTTGTTAATTTTTCTTTCATTTCTCCAATTTTCAGCTTTCCTTTGCGCAATTTATTGATTTTATCGCGTTTAGAATAGCTAGTTTCCCGAAATTTTCACCGCAACGGATTTTTATCAACGAAAACTTTTAGTTCAAAATAATACAATAATTTTGGCGGTTTGAGAAAATTTCGCCACAATGGCGAACATTCGTAAAAAAAAGGCGCCAATATTTCCCGCGCAAACTCTCAAAGTAAAAAATTAAAAACAGTAAAAAAATATTAACGCGATTTTTTAATATTGATTGATTTATTTGAAAAGCTAAAAAAGCTAGCTAAGTGGAAGAATTTAAAATAAATAAAATAAAGACTCCACCACCGAAAGAATCCTCCCAAATAGAATAAAAGATTGGTATCACATTTTAATTTTAAACTTAATTATCAACATTAAACCTCAAGGCGTCCTTACATTTTCACAAAATTTATGTACAAAATTCACAATTGGACAATTTTTCTCCGAAAAAAAAAAGATCTCTCTGCACAAATCTGGGAAGCACTACTTGGACATGAATTTGTTAGCGTCCTGCTGCTCTTTGGCGGCGAGTACGAAGATTGGGGATCCGTAGTCCAGGTACTTATCCCCCATTGTAAACTTGTCGCCGTGGAATTGCTTATTCTTACTTCGGCCACGTTTGAGCATCACAAAGATGACAAAGACACTGACCAGGAAGGCCGAAGCGGTGGCCATGATGAAGACAATTGTCTGGAAGGTGGTCTCCGGAATTCCCGATGCGGGCTGAGGAACTGGCAGATTGCTATTGCGATGCAGGAATCGCGACAACGTAATGTCCGGTCGCAATTCACCGCCAACAAGGAGGAGATTGCTCTGCTTGACCATCTCCTCAATTGCGAATGCCTCGTCAATCTTCCGGATGCCCGTCAGATCAAATTTGACCATTATGCTCCCATCGGTGTTTTCGTGCACACGCAAATTGTCTGGAGTGTCGCCCAGAAGCTGAGTCAGCTCATCCCGGAGGATTTCGTATACATTGCTGTACATTCGCTTCTCGGGATTATTGAGATGCAACTCAATGGCAACGAGATCAATGGGTGTGTAGACACACTGCTTTGTTCCCAATTTGAATGTGCTGGACATTGGAAGTTGATTCCCTGCAGCATCAACGCACCAGCAAATCTCACCGTTGCACTGCATCGGTGCAAATCCACCTTCAGTGTCACACGCCACGGGGAACGGGGCGCTCTGTTTCAGGGCTTCGCATCTAGTGGAGGATGCCACGAGATGACGAGTGCTGGAAAGTCGCTCCTGGCGTGGATTTGATGTTGTGGATTTGTGCAGAATTCTATCATTGAGCGCCAAAGTTGTTGAAATGTGCTTCAGCAGACTCTCAGTCGTGATCTCTGCCTCGTCTTCCACGAGATTATCTTCCACAAGGATGGTCATCTGACGGATAAGTTCCTCCATTACTGAAAGGGAAGAGTTCAATGATTAAGATCAGAATTACAAGATCTGGTAAATTTAACTTTTTTTCTTCTTACCTGGATCCTGCAGTTCATCGTCATTCATCCTCCTTCTGGCTTGTCGATGATTGCAAATTGGTTCATTATTTCTTGTTAGCGATCCCCTCAGGGGTGCTCCTTTCTTATCAGCACACCAACATACTCCAATTCCCAAATCATCTTGACTGGGAACATCCACCCTGAAAGCCCTACCCTTGGGCGTCTCAGCTGATACCGGCTTCCCGAGGCACTGCACAGGACTCCAGCTTCCTGTATCCGGATCACATCGTGGCTGGAACCAAGATAGTGTCTGACCACCAGTTCTCCTGGCTGCTAAGGAGTTCTTCAGCCGTAAACGTTCACACTGGGTCAGAGCTGGACAGACTGCTTTGCAGGCATTTTCATTGTGGAAGAGATTCTTGCTCTGACAAGGAGTTGTGGATTTGATGGAGACGCATTTGTTGAGCCGGGTATTGAAAGTCCATCGATGGACATGACTTGAATTATTCTCATCCTTGTCTGTATCTAAACATCCTGGTTCTAAGCTCTCAAAGCAAACATCACCTGAAAATTATTATTAAATTTTAAAAATCCTTTAAAGAAATCTTTTAACTTTTTTGTAAGAAGAAAGAAAAAAAAATTCAGTCTGTAGGTGTTTTATTAGATGTGCAAAAAGAAATTAAAGAAAGTTAAAATTGAGTAGAGTTGGGGTAAAGTTTTGCGGGGAAAGTGTGTGCAGGAAGAGCCAGAATGAGTCAACAAGGGATTTGGGCTTACGTTGTTTTCCGCAGCAAACACCCTTATTGTTGAGCGGATTGATCTGACAAACGTGCGTGGAGGGACAGGATTCACCAGCAGACTGTGGCCCACATGTGATCTCCTGCCCGTTCTGCCTCAGTGGTTCCCCTTCGATGCACACGCTGTCCATGAAGGGTACGCAGATGGGCATCCTCGGACAGGGTGTATCAATACACTCCACCTGAACAAGATTGCACTTCTCGCCATTCGGGCAGGAGATCTCCGAGCATGGATCTCGACAATCGCACGTGCTGCATCCATTGCTGTCCAGCAGATTGCCATGCTCACAGTTTGTTGCACATTTGTAGAGGGGGCACTCGGTTATGGGTTCTGCAAAAATATTGTTTGGAGCTTTAATATTTTTGCGCAATCATGCGAAACTATTGATTAAATAATTTATTTCTTGAGACATTTGACTTACCACCATCACAATTGGGCTGTGAATTATTTGTTCTGGTTCCACTTCGTTCGTTGCCCAAACTGTCCACGCACCAGCAAACCCCATCCGGGCCACACTGAACCGCCTTCCAGCTACCATTGCGTTCATCACACTGAGCAATGTATTTCTGTCGTGCCGGGATGCCCAGTTCGATTGATTGATGAAGTTGGATTGACTGGAGGTGCTGACAGGCAGTCTTCAGTTGTGGTTCAACGCACTGAGTACCACATCCGTTGGAGCAGCACCGTTTGGTGCCATCGCAATGAGAATCCGACCGGCATTCATACTCACAGGCATCATCATTGCCCGGTGGAACGAGGAATGGGCACTGGCCGGGTTTTCGTGGAAGACAAGCTGGAACAGGCGGGCAGTACTCACCATCGCAGGAAACATCTACAGTTCGGCATTCCTGATGCTCAGGACACTGAATATTGTCGCAGGGATCCCTACACTGACACGATGGGCAACGTGAATCTGAATCCAAGATGAATCCATATTCACATCCCATTCGACAGGTCAGATCTAGGCATTCCAGTGTCTCTCGTAGATTCTCACATTCTTCCTGCGTAGTATTGAGACCCCTTGTTCTGGGGATCTCCGTTCCAAACCCATCAACACACCAGCACTCCTCAACTTCCATCTCAACCAATTGATTTTCAGCAGCGGGTGGAGTTGGCTTCCTTTTGGGCTTCTCAAAGCTGAAGAGATTCTTCTCATCCGCCACTGCCTGTGATTTTGGTTGTGAGAAATCAATCACTTTGGCTGTACGTCCTTCGAGACCCATGTCCTGATTATTGAGAATCATTTCAGCGAAATAGAGCTCCTCGGGATGTGTGGCAGGATTGAGAATTTTCTGCCGCAGGAAATCCACGAGATTCCTTATATTGAGATCCTGCAGAGCACGTAGAGATTCTGTTGCTTGGTCCATGTTAACGACCTTCACGTCTTCAATGGATGAACTTCTCCTTGGACGCGAGAGGAGCATCTTCATTTGGCGTACATTGCGTTCCTCCAGAAGACGCTTCTGCTCCGCAAGGGTCACCTTCATCTTCTTCGGAGCGCACTGTCGTGGGAGGTACATGCCTTCCTTGTCGCAACGTGGACTCGGAAGGGCCATTACCATGCCTTCCTCCGTACCTTCCATTCGATCTGAGAAATCTCGAAGATACTCACACACTGGAAAAGAACATTTTCATGTTTGTTCATTGAAGATTAGATAAAAGAATTTTTCTGAAGAAGACTTACTTGTCTGCTGTCTATCAATCTGAATCTCTTCTTTAGACGCCGATGCCTGAAGGGTTTGTGGGCAGCACACATTATTTGTCTCCTTGTGCAATTTGGTGCATTGGTAGTCACGTGGGCATGCAATGAAATTAGTCATAGCACGCCCGTAGTTTTCTTCTGGGACTGTATCGAAGAAGGATTGTGTTTGGAAGTCTTCCGTATTGATAGAATCCATGCGGCAGAAGAAAACTTCACCGGTTACATTGTCAGCCAATGGTGTACCTTCTTCGCAGGGATTTGAATACACCAGATCAGGTTTGCAAATTGGTTCAGAGGCACAAAGCGATGATCCCGATACGCAATCTGGATCTTTGGCTACTTCACAATGAGAGCCCATCGGACAGCGGTAGCCCTCGCATGGTTCCGAACATTCGCACGTGGGACAGCCATTGTGATCATTCTACGAGGAATATGGTTTTATAGAAAAGAGTTCTTGAAAATCTCCGGAGAAATTTTGTGTGGTAGATACCTTAAATCCGTATTCACAAACAGCAGCACAGATGTTGTGATCGCATCCTTGAGGAGCGTCCACGCTCCGTCCAGAAGATCGCGCTAAAAATTTAGTAAAATAAATTTAATTTAAAAAAATCAGTTGATCTTAATTTATTGCCTAATGCGATCTCTGAAAATTATTCTTCCTTGATGCATGATGCGATCTTTGTATATAAAATTAATTAATTAAGCGATCTCAACTTTACGATCATTAAAAATTCATTGAGATCGTTAGGCGATCTTTCACAATATCAATAAAAGATCAGGCGATCTTGCTCCCTAAAATCAAGTCTTGCATACAGATCTTTTTGCGATCTCATGATCATTTTTTCAGATCTTTTAATATCACGCGATCGCACATATTTGATACAAAAGTGAAGCATTCTCGCAATTAGAAAATTATTTTAGAATGAAATGCTCACCAATGAGATTCTCAGCACCTTCACAGTCAACGAGGGTCGCCGCCCCCATGGTACCCTTAATCTTGTGCCCAGATTTGGTGTCAACACACCAACAGACAAGCCCATTGCGGGAGCACTGCTTGGAGGAGAAGAGTCCACCGGGTCCATCGCACTGCGGAATGTAACCTTTCCCCTCGCGTTCATTCACAGACAGCAACTCCGATAGCATTCTCGCTTGATGGCACGCTGCAATAAATTTCGAGCAATTCTCACAATCAGCTCAAATATAAGCAATCCTCTGCCACATTTCACTGATTTTGCGCCTTTTGCAATCGAACTTTCTCCATGTGCACGAGGCTACATTAGCCGTATGAGGGAATTACTATCAATTGCGGTGAAATTTTCTTATGGATCTTGCTGCGTACTAAAAATTTGCGGATTTCTTTGCAATTCCCCCCAACTGCAAAATCAATGTTGGATGTTGGATTTTCTTCGCGCTCTCTGGCACTCAACGTAATTTCTCATGGCAAATAATAGTAATTTAGTCAGCTAACAAGGTATATGCATCAATTTGTACCATTGTGGACAAAACATATTGGTGTTAGGTGGTACATAATAAATTCTAAATGACAAAATAGAAATTCAAATTGTATTTTAATTGCCTTTAAACATTGATTTCCAGAAATATTTTAACGCACCGCGACTCCGTGCAATGTTTTCAGCATGTAATACGCGGAATAGGAAATGTGATTGAAATCTGCAACCAAAATTGTACATTATTGGAAATAAAATACAATAATTATCGATAATTTTGATCAATAAAATGTATGTGTTTTCTCACCACAAAACGCACATCGAGTTCAAAGAGGAACATGCCGATTTTCTGTTATTTTCCACAAATTGGATGCACGCGGTGAAGAAATTTGACTTTGGTCATGAAATTCATGAAGAAAAAAAAACGCACCAAGCTCGCAATTTCTTATAATTTTTTCTTCTACTGATTTATAAAACTTTTGTAAATGCGAAACACCTCATTAGGGAAAAAGTTTCATTTTCCAATTAACATTCTTATAAATAAATTGGAAAAAATTTCTATTTTTTTCCAAATCATGATATTGATTTTTTTTCAAATTATATTAACCATATTAACAAATTAGAACTCACCAGTTACGTTAAATGGTTGTTGGCAATTTGTCCCACATCCACTTGTTTGGCAGCACTTCTGGAGCTGAGGGCATTCCAAATCATGCCCACATGGAATCCCACACACAAGCCCAGCTGCTGGAGAAATTTCCTGATGCTCAACATCCGGACATTGTCCAGGTTTCTCATACTTGAGCGATGCTGGACAACACACCCCGTAGTCATTGCCCAGCTGCACAAGGCACTTGTAGAGCGGTGGGCACGTGGGCTTACCGGGATCGGTGCCACAGAGGAACGGCCGAATGGTTCCCGCGATACTCAATGGCTGACCCACAGGGCACATTTCGGAGAGACTTCGTGCCTTCTTGCACGTGGGCACCGGTGGGCATGGTTCTGTGCTACACTGCACTTCTTGTGGGTGGCACGAAAGTGAACCAGGGCATGTGATACCCTCACATGGGTCACGACACTGACACACTGAACACCCACTGCGGGCATCACGCGCGAATCCCGCTGGACAGTACATCCGGCACGAGGATGCTGGACACTGATCACCAACTGCCGAACAATTCACATCTTCCTCCTTTGCCCGTCGTGTGCCCACGATTTCAACTCCGTACTCATCTACACACCAACATTCTGTGTTGTTGATGTCGTTGGAACACTGAACTGGTTCAAAAGCACCAGCTTCCGTGCATCTGGGTACTCGAACTGTTTTTGATCCCTGATCACCAAGGCTTCGGGATCGACGTGACTCTGCTCGCCTCAGGTGCTGGCATGCGGTTAAGAGATCTGCAAAAAAATCGAGATCAAGTAGTTTATTTGCTTTTAAATCAGATTTGAAACATTTCGATTACTTTTGTGATCTTCATCAGGTCAAGAAATTTTTTTTTGCGTTTTAAATCCAAGAATTGTTAGAGATTAAAACAAATGCTAAGGAAAAGAATTAAACAATATCTTTGCTCTTAAATTAATTTTGACTGACATGTGATTGTGGGAGTTGCAATAAATTTAAAAACACACACACAAAATTTTGCGTGAGAAAATCAACAAGAAATAAATACTTCCACTGAAAATTAAGAACTAAAATTATGCGATTTCATTTTTCTTAAACTTTTTAATTAATGTGTGTCTCTTTGAAAATGCAAAAAAAAAAGTTTTTTTTTCGGTGCACATCTGTGCGTAACCTAAATAGTAAGACCTTCAGTATAATATTTTCTGCAGAAAATTAATATGTTTGTTTTAGTTAAGAACAATGGAAGGAGGAGAAAATGAAAATATCGAATTCATTTGAAAAGAATAAGACAGATGGTTATGTGAGAAGAATTCTTAAAAATATAATGTGGGAAGATATTCCACCTTCAATGTTTTATATTGCATTGTAGAATTCTTTTTTTCTACCATCTCCCACTCTTTTTTTCTGCAAAATTAAATATTTTCCTCCGAGCAAAATATTTTGCCTATTTGGGATTGATCGTGAGAGAGCACGTGATCGATTTTGTAGATCAATTTTGTAGTTCAATTTATACAATAACGTCTTTATGGCACGATTGCATTGTTAAGCAGCTCCGTGTTGGCAGCACCACGGATTATGCAGAAGAATAGAATGTGGTGGATGGTATACAACACGCAGAAATCCTCCCATTCTCTATTTTTGCATTTTCCTCCATCATTCACTTCTTCTCATTAGTTTCTCGTGCAAAAGTATAGCAGTAGTTTGCTTTATCGCCGTCAATTTGAACGCTAAAATGGTATTATATTTTATTTATTATACTACATCTCTTCAGCAACTAACTGACCGACTGACACACAACCTGGAATAACGGATTATACATCTTTTATTATTTTGTATACATATCTTATGCGCGAAGAGAAGCGCAAGCAAAGGAGATTGCGCGGCAAAATCATCAAGCCATCGCGGAATCTTGTGGTTTGGTTTCAATACAAAATGCTTCAACATTAAAATTAAATTGTTAATACAATTGTAAATTAATTGCATTTCATGTACATATGTATGTATGTAGAATGTGCACCATCAGCAAGAGTCGCATATTTTTGCACCATTTATGTAAAAATTCTTTTCAAACCATTTTCTGTCTTATTGAGCAAACAACAGGCGGAACTGACGACGTTCCACAGCATTTCATATCTCGACTTTTGTTAAAATTATTTCATGCAGTTCTCTCGTTTTTTTCAGCAAAATGTCTCCACTCCACATGCTGGAAGGAGGGGGTGGAAACAAAGCGTTTTATTGGGAAATAATGAGCAAATAATTGCAGTCTCAACAGTTTTTTTTTGCATTGGAAATATTTGTATTCAACTAATATTTTACAATCGAATAGAGAAAATTCTCAGTCACTCCAGAGAACGCTTTTTTGCGGAAGAATGAGGTTTATTTTTTGTTTAAATAGTTGTACATAAAGTAAAAGGAGGACAAGATATCTTAAGATTTTCAGACTTTAGGAAATCAACATATAAGTGAAACGGCTCTTTAAATATTTGTTTGTGTGCTCATAATAATGTGGTGGATGCGATCTTCTGCTCTTATTGGCTTTTTTTTTAAACCTCCTACATCTTTAGATCGATTGTCGGCAATCTCACAAAATTATTGATCATCATGTTTTTGTAAATAAAATTGAAAAGATTTAGACAGAGGGTCAAACAATATTATTTTCCTGACTGCAGGAATAATTGAGCTGTCTCAAGGTACCCATCCTGGTAATACAAGATATTTTTAAGAAAACAAGATCAATTTTGAAACTTTTTTTTGTAATTAATTGAAAGCAAATTAAACAGTTGACAATTTATTAAACAATGATTGTCGTGGAGTGTTAATTAAATTTTATATCAAAGAAAAAATCAACATGCGTGGACTTTGAGTTGTTTTGCTGCGACTTTCCAATTTAGCAACTCTTATATAAAAAAAATAGCAACAGGTAAATAAATATTTTGAGAAAAGTAAATTTTTGCAAAATGCACGGAAAAAATTGGCAAATATGCATTGATTTTGAATACACCTTGCATTTGCAAATGTTTTTCATATACTAATTTCCAAATATACGAACAAGATGATACGCAAACACATTGCTCTCTAGAACACCCTTCACTTTGTAAGTCATGCTAATATAATTTCATTACTCAGGTGTCCATTGCAAAATGTCTTTTTAGATTATGATCTCAGATGTGTTAGAGTCTCTGTGATGAAACAACAAGTGCGAGCAAACAAAATTAGAAACTGGAAATTCAACAGTTTCTTTTTGCGTTGCACACATTTGAAGCATGAAAATTTAGAGAAAAATCATCATCCTACTCTCAGGAGAAAAAGCTTTTACTTTCTTTTTTCTTTCTTTCTCTATTTTGATGCAAATTCAATTTGGTACTTTGCAGCATCACGATCATTAAGATACCATTGAGTTTTGAAATATGGATAGGCAGTTGGTACATACAGGTGTGTACTCTTGGACAGTTAACAACAACGTCAATAGAAAGGTATAGTGAAGCTCTCTTAAACTACAAGTCTGCAACTTTTTTTAAAAGCTCAATGGAAGCATATCTTTTAAATTACATAACATCTTACAATGTCTGGACGTTTTTTTAAACAGGAGATTTTTTCTCTTTAACTATTATTTTAGGGTTAATAAGATTATTCAGTTTAATACTCAAAGGTCAGATTGTGTGTTTATCCACAAAGTATCTTCTCAAAGCTCAATGTCACTGAATCTCTCGCCTTATTGCCTTATGCTCCAACATGTTTACATATCATCGAAAAGGTATGGATTTGTAGATGCAAAATAAAGGTGTGTCTTTGAATGGAAGAGATATTTTGTAAAATGTAAATTCTGTGATATATGGTGCGTGCTCATAGACAAATTCACGAAGAGTTTATTTTGTACATTTACAGATGAAAAGAGAGTTTCTTCAAGCATAAGCCTACATAAAAGTATTGTAGGCCATTTCTTGTTTCACTCTCATCTCAATTGGGCGAGAAAAGTGAAAATTTTCACAAAAAATTTTTTTTTGAAAAAATGTGAAAAATTGCGAAAATAGTGAGAACAATTAAACTAGGTCTTAGGGAGGTCAACACTTTCCACCAAAAATCACAATTTCTACGCAGTAATGTCTGGTGAAAGAAATGAAATGAAAAATTAAATTGTATAAATTCACAAGAGAATTTAAGAGATGCTTTATTCAGTAGTTGTTGGCATTTGTGAGAATCTATGATCATTATATGGTAATACATGATGTGATTTCAATAAAAGCTCTATACGAATTTTTTCCAGGTCCATCTTCGGACGCTAAACGATTGTTGTGGTGACGTGAAAAGTCTTGACTCATTGCCCATTTGGAATGTGAAGGCTGTTGTATAGTTTTCTTTGATGAATAAATAATTTTCGAGACTCTTATGGCATGAGATTTCGTGCTTGACATTTTTTGCTGCTTGCGTTAAATTATCAAATCATTTTTTTTTGCATTTTCTCTGCAATGCATTGTTGCAAAAGTCGCCTTGTGCAAATTATTCAGGAATTCTCATCACATTGCGAGGGATTTTCAATATAATGATGTACGCGAGCAATTTATATGTAATATTTCAACTTATTTGATAATGTAAAGTAAAAGCAATTAATTGAAAACTTTGTTCAAAAACTTGTAGCGAAATCTTTCATTTTTCATATTCATAAATAATCGTTATTGAAAATTTTACAAATTATTTATAATTTTGAAACAAAATTACCTTTTGTGAAATAATTTCCCATCACTTATATAAATCAACTTGACAAAAGCATAACTAAAAATTAAAGCGCAATGCAATTTATCAATAGGAGAAATTTCCTCGTCAATACATTATTTGTTGAAAAAAAAAAAAGAAAGAAAAAACACGTAACTATAAGCATTTGTTGTAGACTGAATAAAAGGCACGATAGATGATGGATTTTCCATGGCCGAAGACTTCAATATTGATTAACTACCTATCTATAATGGGTGCGAGTGAATAAACTCATGAAATGGCTTTTATGTGGAGAAATTGAAATATCTTGCGATGCAATAATGTTATGTATCTGTCGTTTTTTACACATTTTCTAATTATACAAAAGTTGTCTTTTTTCATTTAATTTCTCTCAAGTTGACGTGGAATTTTTTTTTCTCACCAAGCATTTATTGTCATCATTCACTCATCCCATACAAGATGCGATGTTTTACATCCGCGACAACGTGACTTTATGGGAATTTAATCTTCCGTAATTTCTTTTTAATCAGCATGCATAATTTTGTAATTTAGGTAGAGGAAAAAGTTTTGTATGCGCAAAGTAATAGTTGGAGATTTTATGCAAAAAAAACTTGTTGGTAAGAAAGGCGGAGGTTTTCCTAATCAGCGATTTATCGAAAGTTGCATTGCGAATTTGTTCATCGCATTTCACTATGTATAATTAAACATTCTCCTGAACATTTTTTTCAGCATTGGAATTAGGTACATACAGACGCAATTTATTACAATTGTAATTTCACTCACCTCTGCTGCCTGCAACTCCATCAACAGGTAATTCCGTGAAAATGACGAAAACAATAAGAAGTAATGCACCTATTTTCCAATTGGTATCATAACGGGCCATCTTTTTTCCTCACAATAATTCCATAGGTATGGTGCAGATGTTGTTTAAACTGGAACAACATAAGATAAGAAATTATAATATGCCCTTCTTACCTTTACATACATACATACATATATGACAAAATGCCAACACTCGCGCTTAAGGAAAAAATTATGTGTAGTAACCACACAAATTGAGAAATTAGTGATTCCGTTTTGAGATGGAAGAGCGACAAAACACAAACATTTGGTAAGATGACGATAAAAGTTCCACTTTGTATTTCGACCGTGAGAATTACATTATGCAAGGTTCAATTTTGTATCCGACTTCGGTACATAGCTCTACTAAACTATGAGAACGCAATAATTGCGGTGACATGGCAATCTATTTGAGGCTAAACACATCGTGATCACTCTGTTATCATCATTATAAACATTAAAAGAACATTTACCATTATTTACCATTTATTTACCTATTCCATAGGATTTCTAATATATTTCTCCGTGCTTAATTTGCAAGATTATTTGTTCTATTTGCCATTCAGAAAACCATCCTTTAACAAATATATTTTCTGCTTGAAAAATGAATTTTCTTTCAAGAGAAAATTTATCGCTTTTCCGTTTCTTGTAGTAAAAGAACAAAAGTTTTATTGAAAATTTGAATTGACTGTTTTCCAAGCGGGTGGGAATTTTAATCTTGACAAAAACCCATAAATAGACACATTTCTTGCAATTTATTGTTTTAAGAACATAACGCGTCTAAAATTGACAAAGCAGACGGATAAAAATGCAGAAAACCTCACAAGATTTTTTTGAACAAAGCCTGAGGGGCTTGAGGTCATTTTAGATGGTGTCGCAATAAATTTTTGTAGACAGTTTGCAGATCTTAAGAAAGAAAAAAATAATCTTTTAGTAGCGAATTTCAACAAAGCCCTACCCAATTTTGGTGTCTCTTCAACCATAAATCCGGAAATTATTTTGTTTTTATTCGCGCAGAGAACGTAATGTGAGTTTATATAAAAATTTTCTCCTAATAACCGTTGGAGCAATCGACATTTATTATTTATCTCTTTTTATTCGGTGAGCAATATAAAATAAATATATTTTTGATTTCTTTCTTATCCATATTATGAAATTTTTCTTTCTTTTTTCGTAATATGCTATGAATTGGTGAAGGAAAAGAAACATAAAGAATATGCTGTGTCTAATAAAAGCACAGTCTGTACAATAAAGGTACATACTTATGGAAAGCTTTTAACAAAAATCTAATTGCTAATCATTCTGAAACTTAGCCCTAATCGGCATTTTCTCACAAAACTAAATTCAAAGAGGAAACTCCAAAGAATTGTACCCATTTCATGATTAGCGTTAACAATTAACAAAGAACAGCCAAAAACATCAGAAATATGCAAAAAAAACTTGAGTATAACTTATATGAAAAAAAAATCCATTGATTTGTCTGGCTTGTATACTTATTGAACAAACGCTATGTACACCTTGAGTCAAATATTTTATTGTCAATAATCTCTCACCGCGAATTGTTTGTTTTACAATCTAATATTTAAAAAAAATTCCGTCAGTGAAATCACTATTTGTTAAAAATAGTCTACCAAGAGGTTTTATCGTTTTATCATAAATAAGAGAATGATTGTGTGAGCAAAGTCTTGTGTAAATTTTCCTAAAGGTATAGGCATTGTTGAAAAAAAAAAGAACTGACTTTGTATTCAATGTCGAGTTTTGCTTTTAAATTCCTCTGTGAGCTGATAATGTCTCCACCGATGAATGAATTATATAACCCGAACTAGTCTCTCTCATTACTTTTTTTTTCATTCAAACTCCCCTCGAGAAAAAGAATGTTTAGCAATTATCTAGAATTAAGTTGAAGGTTGATTTGTTTTCAGTGTGTGTGTTTTTTTAGTTATCAATACAAATTTCCCCATAATTTTTTTATTAATGATTCTGGGTTAATTGCAAAATTATTTAGACAGAGCAATGATTGCAATTGATCCAAATATTCTGGGGAATTTTGTAATTATGACAAGCTGAAAAAATAAGTTTCGGCACCAATGCTACGCTCTAAAAAAATATTTGTGTAGGTATCTTAAAATTGATAATTCAATAAAACAAAATAAATTTTGATAAAGTGGAAAAATTTCCATGCTTAAGAGAAAACTATGATAAGACTGATAAATGACAATCACAAGTTTTCAAAGAATTTATTATAAAAAAAGCTTTTTATACTTCAACATCCATAAGAAATGTTCCAACCTTTTGCTCCCGGATCTTCATGGAATGATTTTAATATATATCGAGCTACAGGCATACATATATTTTATTTAGAAAGACCAGGGGCCTGACAAAGTCCCTTCTTACCCGAACTCAGCAAATTAATGGCGGACGATTTGCAGGAAAATTCTGCTATCATTCAACAGCGCCATCTATTGGTTAGCACCGCCGAAATTTTAACATAACCTCAAAATTTGTTTACATTTCCACTAAAACGTCCGGAATCGAGAATATTTAATTAATTTATTTAGTTTTAAATTATTTTATCGTCCCCAAGTGATAAAGACCGGTAATTTGGGTAAGAGAAAGTGATTTTAGATAAAAATTGTGTAGTTTTTAAAAGAAAGTGCAAAAAAATACTTCAGAAAAATCATACAAGGCGGTTGATCACCACCAGAGAGCCCGGAAATTTCACATAGGCAGGACTCGAGTGGCAGGAAAATAGATATTCTGCAAAATAAATAAGAGAACAACGCAATGGACAATTATCCACAGTACACAGCATCCTTGTCCGGGAATAGTGCAAAGATTGGACTTTGAGAGCTCCAATCAAGAGTGTATCATGGAAATCACCGAAATCACAGTATAGAAGGATGAATCTAAGAGATTTCATGGGACGGGTAAGACTACAGAGGTGTCTTCCTCAATTTTCAATCTCCAAGATCAAAAAATGCAGAGCAATCGTTAATTTCTCATGAAATAAATTGTTACAGCAACAATAAGAACAGGGCCCATTCACGCTGCTTCAGCCGATCCAGCCCATAGATTTGAGGGTTTTCTCATTGGAATCAAGAACGATCTCCCCGTCAAGTGTTTTGTAGATGAATTTGAAAAAGAATTATTGATACACCTTTACGAGACTGTAAAAATTACCAAAATTGTTCCTGCTTGTGATCAGTCAGTGATTCATTTACATGGACAGATTAAGAAGAAAGTTCCAAGGATGAACATTTTTTCACGAGTTTCTTCAATTCCTGCAAACGTATTCGCACATCGCATTTGCAGAAACGGCCCTACTAGTACATTTTTCGACGAAGATCTTGGAGTGGTAAAATCCATGTTTTCTACGGCAAATCCTCTAAGAAAGTCAAAGCATCGAGATCCAGCACGGGAAGAGTTGGCGAGGAAATTCTCAATACGGGAAATGCGTTTAAATTCATTATTTTGTAAGTCAGGCTGAAATTGAATTACTAATTTTTTTGTTACGAAGCTCTAATTCATGAATCATTTTACAGAAACTGAATGAATATATTTATTGAACGCCATTATAGTTTTTTGTATTCCAACATCGATAAGGGCAATAATATATTGAACAAAACCGCAAAACCTTTGAGTTTCAATATACTTTCTAAAATCTTTCTGATCAAGATTAAGCACCGTGGTTTGCAAAGGATACTACAGAAAAGGCATGCATCAAATGAATTCCCATGATTTTTCCATTATATTTCAAGACCATGAATTATTTCAAAAGGCTACTAAACTTATTTTCTATATGATAATTAACTCAACCCTAGTCTTCCTTATTAAAAAAAAAAAACAAAATTTAATAATTTGGTAAAATTTATTTATTTATTGTTTATATTGTGAAAAAGACGGAAATTTAAATGACTGCAACAAGTATATACATAGGTATTAACTTCCTAAGGTAGAAATTGTAATAAAAGCCTTCAAAAATTAAAAATTTAATAAAAATACTTGGTGTTGGCCACGAAGTAGGACACCAACTAATAAGTAAGAATCACGCCATAGGTAGAAAATTGTAGATGAGAAAAAAATATGTTCTATAGTTTCATTTTACATCACAGAAAATAAAAAAAACTTATACCCAACCTCAAAATTATGCTTGAAACATTCTAAAGTGGCAAGGTCAGTTAGAACGGTTAGAACGAACTTCATAAAACATTCAACTCCTCGAATGATCCTTTTGATATAAAGATGAATCTTCATCATTGGCTCACAAAAGACCAAAATATATCTTAATCTCAAATCTTAAATTAAAATACGGTAGAGTAAATATCTTTACTTAAAGCATATAAATATTGGTACGTCAACATTTCGATATTTATAAAGGAGTTATTTAAAAAAATATTTAATTTAATTTTTTTCTTCGTTTTATCATATTCTTGTTTTTAAAAAATTGAGAGAAATAACACAGAAATTTGAAAATTGAATTGATTTTTTTTTAGCATGAAATAATTCTCTAAGTTTTGTTCAAATTCACTTTTTTTATAAATCATTTTTTTCTTCGTTTTGCCACGCTTTCATGCTTTAATTTTTTCTTCGTTTTATCATATTCTTATTCTTAAAAAATTGAGAGAAATGACACAGCAATTTGAAAAAATACAGAAATTTGAAAATTGAATTGATTTTTTTTTAGCATGAAATAATTCTCTAAGTTTTGTTCAAATTCACTTTTTTTATAAATCATTTTTTTTCTTCGTTTTGCCACGCTTTCATGCTTTAATTTTTTCTTCGTTTTATCATATTCTTATTCTTAAAAAATTGAGAGAAATGACACAGCAATTTGAAAAAATACAGAAATTTGAAAATTGAATTGATTTTTTTTTAGCATGAAATAATTCTCTAAGTTTTGTTCAAATTCACTTTTTTTATAAATCATTTTTTTTTCTTCGTTTTATCGGTTTTATCAGTTACATATTATGGACACATTTTTTGTACGTTCATTAAAGTAACTCATCACATATTTTTAAAATGTAGTAGCCTGTGCAAAACGTTTCGGTCGGATGATTTTGCATTTATAATTTCCATTGCTTGATTAAACCTCATTTTTCCAAAAAGATTTCCAATAAGAAGAATCAAATTGGTGAAGTGATCTGGAACATTTTGAAAATGTTCCATATTTTCTTCGAAAATGTAAAATTGGAACGCCTCAAGGAGACAAATGAGGAGTTTTTCGACTCGAAAATTTTCGACAGTAATTACATCTTCTTCTTGTTCTTCTTCTGTGTCTTTAGCAATCATCCTCTCAAATTCCCATTCAGCAGTTTTACAGACATCCATGAAGAATTTTGATGGGTGCTGCCACTCCATGCCGTGTTTTCGGTAAGCAAGGCTTTCCTTATTTATTTCCCCAGTGATCTCACTCCGACACGAGGAACATTTGAGATTTTTTAAAATGTGCTGAAGAAGTTCAGTACTCATGTACTCGAGAATTGTTTGCATTGAGCTTGAAAAGCAATCATCAGGAATACGAAGATTGCTTACACGGGACTCCAATTCGTCTTCCTCATTTGTCTTTTGATTTTCCTCTTGTTCTTCAGTGGTGACCTTTTTAATTTCAATTAAAAATATACTATTTAATGAAGGGAAAAAGCGGCACTGGAGTGTAACTAAAATGTGAATTTAACCCAGATTGCCCAAATTGTCTAGAAAAGTTCATTCTCAATTAAAATTTATTTTAGTTAATTAACTTTTTAATGTCATTTTTAGGCTCTCAAAGTCAAAAAGGAAAATTCTTTGTTAGTAATCTGTGTTAGTAATCAGGGTTAACAATTTGCATCTATTTTTTATATAACACACATATAATGTCATTCGCTAAAAGTTCTTAAAAAAAAATATCTTCCCTTTAATGTAAGTATAAATTTTTATAGAAAATATTATTAATTTTTAATATTAAATCCTGTTGACTTTGATTAAGATTTAAAAAGAGAAAATCAAAAAAATAAATGTACATATTATATGAGTATTTGTATTTTCTTATAATCAAATTATATAAAAAAAAATCTTTAAAAAAATTTTTCTCCCGTACCTTATTCAAAGACATGAGGTTTTGTTGGCAGCTAATAGAGAGGACATTCACGTTAACTAGAGCTGCACAATTTCCTTTCTCATTGGCTCTTAGTTGCACGTATGTGATGAGCCTCTTATAGGCTGACATGAATTGATAAACACTTGGATTTGTGTTTGCTCCCAACCTGGTTCTGATGCATCCGAAGAAAACCTCCAGGTGGTCCTGGTTTAGGGCGTAGGTGCTGAGACCTTGCTCTTGTACATGGTTCTTGATCACTTCATACATTTGGGGTAGATTGATTATGCACGTTCGCAATCCAATGAATCCTGTTTTGTTTACAGAGTCGCCAATTTTTTGTTCTCTCCGACCCTTAACAATCTTTAGACAATTTATGTACGTCGCGAATTCCCGAGCAAATTGCTTGATCACTTCGATATTCCCAGAATGTATACTGCTTTTGAAACTGTTAAATACATTTTTTCAGCTTTAATTAAATTCTTAATATACTTTTTACTTATAAAATTTTAAAGAAAATGAAATTTTACCAGTTTTCAGAGATACTGCGGGAGTTACATATATCAAATGCAGTATCAATCATACGAATACATTTCGCAGTGGGTTCACTATTCTCAAATCCGGGTGCCCCAATCATTCGACAGTGGTCGAGTGCATCTGCTGTACTTTTGCTCAGCAATTGGACTGCCAGGCGTACATTCATTATTTTCTTCGAAAAAAGAATATGTTGTTCTTTCAGTTTGTTGCCAAACGACAAACCCAGTGCTTCGCTTTTTTGGAAGTCATACAGTTTTTCAATAAAACTGAACTGAATTTTTCCGCCATCAGAATCGATAAGGTCATACTTTGATATTGTATTCCTTATAAGTTTAATCATGTGGCACGGATCAGGATATATGAATATCCTGTCCGTGTCACCAGAAGAAACTGATGGAGTAGGAATTCCTTCCATTGACTCATGATCCTCTGGAGTGAGTTTAATTTCATATGACACTTGATCGATAGACAAATCTGAGTGAAATCGCTGCATGGCGGAAAAGTTCGTTTTTGCTCCATCGAAGGTCACGCCAATCACCTGTACTCCGGCTTCTTGCGATATATAAATCGCTTGTTCTATCAAACGGGACTTTTCTTCAGCTTCGATGCCAATGAGAGGGAAATAACCAAGTGGCAACTTCCAGCTTAAGTCGAGAGAACAAAGCATAAACACCAGACATTCTCTGGCTTTTGGCTCTGGTGCCGAACCCATATTACCGGCAATTGGGTGACCATACTTTAGGCCATTAATGATATCAATACGCGAATACACATGGATTTCGTCGTACGAAAGCTGACAGATCACATGCTTTCCGGCAGCGTGTTCTCTCTCTACCAACTCTTTCACCGTTCTCAACGAATCAGGGGTGAACCCCGGTTCACAATGCAAATTGGAATACCATCTGCAAATGGTACGTGGGTGTGGAAGTATGGGGCAGCCATTTACACTTCTCAACTGTTCCCTCAATTCCCTAAAAATATATTCAAATAACTTACATTAAAAACCATTCAATAAGCTTTTTAAGATAAAAAAAAAATACCCATATGCTCTTGGCGAGAGGAAATGCATGAGTACAGCAAACTTTTTTAGTTCTTCATTGTAAGGCAAATTATGCTCAGACAAGAGTCGCTCTATAAGAGCTTTTGCAGCACCGGAAAGTTTCTCGAAATTTGTAAAATTTTTCATTTCCTTCATTTCCCTTTCTGCATTTTTCAAAGCCTCTTTCAGTTTGGAGATCATTTGATCTCTGCGTCTTAGCTTAAGTTGCAAATTCTTCTTCTCCCTTTTTAGAGCAGCAACCTGATTGCACAGCGTCTTAACAGTGTCCTTTAGGACTTGATAATTAGATTCCGTGTATTGCTGAAATAATTTTTAGAGTCAGAAATTTATTACCAAAGAAAAAACTAAATGAAAGCAAATGGGTATTGTTTAGGAAAGTATTAAAAAAAACAGATGTTATGAAAATTATTATTATTTTCCAAAAATTCAATTTGAATGTGTGTGTCCAACATGTTTAGAATGATCAAAAACTAATTTAATAAAATTTAAGTCACCGAAATTCAAAATATCTTTAGAAAGAGTTAAATTTTTATTAATAGAATTAAGTGTTCATAAATACCATGTATGAATTGAATACTGTGGCAAACAATGATGGAGATTATTCTTATCCAATCATTCAAGAACAATTGAATTATTACAAAGAATTATTTTAAATATGTTCAGATACATTCAAATTACCAAATAGACGAAACCAACATATTTCTATTTCTTTTCTCTTATAAACGGAGGGGACGGAAAAATTAATAAAACTTTTTGAATAAAGTCGACTTGAGACCTCCCCTCATTTTTAATTATAGGATGATGTGAAAGGTCCATTCATTACAAGAAATAAATAAATATATAAACGAGGTAAATTGTCGCTTCGCTCCATGAGAATTGTAGAGAAAATTATGATGATTTATAAGTAGATTGGGGCCAATTAACAATCCCAAAAGAAAAATTTGCAAAGAGAAGAAACCATTTTCATACATTTTTAACGCGAAATTCAAAAATTCGCAAAAAGCATGAGATTTAGTATGTGGAAGCTAGAGAGGATGAAAGAGTTAATGGTAATCTATATATTCCACCTAACTCTCGTTTAAATATTTTGTCTCATAATTTCTTTTACATTAACTTCACAGACATTTTATAATAATTGAAGATCTTAATGCACACTATCTCCACTAGCCTCTGTGGGGCAATAATTGTATTGAAGATAATTATTTATAAATTGTTCTCAATGATGAAACTCCAATATATGTATGTATGTATGTGTTTTAATTTTTCATATGGCAGTTTTGTTATCGATATGACCCTTGATTCACTAAGTGTTATTAATTTGGTTAATATCTTTATTATAATGTACACGATTTTGTGCAAGCGATCACCATCCGAATGTGATATACAGTGGGTATGGGTATGGATTCCCACTGTAATATGTGTACGGTACTTAACAACATAGAACAAAAGTTAAATGAAAAGTTTAAAAGACAATTTGGCAAAAATTAGAGAAGCTTTGGATTTTAAATATTATACTTTAAGGGGGGTCTCTTGGGAAAATTGTTTGAATTTACACATATTTAATTATGCAATTTTTGGGGTTTTTCTTAAACTTGGTTTTCCGATGTTGGTTACATTTGTAGCCTAATTATTGAAGTGTAAGAAAATCACTTTCCGCCATTTTAGGTCCGACGCCATCTTGTGATTTTCCAACTTTTCCACAGAACTGGCTTAAAACACAAAGGTAGGTTTTTCTCAGGATCTACTGGATGGATTTTGATGGGGTAAAAAGCAAATGAAAGAGGAAATACCAATGCAGATTTTGATGTACCAGAATTTTGAATTTCCATTCTGGGGCTGAGAAAAGTGGAAAAATGTGACTTTTGTTCACAAGTTTTTGACGTTTTCCCACTTTTCTCAGCTCCAGAATGAAAATTCAAAATTCTGATACATCAAAATCTGCATTGGTATTTCCTCTTTCATTTGCTTTTTACCCCATCAAAATCCATCCAGTAGATCCTGAGAAAAACCTACCTTTGTGTTTTGAGGAAAATCTCAAGATGGCGTCGGACCTAAAATGGCGGAAAGTGATTTTCTTATTCTTCAATAATAAGTCTTCAACTGTGACCAACATTTGAAAACCAAGTTTAAGAAAAACCTTAAGAAAAATAAAAACATTAAATTTCATCAGCTCTCAAAAGAGACCCCCCTTAAAGATCAAAAGAATCATTAATTTGAATCCCTAATTAATCAAACAAAACAATGTTATCCTAGAACTAATGGTGTTTACAAAACATCACCTGTGCCTTGGTGAAATTAGGAAATTAAAGAAAAAATAGCATAAAAAACAATTGCAAATAAATTTTAAAAATTCATTCACAGTTCAAATTAATTTTAAAAAAAGATGGAGAATTAGAAGAAAAGTTGAATAAAATTGCGTCTAGCTCGAATCCAAAATACGATGTTAAAATTTTTAATATACTTACATCGTTCAGCACTTCTTGCAGATATGAATAATCCAATACATTTTTATCGGAATCCTCATCAATATCTTCATTCTGAACTTCCATTGATTGGGAAGTAAATGATAGTCCCAATTCTGGATCTACGTTTGGTGAAGTATGTTGCCTTCTGTGTGATTCCTAAAAGTCACATAATTATGTAATGGAGTTTTTTATAGAGCAATATAGAAATTTTCTTACATCGTTCAATGCTTGCAGAAATGAAGAATCCTGGGATTCAGGAAAGTTGAAGGCTTCTTGGAATGTATAGTATAATATATTTTTATCCAGATCCTCATCAATATCTTCATCCTGAATACCCGTTAAGCTCGTTGATAATTGCAAAGTGAGACGTGGTCCCAACTCTGGATTTACGTTCTTTGGTGAAGCATGCTGACTGTTGTGGGACTCCTAAAAATCACAAAATTATATTGTGGAGATTTTTGTAGCAACGTTAAAATTTTAATTAACCTACTTCTTGTAGAGGAAAAGAATCCTGGGATTCAGGGACGTTGTGCATTTCAAATACGTGCTCATTTAGATCATTGTCTGTATCTTCATCCTGAACTTCCCTTGATGATTCTACAACTTCCATTGATAATTCTGCAACTTCCATTGCAAATTCTGGATTGACGGTGCTTAAACATCCTTGTTGACTTATGTGGGGTTTCTAAACATGAGATTGATTTGTAAACAGTATTTTAAAAAATATTTTGAAAAAAGTTTTAAGAAAAGGTTTATACTATTAGACTTTGTGGAGAAGAATTTTGGCGAAGTAATTTCTTGATTCTTCGTCGAGAATCCCTTTTATAATAAAATGCATCTTCAGGGAAATGGTCGGAGCAAATAGTTGCATTAGGGTTGTCAACTGTTGCGTCATCGAGATTCAGAATGCTTTTCCATTGCGCTCGTCTACCTGGAGCGGCTGGAAATCTAAAAAAAAAAATAAATAAATACACATAAATCGATTTAAAAAATTGAGCTCCCGGAAAAGTCTGTTTTCCATTTCTGAATATCTTGAAAAGGATTTCGTAAAATCTTTGACATCTACGAAGAATAAAGATTGAGAAAAGGAAAAATTTCTCTATAGTTTTCAAACCCTCAAAAGTTTTCACAATTATTTTATACATATTTACTCCCGGAATTTGCCACAAAAACTCCCGGATGAAAATTTCTCCCAAAAACTTGAAGATGTAATAAAATTGTGGAAAAATCTCATCATTTTTTCAAAATATTCTATGTCACATGCTTGAATGAGAAATTAGAATAGTTATAGAAACTTTAAAGTTACACCCGGACAGATTCAGAGAATGCTTCTCTGCAATTCAGGGTAGTATTGTCGTAAACTCCCTAATTGGAATTCAAGGATCAGCCGGGTGTTGAAAAGCATCTTTCTAAGAATCCTTAGACACTTCCTGATACAATGGAATAGGTGACTGCACAACTTCCAGCCACTTATGGCATTGACCAGGAACATATTCAACCATTCCGGGAACTATTTTTTAAAAAAATAAACAAACATCAAGCTGAATTTTTTTCATTGTACTCACCTGTGGTATGTCACTTTAGTTGTGCTTTTTGTGCTTCGCGAGCTGTTTGCACATGATTTTATATAACACCTCATCACAGCGGAGAAATAAATATCATCAATCTAACAACAAACGCGACGGACGCGGACGACATAACCTAAACTTTTTTTTTGATTTAGCCGTTGAAAAAAGGGACAAAATATACGTGGCGTCGTTTAAAGTGCTAACCGATAGATGGCGCGGTTGTCACCAAGGAAGAAAATGTCGTGATTTTTTTCTAAAAAGTGCATTGAAATTTTTAAAGTCAATATTAGTGCATTAATAGGAATGTGCCACCCACCAAACTTCCTCAATCGATAGAATATTAAATTATCTATCCAGTGATGGTAGAATTTTTCAGATTGAGGCATTTTTCTGGGTGACACATTTCTCGAAAGTCGAGGGATACCTAGGGATCACTGAATTCCTATGGAAATAGAGCCCATGTCAGGCCCCTGAGAAAGACCCAGAAGATAGAATGAAAGAATAAAGTGAATTTGAAGTAGAAAAGACCTCATTTAATTAGAATGGTTGTAAACAATTCACATTCTATTCTTCGTGTTGAGAATCTCAATGGCAGAAGAGTTTTATCATCCATGGAGAGAGACACATTGTCCATGGGAAGTACAGAACCCCAGAAATCCGTCTCTGATTCTTTCGTGAGATGAATAACCATTTAATATCTGAATGTTTCATGGAAAATCATGGTTGATGTACCCCATAGCGTATAGTGTAGTGACGAAGTTTGAAATACAAGAAAGAGCATGAGCCAAGAGTTGTACGCGATGGAGAAAGAAAGTAGGCCTTCGATGGCTTAAAGCCCACTTTACATACCCAACAGCCATGTGTTTGTTTTTCTCCACGCACTCTGGGCAAAAGACAGTGCCACGAAAGACATGAATCACATGTAGTAGATTGGATGATATATAGACATATGTACATATGTATACAATGAAGTGCAAAGAAATAGTAAAATGGTACTATATAATCAAATGCCGGAGTGATCACTATTTGGACCATGTTTATCTCCTCGTGTGCAAACATTTTTGCATAGATCGTCACTCCGGAGTGAGTGTGGATATAATATTTTTGTGATGGTATTTATGCAATTGTGACACAGACTTCCTTCTCAATTATCCACACACGAGGTGCCAAGACCCGGATGGAGATTCTTGTCGCATATGCATGGAAATTGGGAGGAGAGAAAGACAGTATCCGGGAGGTCAATGGCAATGTACTCTGTGTATAATAAATGAAAGTTGTGACAATACAGCATTTTTCTCTCATATACCCATGCTATTGTTGGAATTGCGTGCAAAACTTCCCGGCATCTTTAGCAATGATGATTGGCTGGTAGAGTGCGAAAAAAGATGCTCTTTTTTGTGGGTTACAGAGTTATAAGAGCAATGGAGTAATTATTCTATTTGAAGCTTCATATTTTATTTGAAGAATTTAAAATATTTAGAAAATAAATTTACTGTGATACACTGAAGTCTCTGGGAAAACTTGCGTGTTTTAGAGAAACTCCTACAAAATCTTGGGAATAGGATCATGAAGAATATTTTCTCAAAATAGAGAATAAATTGTGATAAAGAAACAATTTAATTTCAAGATTCCCTATAAAAAGCTTCTGAATTTAATTATCATTAATTCTCAATAATTTCCCGAAAACAAATTTTATTCTTGTCAAACTTACCTAAAATAAGAGAAAGAACAAATAGTTGAGTTTATTTATTTTGGAATTTTAAATTAAAATTGAGCAAAAACACCGCAAGTTTCACCTGAAGCAAAATTCCCAAATGCCAACAAGCTTCAAAGTAAGGAGATGAGATCAACTTTCCTTTTAAGGATCTTGCGGATATATATAGCTTTGTGGTGATTTTTGCACATCGCGTAACTGTAAAAGTTTTCTGTCTCTCCATCCAAAGGCATATAGTCAATGGACACGGGTGATGCGATAAAAAGACTGCGAAAGAGGTGCTGCTGCTGAAAAGTCAGGTGCTAAAGGTTCATCTCACCGGGCACAATCGCCCGGCATTTATTTCGAATTCTGCACACATCCCCATAAATTCAATTTGCTGATTTATTTTAATTGGCACCGCGTTTGCAACAAAATATAAATCATGCATTTCATTAAAATATTTTCTTATACCAGCGTGCCACAAGAACACGCGGATACCATTTTCTGCAATCTCGTTTCACCCTTATATCGTTTTATTTTTTTGCGCAAACACACCCAATTCATCAGCAAAATAATAATAGGTACACGTCTGATTATACCTTTTTTGAGCTGAAATTTGATCAGCCATATCGTTTTAAATAATCATCCATGTCGGAACATTTTCATTGATTACCTCATTTTGTGGAATTTTGCACGAAAGATGGGCTACATAGGTACTTTACCACCCCGTCTCCCTCTTCTGTGGGGTCTCTCGCGGACGCCACCTGAAGCATCAAAATTGCCAAAGAGAAAAGAATCACGAAATGCACACTCTTTTTCTCGGTGAGCAAACAATAAAAATTAATACAAGAAAAAAATAATAACTCCTCGCTAAAAACAGAATTCACCGCCTCCAGTTACATAAAATTGTTTGCAGGCTTTTAGCGTTCGTCTCTTTTTTTGTTTAACCATACAAGTGGTTTGCGATTCCAGTAAAATGCTAAAAAGTCCACTCTATAAATGCAAAATTTTTCGAAGGTATTGCAAATTTCTTGAAATTTTCTATATTACAAGAAACCATTGAACCGCTTGGATACAAAAGTTTTAATTGCAGAAAGAGGTCACTAACTTTTTTTTCTCTTTCTCTAAATTTAAATATGAATACGTAATTAAATGCAATTTCTATCGGGGGATTTTCCAATATATTAATTTTCTCCAGACAATACTGATTTGCACATAAAGAGAAAACGTAACTCTATTGGAGATGAAAGACAATATTTCATAATTTTTTGTAAGTGGTAAATATTAATTGCAGTGAAATTAATTATTAATTATAATGTATTGAAATTAATTTCATACCTATTTGCCACTAATTTTTATTGTTCAACCTCACATAAACAACTAAGGGCATTGTTTTCTTCTCCTAATAATTTTCTACAATAGGTTACGATAACGCATTGTCATCAAAATCATTTAGGTGAATTGTTTTTTTTTTTTCAATATTAGCTTTGTAATTAAAATTTTAACATTAGAAACTTTTAGAAATTTTATGTTTTCAAAATTTCTTTTAAAATTTTTTTCATAAAACAAAAATTCAAGCGAATCTTTCAAGGAGTTTAATTATATAGGTAGGTACCTAGCTACGCTATCTGTAAGATATTTTCCAATATTATTCAGCAATTTATGCTATAATTTTCGCATTTAAATTATCATTAAGTAGGAAAAACGATTTTCTTCAATTCATGCTGAATTTTCTCTGACCAGTTTATGTTTTTCTCGCAGCATAGATTGACAGAGGATAAACAAAGGGCTATAAATCACCTTTGAGAAAACTCTTAAACCAAATCAGACACGCGGGACTGAAAGAAAACTATATAATTTTTAATAGCTTTATATTAAAAAATTTCCTAAGTTTTCTGAAATTTCAATCTTCCCAAAAGCCAAGCCTAAAAAATATTTAAATCACAATCGTAAGCAAATATCAAAATTTATATATGCGAATGGTGCTACCCAAGAGACGTTTCGCGTGTCTTGAATTGCGATGAATTTGCCTTTTTTCTGCAATTTTCTCGCTTCTTTTTTTGTGGGTGGGAGAGAAATCCACGAAATTTCAGAGAATTCCAAAAGAATCACCGTCAATTGTTGGTTTGTTGGAGTGTTGTTTTTTTCATCACAACGGCAGATCATAACACTCTTGAGCCCTATCATTATGCCATATATGTATGTATTATTTGTACTGATGCGGAGAATTTTAATTCTGGTTGCTTACGAGGGAGAAGAGAAAAATTGTGACTCGATACAATGGTGTCATCGTGGCGGGATTGATTCTAACGACGACTTTCATCAGTGCCTCATTGTATGGTAATGATGTTTTATAAATATAATTTTTAAAGAAAAATTCAATGACTTTGGGCTCGCTTTCAGGCCATTTCAGGCCCAATAGCAATTCAAGTTGAGGAGACGTTTCTCTTGCATCGGTCATACGGGCAACAAAGTGAAACTCGTCTGTGCGTTTTTTTAATCGTACGTGATTTAACACCTTTCGATACGATATTCAATCGAAATCTCAACTTGAGGTATTCAGGGTATGTGTGCTCAAAAAAAAACTTTTTTTTTGAGATCATTTGCCATAGCTACATATATACATATGTGGTACATAAGCTCATATATTAACATAGATTGAACGAACAACTCACCGAAAATGGAAAAACTGCCCCGATTTCTAACTTAATCCAAAAAATAAAATATCCAAATGCTGATTAGCTGTGTGATCTCGTACTGTGTATCCTCGAGATATGGCTAAAGTGAATGGGATAATCCAAACTGAGTCACTTTAAAAGATCACCTGGCTTTGCCGAGAAAATTCCTCTTCGGTAAAATTCGTATCACTTGTAATTTTTTTTTTACAAAAGCACCCCAAATAGGAAAATTCCTATATCACTGGAAAGCACATGTGGTGTTGGTTGGGTATCACAAAAAAACATCTGATGAGGATGTAGCACTGAACAGGGAGAGGTCACACAAAATCACCACCCAAGGAAAATGTGTCTCTTATGCGCGCGGAACGCTCTCAATTGAGGTGTGGAACTAATACTGGTGAACTGGAAAATCTCGCGGTGCTCTTGAGCATGTTTCCCCGTGAAGCAGCGAAATTCAACTAACTGCGAAGTTGGTATTGCTCGTATTTCACACATTCATTTCTGGGAGGCAGTCGCTTCGGTTTCTCCTCGTCACCATCGCTACAGCCCTGGCAAGCTCATACAACTTGATGATGCCAGAAAAAGTTGGACTTCCAAGAGTGACGTCGTCGGTGGCTCTTGGTGGGGTCCGGTAAGTCGTGTCTTGGGCTCTCACAGATGGACTATAACAACGCGAGTACACTCCGGAAAAAAAGAGATAGGAATAAATTAAAGAAAAGTGTTGATTTTGATGTCTTGTCTTTTGGTTTCTGACTAAGCAGGCTTCTTTTGATCATTATAAAAAGTTCCTGATTGTCCGATTTTGTAAAAAGATTAATTAAATTATTATTAAAGTTCCAGGAAAATTTCTATATTCAAACCAATCCTAGATTTAATATAATCATAATCTGAATCTTTGTTTGAGATTTTTTTTTGAAAAAGTTAGATTTTTATGCAAAAAAGAAAAATTATGGAAACTTAAAAATTAAATTGCTTTCTTTAAGATAGCCTAGCCATTAAGACATGAGATAAAAAATCATTATACTTCTAAATCTATAAACTTTACCTTTATCTCCAAAGGCCTTATATATTAGGCTTACATCAAGTCCTAAAAAACAGGCTTCACACATCAATTTTTCCGAGTGCAAATGTATACTTATATTTGCTCTCAGCACTCGCGGAGGTAGATTGAGAAATGTGGAGTGGCGCGAAGATGATGAATGCCGGCGTTTCGGTACCCGCGGAGTTCTCCTTTTGGTCTTGTGGATTCTCGAAATGCCTGCACATTTCACGATAACGTCATCCGAGCGAGAGTCCGCGCCCCGAAAAGTGTTGCTCAATCTGTGCTAAACGGAAGTCCGTCTTCTCTCGAGCACAACCGCGTGCAAACATTCGTCACTTGGCTTTCATTCCTCCATTCATCTCAATAATGAAGAATGTTCCATCAACGATGGAAAAGACAAAAGAAATACAACATAAAAGTGTTAAATATCATTATTATTATTATTATAAAAGTGTTAAACAAATAAAATAGAAAATTTCCACAAATTCATTTGAAATTGTTTACTCGTGGAGAGGATTCGTATATAAATAAATTCATCATAAACATATTAATATCTGGATCAGTATGTTTCAGTCGTTTCAGTATAAGTTCGCATGAATTGCCTTTTTGATTTTTTTCTTCATCATTCTTTTTGTTCTTTTGCAATATAAGGGCATTTTAGAGGCTGCCGTGGAAGAGGATGTTTCAACGGGTGATCATAAAAACAAAAGAGAATAACTTTTTGGGGGACACTCGATACACTTACCCGTATCGAGAAGCAATTTGTGGTATAGTTTAGCCATGTTGGCCCCAAAAATTCTCACGAACATCGAGCTGTGCATCGTCGACCGACTTTCTCATTCACCAACTCCGCCAGAGTGGGAATTACGGCTATTTTTTTTTCGTAAAAAGCGAGGTGAATCCGGTAATGAATAAATGAATATATAGGTACATTATTATCACTCAATTGAAACATTCATGTTATGCTTATTACAACTAATTGCAATTAAATATTTTTTATGTACTCTTTACTGTAACCTATATATTAAACAAAAAGCTCCCCATTGCATTGATTGAGTAGATAGTGGAGCAATGAGTGACACAAAGGTCAAAGAAATAAAAGACAAATTAATTAAATTCAAAATATTTTTTTTATTATTATTCTATATTAGTTTGAATTTTGTCTTTAAAAATCATTTCTCATCTATTTTTCCAGCTGTTAATAAATGAAAATTCCTCGTGTTTAAAATGTATAACTTTCCTTATCAATTTGAATTTTTTCCTACAATTAGAAAGACAATTTTTCCTACTCAAGAAAAAAAAATTCCTCACTTTAATTTGCTATTACATTACATGAGGAAGTGTTGAATTAAAAAATTCTTGAGGTTACTAATCCAATACGTCTATAACATATAACTTCCCGATTGGAAGAGTTGAGAGTGTTTTCGGTCGATTTCTTTGCCTCTCATTTTTTTTCTTCTCCTACTAAATTCAAAATGTGGTAAAGAAACATTGCAAGTGGCTCTTAAAATTAATTTTATGCTCACTCGCAGGTCTCTGAGATTTTATTTATTCACCTTTTTGTACCTTATCCGGGTATTAAACTCATTGCTGGCCCCTTCTCGCTTTCCGGGGAATTTCAGATGTTTATACCGTGTTCCAATTTCAACCAAACGCCGCAACGGTGCTTCATTGTTGTTACTTCATCTTCATAATGTGGCTTCCTGCTAGAGACCCCATCGCATAGCTTTCCTTTCTCAAATGCAGAGCATGATGAAAATGGATTTTCCGGAGCGATTACTTTCCTTTCTATTTAATGTTCATTACATCCACTGTTCAGGGTGCAATAGAAGCCCTATTCCTCGATTTGTACGTGGTGTTGTATAAGTTTGTCTCCCGCGCATGAAAGCACACCGCGTGAGTAAATATTAGCAACTAGTCAACCCGAGCCCCCAATCACGTGTGAGCAATCACCATTTTAAGCTATAAAAGGGGGGCGTATATTAATAGGGGGGATGAATAATACGGTACCCCGAAAAATTCTAAAAATAAAAAAATCCCGTTATCTGACCATTCAGCAGGTAGAAAATGGGAAAAATCAGTTTTTCTGTGGGGGCGCTACAAAGGGGGGTTGGGGCGGAATCCCATATAGCGCTTGCAACTCGTATTGACCCCCTGTACCCCCATACCAAATTTCATCAAGATCGGCCCAGCGGTTTAGGTGGAGTTCATGTGCCACAGACAGACAAACAAACTTTTCAGCTTTATATATTAAGATTACAATTTTTTGTGTGCTTTACACGCTTCTTCGAAATTGTAACAGGATATTGGGGGCGAGAATACTTTTGGCGGGAAAATCCAAAAGTGATAAAATGAGCACACACGTCGTTTCCTTGATGGTGCGATCAGTCAATGGAATTAACCATCAAATAGAGTGACAACATATTTTTTTTTCCTCACCCATGCCTTCCCAATGAGGTTTAATATGCGATGTATCACCATCATATCGCTCAGTTTAACCTTCACATGGAAATTGTTGCACAAGCGACAACGTATTGTCCGCGGAGAGCCAATTAAGATGGAAGGTGTTTTTTTTTAGAAAATAAAAGTCTCTATGAGACGATATTATTAATAGGCTGACTGGGTGTGTAGAACAATTCTTCTGTTGTGCACTTCTTCACTCATTTTTTGTCGTCAACATACCAAATCCATAACAACACGAGAGTCACGCTTTCATAATTTTGCCACACACTCACACACTTTTTTTCTCTATGAATTGTTGCATAATTATTGTTCATTAGAGAGCTATAAAATATACTAAAGTGTACATCAATGTATAAACGCACAAGATAAATGGATAAAAAATGTTTTCTCAATATCCAACATTTTAGCAGACAAGCTCGTGAATTGCATTCCAAATGCAATGCCTATCTAATAGCATTTTGGATTTAGTAACTAATGGATTTTTTTTTCTTCACTCACTCAACAAACTTTCTTTACGTCGTCTTGAATGAATATTGAAGCTCATGAAGAGATCCCAAAAAAGATTTTTTTTGTATAAAATTCTCGTTCTTAAGTGAAAAGGAAAACACAAAAAATATGATAAAGAATCATGCTTTTATTATCATTTTCCAACTGATTCCTCCTTTTATTGTAATGTCTATTTACATTTTTTTTCTCATTAATGTTGTTTAATGTGTAATGATTTATTTTGCCTAATAATGCATTGAATAAACGTAAAAAAATATCTTTTTACTCCTAAAAAAACACAATATTTACAAAAAAATTAATATAATAAAAGAATAAAAGACCTTTCCGGTATAAAAATATAGTTGCCGAATTTTTTTTTTCATAAAAAAAACTAAAACCAATTAATAACGTAAAAATAGTCACTCATCTAATATTGTAAAAAAAATACATAAAATCCTAATACTCAGAGATTAAAAAAAGGGTATTACCTACACAATATTAGAATTATTTAAAAAAAAATCATGAGGAGTGTAACAAAAATGCATTTTAGTTTGAAAATTATTTTGTAAGAAAATATTTTGCATGAACACTTTGTGACTGTTAACTGAATTCTGTTCAAACTAATAAAGTTCCCATTGCGTACAAATTTATGCAAATGGGAACTTTCCTTTAGAGACAGAATGACCAACAAGTTGATATGCAAGGGAGGTCATAAAATGGAGTAGTAACAAATCTATTAAAAGAAGACAAGCACTATGGCAAACAATTGATTTTTCTCTTTGTTTAATTAATTAATTATATCGTACAAACTATTTCTCATCAAATCTCCAAACTCACCTGACTCAATTGAAATGACTTTTTATCCACATTCTGTTTTTTACTTCTTTACTGTGAGATTTACTCGATTTACTACTCACAGAGCTTTCAAGATGTTCCAGACACGAACTCTGTTTATATTTTACATTTGAGAGACTTTTAAAAATTTCTCGGGATTTTTTCCTCACATTTTCATCCCATTTTTTCCTGCATTTCCCAATATAGAAAAATTTTCTTCTAAAAAAATCAGCTCGTCTTAAAGCAATCTCACAGGGTAAACACAATATTCGTGTCTGAGGCATCTTGCAGAGGGTCTTTCAGTTGTTTTGAGCAAAAAATATGCAGAGAAATACGTTGACCAAGCCTTTTGTATTTTTTTTTATACGAGGGACAACACTATACCTATTTTATACTCTGGTATATAAATTTTCTCCTTCTCACGTACATTTTTTGTGAAAATTCTTACTTATTCAGCCTTTATCTGTATTATTTTTTACACAATATTTTCTCTTGTTTTCTCACACATTATCATTTATTTTTCATTTAATTCTCTTTTAACTCCTAAGTACCCTTTTTCCACATGATTATTTCCTTTTCCGGCATACTTCTCAACCACATTTTCTTTCTTTACCTAATACAGATATTACATACCACCTAACTTTCCAATCAAATACCATTTTGTTTATCATTTTCATTTCTTTTCTCATGTCATAAAATAAAACTATAATTCCTATCTGCATGACAAACAAAAAAAACAGCAAAAAATATAAAATTATATTGCACAGAATGTGCAAAAATATTTATAGTATTAAGTATAGTAGTGATGATAAAAGCATTAAAAATGCAGCTATTAAAAATTAAATTTAATAATCATACCTATGGGCAAATAATAAAATACAGTGGGACCTCAGTACAACGACCACTCGGAAATACTCTTCACACTCATTATTTTCAATGCGCGAGAGTAGTTCAACCAAGCCGTCGTTGTACTGGGGTCCCACTGTATGTAGGGGTATGGATAATACAGGGTGGCACTGCTAGGTATCCACAAAATTTCAGAATAATAAAATAATAAGAATTATTAAAAGTCTTTTATGAAATAAACAATATTTCTATGCCATGAAATTTAATTCATGAATTTTAATGAGTTAGTATCAATGACTATCAAAGCATAAAAGCACTTGCATTACCCACAAATTTATTCTGTGGTGAGAATCAAATAAATTAGTAGTTTCTTTTGTGTAAATATATTACAATTTGCACCGTAATAAATGATTTATTTATTTTATTACTTTTATAATTTTTATATCTCAATTCCCTCTGCATAATTTTCCATAATTAATAGGTAGGGGAGACCGGGGTTAAAAAAGTCACTTAAGGGTTTAGAAAAAGCTCAAAATATCATATTTCCCAAACAGATAAAGCGAAATGTATAGCTCATTTCTTTAGGAAATTTACTGCTCTATAACTCTTTCTCAGATCATTTTGTTCTATCTAGCTAGGAAATATGATATTTTGAGCTTTTTCCAAACCCTTAAGTGACTTTATTAGCCCCGCCCTCCCCTACCTGATGAAGAGGGTATTATATTTGAAACGACGTTAAGAATTTTTATTTTTTGAAATATAACTGAAAAAAAAAACATTGCGATCAGAAAATGTCAGAGATCATTAATCACGGGAATTACGCAATACGTTTAAAACTAAAGCACAAAAAGTCTCTAAGTTTACAAAATAATCAATCCAACTATGCCACCCTGTGGAGGAAAATTCATATTAGATGCTGCAGATTTTAGCACAATATATTTCTTTTTACCTTCCTTTCTTGCCATATGACGATTTTTTTTAAAAACCCTACAAATCTAATACTATCACATTAAATTAAAAATTAAAATTCTTGAGTATTTTTTTTTATCTAAAAATGTTTTACATTGTAGTTATTTTCTCTCACAAATTTCACGTCTCTTTAATAAATTTTATTTTTTTTATAATTGTTAGAATATTCTCTTCACTTTGAAACGTGAATTGTGTGTGTATCTGTTTAATCTTCCGTGAATTTATTAAACAAAATATATTTTTAAAAAAAAATGAGAAAATAAAACCCTTTAAAACACACATTGGAAGGGCAAAAATGGGAGTAAATATTATTTTATCAGTTTTTTTCATTAATTTGTTTTTCTATTACATAACTTTTTTTTAATCAGTGGCAGCAGTAAAATGTCTTTTCGTTTACTACATCGTCTGCAGAAAACCTACTCTCAATTTGATTTGTTTTTTCCTAATATTTCTTGTTGTTGTTCTAGTAGCACAATTTTATTAAAAAATATATTTATATACCTTTTGTTAGATGGTTAAATATGTGGGAATATTGTGTAATTGATAGTTATTTAGTATTTAGGTATTTTGTATCTAAATATAGACTTATAAGAGTTTGAAGTTCTTTTCATAAGATTCAAAAAAAATCCTATATAAGTATTGTTAAACTAAATATATATGTATATATCAATCTTTCCACTTTAGTTGCACATTCACACACACATTTTTTTTTCTTTTTTTCTTCTCTATCTCCTTCGGCAGAGATTTTGTGTTCTTCTTAGATATCATAATCGCAATCTTTTTTTTTTGTTAAAATATTTTGCATAAAACACTCTGTCCCTCTTTTTTTTTCTTTCTCATTTTTTTTAAATATATATAATATATATTTTTTATATACAACTGTCTGGATGTTGACTCTGTTTTCGTTTAGCTTTAGGCTCCTTGGGGTGCTCAATGGATGGCCTTCGTGGATTGCCGAGAGTCACAAGAGCACTTGCCACCGCCAATCCAGCCACCTGCCCTGGCGGAGCATGTTGATGGCCACCTTCCAATAAGATTTATTCACGAGTTAAGAATTTGGGAAGAGAAACACAACAATTTGGGCATCGCATGGGAAAAATTTGACTTTCGTATTTCTTTTCAAGACAAAAAAAAACTCGTTCAAGTTCACCCACCAAACAAAACAACTTCTACTCTTTAATATTAATCACACACACTTTAAATTACCCAGCAGAGATAGAAAACTTAATTCACACTGCACACATTTTTTTCTTAAAGCTATTTTAGGCTTTTAAAAAGAAATTTCGCTTGGCCGCAATGATAAATGCTTTCTTACAATCAAGAAATCTCTACAATTTACTTTTTTTTCCAAGAAAAAGAAAAAAAAACCAACGAAATTTGGTTCACTTTCATCTAAAAACTTGTTATTCCCACATGAGATTATTATCGTGAAAATTATGCGTATTTACACCGTAGAGTCTTTGCAATAAAAATAAAATCAGATATGGTAATTGTGTGGTATTAGAAATATAGCGAGTGTGTTAATAAATTGATATCGTTGCGTTGGAAAGATTGGAGATTTCTGCTTGAAATTGAAAGCTTTTAATAAGCCTCTGTATCTCTAGGATTAAAGCATTTAGTAAGTCTCTGAAGGGCATTGTAGGGCAAATTATTTGTTGAACGTTAGAAGTGATGAAGATTGTAAGGAAAGAGAAAAAAAAGGACATAAGAAGGCCCTTAAAAGCCATAAATGTTGAAGTTTTATTTAGTTTTTAAGGTAATATAATTTTCCTTGAATCTCATTGGAGTAAACGTCTGTTTTTTGTGGTTTAACTCTCTTCTTTAACAATTAGAACTTAACCTTTGAGCAAAATTATTTAAGAAATTCAAAGAAATCTAAAGTCATGAATTAGCCTTTTTGGGAGCTTCTAATTTATTTCTTATTTCTCGAATAAACGATACAGCGTCAAGTTTCAAAGAATATCGCGAAAGCTGAATTCAAGATTAGAATTCTTATGATACGATAGGGTTTGATGATTAATCTCCTCGTTAATTAAAGTAATAATTCTAAGAAATTTGGCGCACTTTGTTAAATTCATTCACTGCGAGTTTTCTTTTTTAGAAAATATAAAGGGTATAGAATTTGAAATTCTCCACTTTGAGAATGTTTCACATTGAGTCTTTGCTCCTTAAATTCTTCTTACTCCCTCCCCTTTTGAATTTGCAAGGAGAGTTTTAATTTCAAACTAAAAGAATAAAATTATCATAAACACGTGAAATAAATGCTGCAAAATAATTTTTCGCTTTTTTCTCTACGTGGGACTGCATCCGAAAATGTTATTTTCATGAATAAACCATAAGTGTGTACAAGTTTTGATTGCGATCTAAATCTCGCAACTCCCCAAAGTAGAATTAATTAAGCACACAACCGCAATGAGTCACTTTTAGATCATCAACACCACAACATTACTCCATAGACCACGAAAATATATTAAAAGTTAGAAAAAAAAAGACCTAGAGTCGGATATGAAAGTGAACGAAATTTCAAATTGGAAGCACTGAAATTTTGCACAATTTAAACCAGCGAGAATATTGCTTAAAATAATTAACATCTTTTCGCAATGTTTGCGCGCATTTCCTGCATCAAATTAGAAACAATGAAAGAAACTTTCACTCACCTGTCGGTAGCCGGACTAGAAGTGAAAGAACCGCAGCTCTATTGCCGCTGCATGGCTCTAGGGCGATTGGACTTGGTGCGTCCTGGAGGAGAGAAAAGTTGAAAGAAGAAATGTCATCAAATGAAGGATAAGCTTTTGGCAGGCTTGGCTCTTCTCACAAATCTCTTTACCTTTTTTCGCTTCTTCGGCACAGTCGCAATGGTTTCAACGGCCGGGGAGAGTTCATTGTAATCCCTGTTTTCAATCTCCACAATAACTTGGCTAAAGGGACGCGAAGCCATTTGCTCCATCTCAACAAATAACCTCTGCCGCCTCCTAAACATATCGTACTTTTGCTTTATCTTCCACAGAATAGCCGCCATCAGGAGAAGGAGAAGAAAACAACTGCAGAAGAAGTTTAGCTTTTAAACCAAAAATCAAATAAAACAAAGCAAAAAAAATCCTTACGTGGAAAATGTGATGAAAAATTGCTGAAGATTCAATTTAGGATACTGCGAGAAAGCTATTTGAATCCAAAGTGGCGGTTGAAATTCATACACGTACACATAGAACGTTGTTAGGGTCACATTGTCCTCCACACCAAAGAGATGTTCTGTCTTTGAGAAGCGATGCCGGAATGTGGAGCAATTGACACCGGTAATAAGGGGTTTTTCCGGACCTCCAGCCGTACGGATTGTGATGTTCATTTTCGCCGGGACGCTGCAGATGATGGTAAAGTCAGCATCCACGTCTGACTTCATGGGGGAATTGCGAAAGTTTATTTGTGTAAAGTGTCGATCATCCTTCTTGGAGAGATTAAATGTGAATTGGTAGTCAATTGTGAGATCGTAGTAGCAGCTACCCTTGCTTGGATCCCCATGGTAGTGATTTGTTGCATCACACTTCTCACAATGATCCCCCGCGAGACCTTTTGTGCTGCAATAGCACTTGCCCGTCTCACTGTTGCAGTGCGTTGCTTGTCCGTTGCATTCGCACTTCTGACATGTGCCCCCATTGACGGGGTTGCCCCAATAGCCAGTACGGCATTTATCGCAATGAGGACCTGTGGTGAGATTGCCACAGGGTTGACGACACACATGACCATCTAAGCAGGTGCTGTGCCCATTGCACTGGCAGCTGGGGCAGTGTGTAAAGTGCCAACGATGTGCTGGACATTCCATCTCCTCCTGAGGTCCACTATCACCCCCTGGGAGACATTTACCCAAACCCGTGCGTGACCCATCATCGCACCATCCGCATGCTGGATCATCCCTACACTGTGAACATGTCCGGTAGAAGCCACATTGTGACTTTCCGGACACAGCAGCCCTACATTTGCTGGACAATGTAGTCCACTCTCGACACTGCCCGTACGGGAAACTAGCTGTGTAGGCATTTTTATCCACGCACCTCTGTTCATTTTGGCACCAGATACATTCACCTAAAAGCGAAAGAGACAAAAACTTTAATTTCCTTATCTATAATTAATGACTCACACTCAATTAACCTACCTTGCGTGCAATTTTCACAGCTCGTGAGGGCAGCGCATGCCGGTGGACACGGTAGGGTATCGACAATATCATTAGCTGTACGATTCCCAGCCGCTTTGCACCTACTCGCTTCGTAATCCCAATGGCACTGCGTATTAGCCGTACATGCTTGACATCCATGCAATTGCAGGCAAACAGGATTGGGATCTCGTACACACTGATCAATCTCCTTCACGGGAATCGATGCATTCCCATCGAGCAATGGTTCACGGCATTTATCCTTCGTACATGCCCCTCCACCGCAGTACGTGCATCCAAATGACGTTGATACGCAACTCTGGCAATCATTCAGCTCTCCGCATCGCTCAGCATCATGAAGATGTTGCTGCGTCATCTTAATGCGACTCACTTCGGGGCAGGTTATGTAGACATCCTGATCTCGGCTGAAGACAACGGTTTTCTGCACATCCGCAACAGCATGACATTTGGATTTCTGAATGTCCCACACGCACTTCACCCCGGGACGTGTATTGAGACACGCCTCCGGCTTCTGGAGACTATGACAATTGCCAGGTGTGTACTTTAGCATATCCCCAATCATTTGCCCGTCGAAACCCCCGTAGATGTAGAGGGATTTCTCAAACATCACCGCCGAATGGCCAAAACGTGCGAGATCAGTACGCAATTCCTCTGGCATCCGCTGAATGTGCCATGAATCGCAAATCACATCGTACACCATTAATTCGCGACTATAGCATTTGGCACCGAAGCTGTGTGACGTATCATTGTGGGTGTTCCCCCCGAATACCATCATGAGACCCGGTGAGATGAAATTCGCCGTATGGAGGAATCTCGCCGTCGATGCAGCCGTGAGGAGTGTCCATGTTCTCGTGAATGGTTCATAGCTGTAGAGTTTATTGCTTAGCAATTGATTGCTTTCACTCTCAGACACAATCCCACCGTAGACGTAGATCTTCTCCGTCAGCCAGTCATAGCTGGCACTGTGTCCGTAGCCACCTTTCACCGGGAATCCTCGTGTTGTGACAATTTTCCACTCACGCGTGCCAAAATTGTACTCTTGCACCGTGTTGAGGTACCCAAATTGCGGTGAATGCCCAAAAATGACCACCATGTACTGATAATTGCCCTTCTTCCCATTATCATAGCCCGGTATGAGCGTCGCTGTGTGCCCCGCTGACTTTAGGGGACCACACATGGCGTACGTTGCATTGCACTGATCAATCTTCACGGTGATATTCTCCCAGCTGCGTGCACTCACATCGAATGCCCACAACTCCCCGCACACCCCCTTGTGGCCAATTACACCCCCATACATAAAGATCTTATCCCCATACATCACCGTTGAGGCCCCATAGCGCATTTCGGGATAATTTGTTCCCTCCACATGAGCCGTCTCCCATACATTCCCATTGAAATCATACATTGTCAGCAACTGACCACGCCCGTAGCTCTCTCCGGAAATTATGTGGAGTGTATCGCGCCAAACAGCTGCCCCATGCGAGGCACTACCTTCCGGGGCGAAATCTGGTTCAACCGTATCAAAGAACCCGAGTGATTCCAGCTGAGAGCAATCGCTCCCTGCAAATCCAGCATTGCACGAACATCTGCAACAATTCATTTAAACAATGCTAAGCAAAGGGCTAGAGGGAACATCTCCAGGGGAGCGAAACAAACCCACATCCAAAAAAAAAATAGGAGAGTGCCAACTTTTTCTTGCAATGCAAATAAATTTTCTAACAAGGGAATTTATTAGGTCAGTCCGCAAGTTCGCAGCGGTCATACCCAATTAAAATTCCCAACTGAAGAGTCAACAGTTTTCTGGGTGTAACAGTATATTGAAAATGTTAGAGAGTAATGGAAAAACTAGAGGAAGTTCTTAGTTTTCTGTTTTTTTTTTCTTTAAATTCCCCAAATTACTGGTTTAACATGAATTAATTAAAATGAATGAATTCACGTGGCTTTCGTACAACATGCAATCAAGATAATACAAAAAACAAGCTTGATTCATCACCGTTCCTTCATACATAACCCAAGAAGAACATTAGAAGAGAGTTATAAAAGAATTTCTTTTCCTTTTGCTGAAAATATTTTTGCTATTATGCTCCAAAAAAAACTTCATTTTATTGATCTCTTAGCACGAGAAAAGTCTTCCAAAGTTCAACATTAAACATTTTACCATCAAATTCACATTCAAATGATAAAAAAAAAATGCCAAACTGGAGCTTAAAACGCAATAGACGATAAATTTGTGATTTAGCAAAATGTTTATATTGAAATATTGTATACTAATTTTAGCAAAATAGCAAGAGAAGAGGTCACAAAAATGTGTGAAAGGAAAATTGATTTGCAATCAACAATAAATTTGAATGATTCAACGAATAGTTTTAACTTGTTTTCGTCAAAAAAAATCAATCATAAGGAAATTTTGTTATTAAATGTTAATAAAATAACAATTAGTAATAATTCTTTAATCGCTGTTAGTGGTTATTATTCATGTTATATTGTTATTCCTTCTTGAGAACTCTCAAAATGGGAATGCAAACAAAAAACATGTATCTTCTTGGAATTGGATAGGTCGGCCCAGTAGAGCAGTGGCAAAGCAGACGGTCCCAGTGTCCGTTTGCTCTGTCCCTGGGAGGGTCGGCGGGTTCGAGGCTCAGTGGTGTTCGATTGGCTGTAATGCAGATATGAAAAAAGATCTCATTCGGTCAGGAATGCCCCCACTCGTTCCCACCAGTGCAATATTACAACGAGGGGCAACTCTTGAACTGATATTGACTGCTCTGCACCGTTGCTTGTGATAAAAACTTATGAATGAGGAATATTCCTAACACAAAGTCACAATGCAACAAAAATGCCTCTCTGAGGTTGACGTCAGGTCGGCAGCCGGTCATTAAAATCAAAAGCCAAAATTTGTGTGTGAGAAGCCAACCCCAGTAATGGGACAAAATGGCTATGTGTGTTGTTCTTGGAATTGGATATTTCTGGTTTAATGAAAAACTTCTGGAGCATTTCATCTAATAGTTTTTTAAGGTCTTTTTTCTGCTATTTCTTTTACAGTAAAAATATTAGTAGAAGAGACTGATTTGAATGCGTGATATCATCAAAATTTCCGCGTTCGTCGTAAATAAGAAGAAACGTGTTTTTAACAATTTATCCCCCTCAAATATTCTTCATAAGCCTGAGGAAAGAGGTAAACACATTCGAAATGCACGACAGTAGGGGTATTTCAAGGTCACTCTTACTATAAATTATTTTTCTGTTTTTTTTTTTTAACTTCCTGAAAGAGGCTTAAGCAGAGTAATTAAAGGCTTTCGTTTAACTTCGTCTCGTCTCGCAATCCGCTTTGTATAGTGATTTATTTAACCCCATTTATGGCTTCTTTCATACCTTATGCTAACATATGATATTTATTTAAAGATAAAAGAAAATGCACCGATAAGGAGCTTTTTGAAAAATGCATTGCAAATTAGTATTTTATTGTTAATTCGTTTATCACGAAAGATTTCTTTTATGACCAGATAATAACCCTCATAGGTGACTTCTCAGTATCTTTTTATTTAATTGAACCTTTTAGATAATTCTCAATGCTTCATTGAGTCGAATGATTAGACAGCTGAATTCTTCATTTAATGGTTCAAAGAGTTTTGTTTCAGGATAAATTTAAAAAAAATAAAAGAAGAATACTCACGCATGACCTTCTCGATCACAGACCCCCTGGCCAAGGTGGGCGGAACAGTTGCTTGGACAAATTGGCACATTACAGGCGGATCCAATATAAAAAGCATCACAATTGCAAATTCCCTCGTCGCAGAAACCATGTCCGGAGCACACGAGATGCGAATCAGTGGTGGGACATCCGTTTATCTTGTAGGAAATATTGAAGCCCGACATATTGTATGCGTCGTCACTGAAAAAGTGCAACAGGGCGGATCCCGAGTGCGCCACCACGTCCGGAACGCGACGAATTGAGAAGTTTTGCTTGTACATGAGGCCACTGAAAGTGAGAACGATAAGAAGTAACAACGCATAAGATGATTATCTCAAAATATCTGTCCACGGTCATGGAGTTTGTAGAGAAATATTTATATTTATATGCCCATTTGTTATTCAATAAATTAATTAGAAAAAAAAATAATTGCAGCTGATTTTTTTTTCATTCTCTTCTTAAACGAGAGGCAAACCACTCGATATCGAAGATTAGCATATTTCTATGGGAGGTACATAATATAGACTCGGTGTGTGGAAAATGTGTCAATATGAATCACCTGACTCTCCATGCTATGGAGAGAATATACCTTCAACCTGGCAAAATTTACAGTTTGGCGATGCCCACCTGAACACAGCTAGTAACGGGGACTCCACACTATCGCCATCGTACACATAGAGATGGTCCCATCCACACTCCGTGGCAAACTCCTCCAGGTGGATCCGGATGCTCGATGGCCTGCGGGAGGCCGTCACACCGTGGTCGCGGGCATCAATCAGCCAGCTGCACTTTACACCGATCGAGTAGTTGCCGATGCCGTCGTGGATGTTGCCCCAGGGTTGGGTGAGTCTGTTGGATAAGAAGGAATTGGGGATTAGCATGGGGTAAAAGTGGAACACAAAGAAGTCAAAGACTATCGATCGCCCCCAAATGTGTGACACTCTGTCCACTCCCACACGCCCGGATTCAACTAATTCACACTGTCCACGACTTGAGGATGAAGAGAGGATATTTTACCTGACTTTTCCACCGCAAAACTGGCACTCTGAACCCTGCCAGCCCTCCGGACACACGCAAGTCCCATTCCTGCAGAATCCGCCATTCATGCAGGAGCCATTGGGGTCTTCGTCGTGTTCACTGCACTTTGTGGACACTTCCACGAACAGGGTCACCACTAGGAGCACCACGGGAGAGAGCCAGACCCATTTTCGCCGATATTTTGCTAAATAGATAAATTGAAACATCCCCCGAATTTTTATTATTTTGACAGAAACATTTTGACTTCACGCACACTGACACGTATTAACACGCACACAACTAAACCCTGTGTACGTACGTGCATAGGAAATGTTTCACGTTTGCTGCATCCCCTAAAAACATGTGTTTCTTCTGCAAGAGGTTTTCAATTGAAAATTGAGTGTTTTATTTATTTTTGTATACGCAAAGAAAACAACATTTTTTCATTAATATCTTTGGTCAAATTAAACTAAAAAAACAAATAGTTTTTTTTAGAGGAAAGAAAACTTAAAATTAACTTATAAAAATAATCAAACATTCGTACTTTATTTACAATGTTGATGAACCCCTTTGTTGATGCAACAAAACTCGTTTTTGTATACAAAAAATGAGTTGGTGTGCATGAGTTTTATGGAAGTGTGTGTTGAAATGTTTCTTGTGCGTCTCTAGAAAACAAACAAAACGTTTGTGGCGTTTTTTGGAAAATTCCTCTTCGATTTTCTCGCATTTTTCACAATAAATCATGTAAGTAAGACTAGATTAACTAATAAACAATACACAGAAAGAGTATTAACATAAAATTGTATCCACAAAGGGCACTGGCTAAGCCGAAATCTGAACTAACCCCGGAAGAGTTGGCCCGGCAGGAGGAGGAGGAATTCAACACGGGGCCCCTTTCTGTGCTCACGCAATCTGTGAAGAACAACACTCAGGTACTCATAAACTGCCGCAACAACAAGAAGCTTCTGGGACGCGTAAAAGCATTCGACCGGCATTGCAACATGGTCCTTGAAAATGTGAAAGAAATGTGGACGGAAGTTCCCCGGACCGGCAAAGGAAAGAAGAAAGTAAAGCCCGTGAATAAGGATCGCTTCATCTCAAAAATGTTCCTCCGCGGAGACTCAGTTATTCTCGTCCTGAGAAATCCATTGGCTACCGTGGCGGGCAAATAATTTTGTATTTATCATAATAAAAGAAATCGTACAAAAAATCTTAATCTTTCTCGGAAATTGCCGTCAAATGGATATCAATTTCATCTTCCGTGAGAATCTTGAATTCTGGGTTATCCTTTGTTACGACACCCACTTCAATCCCGGACGGCTTAAAATCCGCCGTGAGGACTGTGGAGAGGCATGTAATAGCCAGCTGAATGGCCTCATCCACCCCAAAGTCCGTCTTCTTCTTCAACTTCTTCTCCAGGAAGCTGTTGGCCTCGGTCTGCTTGACACCCACAGAGACCGCACGGTAGCCACAGTAATAACCAGCGGGATCGGTCTTGTAAACACACGGACCCTGCTCATCATCATACGAGATGAGAATCATGCTGCACCCGAGAGGACGCATCTCAGCGTTCTGGGTGTAAACTTGATTGATATCCGCAATCCGGCGACACAGAACATCTACCGGAATGTCATAATCGTATTTATAGCGCCAATTGGCTGCCTCATAGCGAGCCCTCTGCACCTGAGACTTGCTATCAGCTGCAACAAAATCATCCAGTTACTCCCAATATTCCACAAAATGTCTCCAAACCAATAGGAATTCCTTACCAATCCTCCCAGTCATGACGCATCCAATATTCTTCGTGATCCGGTAGAGATGAGTTATGGTTTTGGGATCAACCAACTTATCCGGGACCTTCTTCTCCGTAGCCACAACAGCCACATCCTTCCCCTTGAGTGCCACAGAAGTCAATCCTTCCTGATTAATGGCCTTAAATGCATATTCTGGGAAGAATACATAAAATTTGGCATAGTCATTCGGGGAATTCCTAACCTCGTCAGGGATAAATAATCATATTTTGCACTTCTTACCAACTTGGTACAATCGCCCTTCAGGAGAGAAGATTGTAATATGCCTATCGTATCCTGCTGAACTTCCGCGAGACATTTTTCACTTGGATTTTCCTGTTTCTTCACAAAAATACCGAAAATAATTGCTCAGGAGAAAACAATAAAATCTTGGGTTATGTTGCTCTTATCTTGTTAGCTGCCTTCGCTAGCATGCAAGTTGTACTTTTAACGGACAATAATTTATTTTCCAAAAATTATTTTTTTTGTTTTTCTGTCAATTTTTAGCAAAACACGCATTTTTGAGGTTTCTAGAGCGCACTTCCGGTTACTGCGGTCCCTGAATTATAAAAAAATAAACAGAAGTCCAGATTTACGATAATTTCCTGGAATTTATCTCGTTATGTCTCGGAACAACTAGCAGGACAAGTCTCGAGACATTATTTGAATTTAACGAACAATAAATTTTTTTTCATAAAAATGCGATTTTTTGTTTTTCTGAAAAATTTCTAAGAAATCTAATTAAATAAGATTAAAATTGTAAGATCAAGATATAACAATAAAAGTAACAAAATTTTAGGCTCGTTAGTAGTCTTGATCTTTAGAAAACGAAAAGGACGCCACGCCACCGCCATATTGAGCATTACAACCGCCTTAAACGGACTCAATAGTTTAATTATAGATTATCTATTAATTAAATGACTTGAACTAAAACTCATAAGAAAATTTTCAAGGTAAGATTTTATTCTATTCTATAATAACAAACTATTTCGCACCTTGTTTTTCCCGAAGACCGTGAAGACATTGTTCCAAATCAATAATTTTTAATCCCCACGCCCACCCACCCACTCGTATAGTGAAGCAATAAACTACATATAAAAATATCGTCTATCCACCAAAAACAATCAGTTTATAACGATTTACTGAGCAAAAATGCAGTACTTATTCTTACTTGGATCTCTTTACCTAATTCAGAATACTCCAAATATAACAAATGTGCCAGTTAACCAGCTAAATTCACTTCTTGGTGGAAATAACTATTTCACCATTTCCAATCCCACGGTTGGCCCGGTTACCCCAGTTGCCCAGGCCTTTAGGAATTACAGGATTGTGCCTAATATTATCCCGTATGCCCCAAATAGGATAGTTGAGGTGCTTAATCTGTTTAAAATCTTTGTTGAAGATTGATTATAATTTTGTGCTGTGTTTTTAGGTAAACTATCCAAGTGGGGTGAATGTGAATTTGGGCACGTTGACACAGCCCCGATTTGTGAGATCAAATCCAATTGTGAAATGGGAACCGAGGAATAAAAACACCTTCCATACGCTCATCATGATTGATCCCGATGCTGGAGAAGTTAGTGAAGTGAAGCACTGGATGATTGGAAATATTCCTGGGAATGATGTATCCAGGGGCACAGTGATTGCAGACTATGTGGGCAGTGCTCCTCCAGTTGGTAGTGGCTTGCATCGATACATCTTCTTGGTTTACGAACAGCCCTGGGGCCCAATTAACTTTAACGAGCCCTACACCTCAAGTAGAGATTTCAACTTTAGGCCCTTTTTCCGCATAAACAATTTTGTTCGGAAATACGAACTTGGAAGACCTGTGGCGGGGAATTTCTTTTTTGCCGGATGGGATGAATCTGTTCCTGGACTACGTACTCGACTTGGATTAACATAGAGTGTGTGATTTTACCAAAAAAGTGATTTTTCGTGCGTATTTTAGATTCTTAATTTTACATTATTTTGTAAATATCTTTAATTAAAGGGAAAAATCCAGTTAATGATAAATTAGTTCTAATTTTATGTTCTATTGCTCATCAAACACAGTGCTTAGTGTTGGGACCGTACATAAGTAGCGTAGGTATGTAACACAAGTTATCGAATTAATTGATCAGCTTCTCTTCATTTTATTTCAATCCTCTTGAAATATATTTGTCAATTACATAAAAAAAGTAAAATGCTTGTAGCATTGTAAACTTTTTTATTGATGTGTACATAAGAGTTTTAAAAGCACCAACTTGTTTAATGATGATGCGCGATTCAGCTTTTTGATCTTCTTCATCCCGCTTATTGATATTGAGAGTTTCCAATATTATGCTAATGATCGATTCAAACACCTAAATTTTCCTAAAAGTATGACATTTTTTACAAATTAATTTTCTTGTAAATTTAAAATAAAATAATATTTTCAAAAGAACACCTAAAGAAATTTTAATTAGATTAGATTAGATTATTTATTTATTCATCTGCGATGGAAAACTCTCACCTGCGGCCATGGCCGACTTAGCGTCGATAACCAACCTCCAGAGCAAAACCATGGAAAGCTCCTTCTTAGGTTGTATGGTACCTGTGGGATTACAATTTTTTAGAACGGGGATAAATTAGTGAGGGGTTGTCCATACGCAGAGAGAAAAGGTGCCAAGCCCTAGGGCTGTGTGGCTAGAAAAGAAGGGTTGGGAGGAAAAACAAAAAACAAAGTAATTGTGTACGAGAAAAAAAAATACCTTGATGCCCGTAATTCAACGAATCATTTAGTGAGTATTTTACAAAGTTCTCTTACCTTGGATTTTCTCTTTTATGTTTGCGTGTGCGCTTCGTCATCGTCATCAACCTCATCAACCTGTAGAGTAGGAATTATTCGACTTTTCATCATTGCATTGGTGACTCTCTGCACAACAAGTCGCATCTTCCAATCATGTACCATCTTAAAAATTTTCTTCTATTTTTTTTTATTATTATTTCTATTTCGGCAGTTTTTGCCGATGACAATGTCGCGGGAAAGTTTCAATCGTCCGAGGTCGTCCCTGATGTAGTGGCAAGTGCTCCAAATAAACCAATAGAGGTGAAAATGAACAATATATTATATACTTTATATATTTCACAGCAAATTAATTTTTTTACAGATAAAATATCCAAGTGGCGTGGAAGTGAACTTTGGCAATGAACTCACACCAACGGATGTGAAAGACATTCCCTATGTGACCTGGGATGCTAATCCAGACGACTACTACACTCTCATCATGACGGATCCGGATGCACCGAGTCGAAAGGAACCCACATTCCGCGAATTTAAGCACTGGACCGTGGGAAACATCCCGGGAAATCGCGTAGCTGAAGGTGAGACAATTGCCGAATATATTGGATCGGGCCCACCCAAGGGAACCGGTCTCCATCGCTACGTCTTCCTCGTGTACAAACAACCATCTGGAAAGGTCGATTTCTCCGCGGAGCAGAAAACTTCCAACAAGTAATCATATACATGATGAATGAAATGAAAAAAAAATTATTATGAGGTATTAATTTGTGAATTTTCCTATGATACAGAAGCCGTGCTGGACGTCCAAAGTTTTCCGCGAGTAAATTTGCTGGGAAATACTCATTTGAGCTATTTGCGGGTAATTTCTACGAGGCCCAGTACGATGATTACGTTCCAACACTGCACGCACAACTGTCTTCAGAGTAAATATTAAATGATTTCTTATACAATGAAATTGTACATTTATTTGCATTATGTGCGAAATATAAAATAAATAAAATTGATTGCGAAATTATATATAACTCTACACATCATTTAGTTTTTGTTCTTTACCATGTTTTTGAGCATGTACGAATAAATTAGAGTTTAAAGAAAATGTTACAGAAACATATTAACATCTCCACCGCATTACATGAAATAAATTTTGTATAACCATTTTTTATTCATGATTTGTTGTTTTTCGATATTGTCTTAATTTCTTCAAGGTAATTTATTAAAAGTTTAACAATAAATTTTTACAAACTGTAGGGAGTTTTTTTTTCCATTGTGCAATTATAAAATAAAGCAAGGTTGAGGTAATTTGATCAGCAGCAGTAAAAATACTTCATACCTACTCTTTCATAAATCTAATATTATTGCATTGGATATAATCACTTTTTATTGTTACGTTTTAGGACGGAAGAAATGTATTTTTTTATTCTTCTTATTAATTTGTGTTCAGCGTAACGGAGGTTATCTAAAATATTGTTTTATAGAATATGATTTATCTCATTAAAATTTCTTAAATTTTAAATATTTGCATTAAAAACTAACCATATTTTTATTTTTAATATAAATTCATTTGTACTGAAATGCCTTCCTGTTTCTTCTGAACTTTTATAACATAAACAACGTTATGCAAAAAAAAACACAGCACCCACCTAATTATTAAATTCCCATTAAAATTTATCTTTAATTTCAAATTGTACCATCCATATAATTTAATCTTAATCTGCGTGTTTGTCTGATTTCCTCTAACGAAATATACCATCCGCGGAAAATTTATATATAAACCAATGCAATTTTTCATTAAGAATAACACTGTGATCGGAAAAGTGAGAAAATTAGTTGCTTATAGAACAATGATGAGAATTAACATTTTGTTAGCTCTATCTCTTCTACTATCTACAATCTTTGCTGAGGACAATGTTGCCCAAAAATTTCAATCCTTCGAAATTGTTCCTGACGTTTTCACGGAAGTTCCTAAAAATTTAATTGAGGTCGGTGTAAAATATCCAAGTGGATTGGAAGTAAACTATGGCGAGGAACTGACACCAACGGACGTCAAGGACCCACCTTCCGTAACTTGGAATGCAAATCCTGATAATTACTACACCCTAATTATGACGGATCCGGATGCACCAAGCAGGAAAGATCGAAGACTTGGTGAAATTAAGCACTGGATGGTGGTTAATATTCCCGGAAGTAATTTAGATGAAGGTGAAACAATAGCTGAATACATTGGGTCAGGCCCACCTAAGAATACGGATTTACATCGGTACATTTTCTTGGTATTCATGCAACCAGAAAAAATTGATTTTTCTCATGAGGAAAAATCAGACATGCGGTAAAAAGCAAAAATTGAATATTTCTTATTTTTGCATTTATTTAATTTTTGAGTTTTTTTTTCAGGAGTGTGAAAAATCGTATATTTTTCTCATCACAAGATTTCTCTGAAAAATATTCGCTTCATCTTATTGGTGGGAACTTCTATCAGGCACAGTACGATGACTATGTTCCAATCTTAGCTGCTCAATTTCAGGAAAATTAGAGAACATCTGAAAAATTGCTTCGTTGGGTTTGATAAGATGATAAATTTTAATATTTTCCTAATAGAATAAAGAAAACTAAAAAAAAAGGAAATTTTCTTTCTCCTGGAAATAATTTTTTTTAAAGAAAACAATTGGATAGAAAATAAGGTAAGAAAGCAGTTAAAATTATAAGTTTTTGTGTTATATAATTTAAAGTGTTAATTTGAGTTAATTGGTTTAATTGTTTCAAACACAGTTATTAGTAAATATATCATTTTGTGAAGTATTTTAGAAATGCATAGTTGTAATAATAATAATAATAAATCTGTCTAACAATGTGATTTATGTTCATACATTGTAAAAACATCGTACTTGCCTCTTGGGCATTAAATAATCACGAATTGAATCACTTTTGGATCTTTAAATGCACTAAATAATGCATTAATGCACTGCAATTATCTAGATAATGAATATTTTTAATAAATATAAAATTTTATGCAAATTATCGGTTTATAATGAAGATTTATTGTTAATTATTTTAATGAAAAATTTATTTTTGAAAAATAAAAAGAAATGAAAAATAAATTCTATTTCTTTTTTTTATTTTCTTTCACGTCTTCTTTTAGGGATTTTAAACGCGAAATTATAAAATATTATTAAACGCATTTTTTATACTCAATCATCTTTATCTCCTTTAGTTGCATAATTTAAAAAATGCATAGATATACACATTATACATATAAAAATGCAAAGATAAATATTAAATAAAAATATAGCATGGATGGAACAGTATAAAGCGAAAGAACGGTAAGTAAAACTTACTGGCTGTGATTCTTTCTTTGTCAGTGAAATGTGAAGATGGCTGAAAATTGAGGATGAGCAAATTTTGAGGAGAGACTTACTCGCGAGCCGAATCACAGCCAACGCGCAGTTTTGAAGAAAGCCTTAATCGTGGCGGGCGTTGGCTGTGATTCGGCTCACGAGTAAGTCTCTCCTCAAAATTTGCTCATCCTCAATTTTCAGCCATCTTCACATTTCACTGACAAAGAAAGAATCACAGCCCGTAAGTTTTACTTACCGTTCTTTCGCTTTATACTGTTCCATCCATGCTATATTTTTATTTAATATTTATCTTTGCATTTTTATATGTATATATAATGTGTATATCTATGCATTTATATATATTTTACTTTACTTTTATATATGTATATATAAAACGCCCCGCTTCGCGGGGCGTTGGTCTTATGCAACTCAAGATATGACATGTTAACTTTAAAACGCGATATCTCCGGAACGGCTACATAGATTTTCTTCATTTTCGGCATGATGAAAGATATTATAGCCAACTATAACATATCAAAATATGAAGCAATTCTATAAAGCGATGTTCGAGATATTCATCGAAAACTCATCGAAAATTTTGTTTTCGATTTTAGCGCCACTTGCGGTCATTTTTTGAACTTGAAATGTTCCGAGCAGTTGTAGGGCTCGTTAATATCTTTCATTTGAGCCCGAGTTGATCAAAATCGGCCAAGCCGTTCTCGAGTTATGCCCGATTTTCGATGAAAAATTGTGACGGCCATATTGGCTAAACGGCTTGGCCGATTTTCGAAAATGAGGTATCGTTTGAAAGGTCTTGATGGCCCCTACAACATATAAAAATTTCAGATTTTTAGCTATTACAGGGGCTGAGATATAGCGAAAACAAAATTTGACAGTTATTCAAAATGGCGGTCGCGGGGGTGGGGGGTTGGATTTAACCTCATAATCGGATGTCTTCCACCCGATATATGAACTTTGCCGTTGACCGCAAGTCTCTATCTATCACCGTTCTCTTGTAATTAAGCGAAAGGTTCCGGACGGACGGACGGCCGGCCGGCCGGAACAATTTTTGGCGCCAACGTTTTTTGGAATGTAGGGACCATAATTCGTGCTCATCCCAAGTTTGAGCCCGATCTGACGACTTTGCATTTTTGAGTGTACACAGAAGCTGTGCTTCTTTGAAGAAAGAATCACAGCTAAAAAATTAAAAAAATGTTACTATACTTAAAACATTTTTAATGAAGGTAGGGCATACGTAAGTGAAAGAAAGCTCATTTGGATTTATTATATAAATATAAGCAAAGTGTAGGTATTGCAAATTATTAATTCAATCAATATAGCTACGTTGAAATGTCATGACACTCTGACACATTAAATAATGGATTTATTTATTTTTATGCATTTGAAATTAATATGGTAGAAAGTTATTTGTAGGTAAACATTGAAAATTTTATATGTTAAAAGGGAATTAAGTGAAGTAGCAGAAAAATTGTAAAAAAAAAACGCAAGCACGTGCTCACAAACTCACAGGCTATTAAGTAATTTACAGGCATAAAAACATTATGAAGTTTTTTTTTTTGATTGATTTATGATTGAATGTTTCATGATAAAGAGTATATAATGTATCATCAATGCAGGAAAATTGTCGCTAATATACTATTTTAAATTTAATTTGCTTCATAAACATAAAGATTTGTCTTTTAATTCTTATTTTATTTTCTCAACAAAAAAAACTTGAATGTTAAACAATAAGGCGCCAAAAAGGTGATCAAGAATAAATTCAATTTCCCACGTTTTGTTCATTTCTCGTGTATGGCGCTAAAACTTGCTTCTCGTTGAGTTGTTTTATCCTAAAAAATATAAATTTCAATTAAATTTGATCAAAATTAAATCCCAAAGTTCTTACCGATTTTTAATCATGCTTGTCCGTGGTACTAAATGGCAGTTAGATCTCCGAGGCACAACCTTAGCTGGCTCAGACCACGGCCAGGAGCTCCATACTCCCTCCGAACGATCTTCTGGCGTTGCTGAAACACATCCCGACTCTGGCTCATTGTCGCAAATCTCGGAGACAGATGCCGAGGAAACGACAGCCTGTTCTTCCTCAACATAATCTTCTGAGTCATCCAGTTCATCAACAACAGCATCTTCAGTTCTATCGGATGCTGTGTCCTCATTCTCGTTCTGATCAAAGCGATATGAGTCATCGTACTGCTCAATCTCCTCGTACCCATAATCACTTTCATCCTCACTCAGGACTTCTGGAGATTGTTCTGGCGGGAGGAGCTTCTCCATGGTCTTCGTGACATTTTCCAGGGTAGCTTGGATCTGGATGGGGATTGCGGCAATCTCCGCCAAGCGTTTCTGCATTGCACGCAATTGATCTTCAAGTGTGGGGCCTGAGGAAGGGGTACAACAATTTGAGAAAAAACTACGGGTAGATTTGGTTTTTGAGAACATTTTTCGAAATCAATTACAAGATTAAAAAAATATTATCAATTTTTAATTTCAAATAAGTTTATATTTTTTAACAATGGAAAATAATTTAAATTGGTAAATTATAATTTGTGTAGCATCTTCTCTAAAATAGAATATCTAATTAATTTGATAAAATTACGTAATTAAGAAAATACGTAAATTTTTCAACAAATAATTTTCGAAAAATTTTCTCTTTTGTATAACAAGCACCTACATGTATGAATGGAACAGGTTCAATGAGATAAAAAGTATGAGTAAAGAAATGCTCATTTTTCCATTTTAAAACAAACTTTTAATAGACTAGATAAACAGGTATTTAGGTAGAGTAGTAAGTAATTTTTCTGAAACTGAATTGGAGTAAATTTGTGTGAAGCTCAAGAAAGGACATTGAATATTTTATATTGCTTTTAAAATCTAAAATAATTAGCCCATCGCAGATCAATTGGTTTTAGAGGCCGTGGGGAGGGCCAAAAGCATATTTTCAATATGTTTCCAACGTTCCTCGGGCTGATCTTCGGTTTCGTTGAGCAGACGCCGGATGTTGCGGACGATCCTCTTGTGTGGCGCATCCTGAAAGGAAGATGCCGAGAAGAGAGCGGAAAAAGAAGACAGAAAACGATCGGTTAGGAATACACGGTGGAACACAAAAAAGATTAAAAACAGTGGTGGTTAATTTATCAATTACTGGGCCATAGTTTTCTTGTGCAACGGGTGGCGGAGGTTGCTGCCACACGATTGGATGCCAGACTTTTCTTTCAGGCTGTGGTATCCAAGTTTTCTCTGTGGGGGGATCAATAAGGACACATTGTTTAACCACATGGTGCTCCCACTCTCACTCAATCAACCACCTATCTGACCTTTTGGCTTTTCCAGATCCACCACAGATAATTTTCTCGGACCTTCAGCCTCTTTCTTCGCCTTCAGCACCACTTGCCGTTCCTCCGCTACTTTCTCCTCATCGTCTTCGAAACTTAAGAAAATAAATTAAATAAAATTCTTTTTGAGGATAAAACTTCAAAGGCAATTGTTTGCGAATAAATTAATTAAAATTTATAATGAAGAAGGAATAATGTTTCAAGCAAACAATTGCGGATCTTTTATTTCAAAGTGTGGTTTATGGATGATGCCCAATGCCAGACTCTTGAGATATTTTTAGTCTGTTCTGTGATAAAAGAGCAATATTACTCTTGGGCTTTTCAACATGTTGTTGCTTTTAACAAGCAAAATACCAGATTGTAGCGTAAAAACAAAATTATGATGGTTAACGAGAGTACAAGCCATTAATCTCCACAAAATATATGGCAAAAGCTTAAAATAATATTTACCAGAATTGAAAAAAAGCTTTTATTTTTGAAAAATTGCAAGAAGGTTTTTGAGACGTTTTGTAAATTTTGAAGCATTGATGCTTTATTAAAATCATAAAATAATTTTTAAATAAAAAACAAGCGACCAATTCTTATCATTCAGAACTTTGTTCTTTCAACAGTTTTTTTTTAATAAAAAAAATATTACAAAATTACCTCACAACAGAAAGCTTTACTCCTTGTTCCGCGCCCTCAATTTTCGCATGAGCCTCAGCCAGCGTCATTTCGGATGTATCCACGTTATTGATCTTGGTAATAGTGTCGCCCAACTTTAATCCCACCTGACTGGCCTGACCTCCTTCTGTGACCTGTGAAGAGGAAGTAGAGGCAGTGCGAGGTGTGAAACGATGCTGAATGACTTTAATCTCCCGATCCTTCTCAGGAAATTCATAATTGTAAGTTTTCTTCGCGGGTGCCTTATAGAAGGGCGGAGGAACCTTCTGCGATGCTTCGTTATCCATTTTATTACAAATGTTCCCCTTATATCAGTACGGTGCTTAGTAACACATACACTAAATGGATTACACACAGTGATAATGGGTGCAAGAGAGTTTTTATTTAGTCACCTTCAATGAGAGAAAAAAGACACAGATATTAAATTCACATCACACGCAAAAGAAAACCCTTTTTTTATTTAATTTTTTTCTTCAAACATTATTAATGTGTGCATTGAGATGTAGTGGGTGTGCCAGGATAAATGAATGTTTCTATGTGCTACAAGAAAATGTTAAGAAAATCTTCTTTTGCGCATCAAATATGATAAAATGTGGATTAATTGATTTTTTTCACATTAAAATAATTTACCACAAAATACCACGCTTAACTAGAGAAAAAAATGTATTAATTTGTGAATATTTACTGTTTTATCACTATTTATATAAAATAAATCGTTTTATATACAAAATTGACCCACTACTCTGGTGATAGAAGAAAAAAAAAGATACTCAAACTATTGAGACGATATAATTACAATAAATGAGATCCACGGGAAAACAATTGATGTGTGCAGGGAATCGTTTTGTGAACTTCTGAACCAAATCTAAATTAAAACAGCCGACAATAGCTCAAGTGATCACAACAGAGGCAAATTTCCCCGCCCAGTTTGTAAATATTCTCATTTGCAAATGTTTGTGTTGGTTGTGTGGAAATGAAATACAAAACCCCCCCTCAACAGGCATTTTCTCAACACCACGAGGAAATCGGCTGTGATTTTCCACACACACTATTTTTTATTTGCATTTTGTGTGTTATTTCTGAGGTTGAAAACTTACTTGAAAAATTGTTATTGGCATCCCAAAGTCAGCTCCACCGGTTATCTGGAAGCCCCATTTGGGTTCTTTGGCACAATCATTGTCCTGCACATTGCAATCCTCGAGATTAATTGAAAAACATTTCCCTTCCGGCATGTCGTTGACCTATTTAGCGATTTGTAGTACGAAATTGCAATTTATTTATAACCGACACTTTGCGTTAATAGCTTCTTTTAAATTTTGATCACCAACAATCACCACATTAATTTGCCAGCAATGATGATGTGCTGAAATATTATTCTAAATGATTCAAAAGTTTTTCAATTTCACTAAATAAAAAAATTTAAATCAGAAAAAATATTTTTATTTCTTCGCAATCACTTTATATGGGAAACAATCGGGGGATCCTTTACAATGTTAATCAACACGCCACGATGATCTTGCCTGAGATTACCAAACCGAACTGATCGTCAATATCCATTCAATTAATAGTTTGCAGTGCAACAAGGCATGAATCCGATGGCGGTGACCGACGAATTTGTCACGATGAGGTGCGTGGTGCACTACGCAGTGCGAGACGAGTGGGGTAGATCTTCTAATTCATAGTAAATATCACTGGGTTCCGTCCTCGTGTTAATCTCACTGTGCTGGATTGCTATTTTCTCCTCGAGAGACTTTATGATCGTCCTATTGGCTGACGTTCGCCTCATTCGTTCCACATAAATGCTGGGCACAAGGTAGCAATTGGATTCCCTGAAAAAGAATCCCAAGGAAAATCAAATAGCATTTTCTCGCCACAAACTAAATCATCGTTTTCTTCTCCTCTAACTTGTATATTGGTTTTCGGCGATCATTCCATGGGAAGACATCGGGAATTTTTCCCTAAAATAAAGAAAAATTTTCTTCTTTGACTTTTTTCCAATCAAAAAAAGCTTGAAAGTGAAAAGCTTTTACTATTGAAAAGTTGGATGTCGCTCCTCTGTGCTTAATCGGAGGTGTAAACCAAAAGTTCACTGTGTATTCATCTTCGGCGCCAAAGTCACTCTCACTGTTGTCATCACCCTGTACGATGATCCGAACTGATCTTCCGGATTTTCTTATTAATTGCTGTGCCTCCATTAGGGTCAATTTGTCCGCTGAGGTGTTGTTGATCTTCATGATGGTATCATTCACTTGAATGCCTGCCTTGTGGGCTAAACCTCCCTGCCTGACCTGCTCAAAAAATTTGGAAATAAAATTTTAATTAAAAGTTTTGTGTAAACGCCACATTTTGCATGCAATGGAGGCGCCTGGTAATCTAAAGCTTCGACTTTTACTACCAATAATTGTAAATTACGATGGAGACGCCTGGTGATTCGCATTATGATCATTTTTGCATTGAATTTAGTCGGAATTTAGTGTTAATATCGTTATTTTTGCTTTAACCCGGCGTCTCCATTTTCCCTTAAAAGCACATGAAGTCAAACATCACAATGGAGACGCCTGGTTGTCTGGCACCTCCAGCACAATGAGCAGAATCTTCATTAATTTAATCTATTTTCAATTATCGTTTCAACTGAATGGATTATTTTTCATTCATTTGATTGCATCATCAGGTGGAAGAATATTATGCAGATGATCCCATTAACAATTTAAACTTGTTCCATTTTTAGAAAGGTTCTCACTTGATTTTTTTCTCATTCACATTCTTTATTCTTTCATTGTTGCAATTTCTTTCAGCACAAATGCTTCAACACGACACGATACTACTTACACTGATTATTGTGAGAGGTTCATATTGATCAACACCACCCGTAACTTCAATCCCCCAGAGGTAATCCACAAAGGACATGGTCCTTCTATCCGTTGAGAGTGTGTAGGTAATCCTCATCACGTACTCCACATTCTCGAATGCTGGAGGCACTAGATGGGCACCACTTTTCTCCTCGATCACCATCGCGATTGTGACTACGTGGATGAGACAACCTGACGAGTTCTGCGACTCGATCGCCAACTTATTGATCCGATTGCAAGTGGATTTGTGGCTTTTTATTTACTCTCCTCATTCTCACACGTGACAAATCTCTACTACCTCAAGGTGATGTGCTGCGAGAGGCAAGATCAAAGAATTCACTCGCGAATCATTCTCTAAATAAATTTTGGCTATTGATTGCGAATCAATTGTGAATGCTGTTAAGTAATCATGGTAAAGAGAAAAACGGAAACGTTTAAGAAAATGGCCTTATTTTTATTGAGGAAATTTTTTGTAAATTAAAAAAAGAAAATTATTCTGCGAATTGTACGTGTTTTTTGATGAGTTTTTCACTAATATCTTCACTTCCTTCGGGTAGTTGGATTTTATAGACGAGATAGGTAACATGTTCGCAGGAGCAGGGTTCGCGTTTTTGCAGGTAGAATATCGTTTCGAAAACTTCATCTAGTCTTATAATTTCAGGAGGTGGTGATTCTATGATGGTGTCTTCTGCCGCTGCTTCAGCATCCTGTTTTTCCTTTTCCGTTTGTCGCATTATTTCTGCAATTCGCCTGAGTTCTGCCTCTTGTCGTTGTTCCTCAATCACCATTGCCAGCTCGTGGGCTCTCATCATTCGCTCTATAGCTTGACTGGGGACCATGTAGCAGTTTGATTCGTGATAAATGGGCTTTTCGACATCATTCCATGGAAACACACTCTCCCAATCGCACTAAAATAAAGGAAAAGATAAGAAAATTCGATCAATTCATCTTGGAAATGGTAATTGATTTTATGAGAAAACTTACGGCTGCTTTTCTTCTGTTTTGGTCTGAAATACCAATAAAAGAAAATTATTGAAAAATAATTCTAGATTTCTTTTTAAATTTAATTCATTTGATGGCTATTTTAATGAATCTCTAAATTCTATTTAAAATGCTATCAACAAGACATTCTCACTCCTAAAAGAAAATTGAAGAAAAGCTTCCAATATATTAAAGAGAGCTTTATCAAAATTCTTCTTAAAATTACGTTAAAAATGTTTTTTTTTATTAATATTTTTTTTTTTAGTTTTTTAACTCACTTCTTAACTGTTCACTGAGGGCATCGTCATTTGAGTCTTTCACGAGGACTTTAACAAATCGCCCAGATTTCCGCACCATCATCTGGACCTCTCTCAGTTTCATGCCCTTCACTGGAATATCGTTAACCTTCACAATAATATCATCATCGTAGATTCCTTCGTGTGTTGGTAGTCCCCCTCGCCTGACCTGAATAAAGGATTTTTTTTGCATAAGACATCACTCTTTAGATTTTTCCGTATCATCCACAATCACTCACTCCGATCACTGTGAGAGGGGCAAGGGCTTCATTGCCATTGACGAATGTGCAAAAGGCACGCAGAACTTCGACATAGAGAAATGGGTGGTAGGGCCTCTTTTCTTTCGTTTCCAAATTCCCCAGTGATTCTCCGAACTTTCCCGCAAAGAGCCTCCTAAAGTTATCCACACCCATCTTCCTCGTCAACTTCTGATGCACTTTTTAATTAATTCCTTTCAATTTGCTACCGTGTCCTGCACGTTACTCGATTGAAAGCTAATTGAGCGTGGAGATCGCAATCGCTGGCTATTTATCAATTTCAATCAACCACGTAATCGTCAAGGATGTGGCTACAATTAGCCAGTGGGAAAGCAATTAGAATGTGATTAAGTGACGATGCCTCAATGGCACGTGCTTTAGCCAGAGACGAACAAATCCTCATGATTTGGATTCATCACCACTTTCCTGGCTCATTGATAACTTCTATCCATAAAATCTGAATCATCAAAAGACAATTCCACTGAATCAAACTTCTAAATATGGTTTATACCAAATTTATCCATCAACGTCGTCATTCAAATGTATCTAAATTAATTAATTGTTGAATGATTTATTTTTATATAAAGATGCTTCTAAATAAAAATAATAGGTAGGTACATAAACTCATGATCAATTTGGCGTCAGTATACCGAAGTGAACGACACACAAGGACAGGACATTAAGAACAATTTGCTTACCCCACGTTTATCAATTATTTTAATTTTATAATGAGTGCTAAGTGTTACAAAAAAAGAACAATCAAACAATACCGCACGCAATTTTAAATCAACTGCAACCCCTTCTTCGTCAGCATCCTACTGGCCACAGTTTGCAAGAGGCGAGGAGGACTGGAAAATTAAAAAAAATCTTTTTAGGACTTTTCTTGTATTTTTTATTAAGATTTCAGGAAATTCTTACGCGATGGACATCTTCAGCTGTGAAGACCTTTTCGGGTCGTGCTGCAATTCCATGAGCTGGCACCTTATCCATGCAGTGGATCATTCTGTAAACCTCACTCCCACTCAGATCGACTTTCTTCTCGGGCTTCTGATACTTGAGGAAGTTCACCCTGTACGATAAATCATACAATTGTTATTTCTATTCTCCCATCTCTCCCGAAATAGATTGGGTTTCAAGGTAAAGTAAATGAAAACACTGCATTCCAATTAATGACAATGAATAAAATGCTTTCACAGAAATTGACTCACTTTTCTTTCAGCCAACAAGCCCTCACGTCTCAAGAACTTTTCTTGAGATCTTACTTAGGGGAGGAAAGCCTAAATCGGAATACTACTTGCTTCTGATTTAATTTTTTTTAAGAGTTTTAAGAGCAAAGCTTTTTTTTTAAATTTGATTAAACGATAATTTGTCCATAAAGATAGAAATTTTCCATTTAGGAAAATCTTTAGTGATCTTTAGGCCGTCCTTCCATTTGGAAGCAATTTTAGCTGTGTTTCTTTCAGACACAGCTTTTTTAATTTTATTTTCTTTAATAAATAAATCAAGTAAATGAATTTTATTGTCAAAGAATTTTTATTGAAAAAGCTCTTCCTAGAAGCTTTAAATTTTGACTTTCAACGATTTCCAATTTTCATCATTTTCATTAAGACAAAGATTCAGGGAAAGTTAAAAAAAATTTGATCTACCGTTAAAAGAAAATTGTTCAAAAAATGATCGATTTAGAATCCTATTCCTTCAGGAAAACTCCTGGAAAAGTTCCAAGTTTCTATCACTTTTTCTTCTACAATTCATTACTTACCAAAAATCTCATTCTGTTCTTAATTTTTTTAGTAAAAGATAAATTGAAAAATTAGATATAAATGTAATAACAAATTACCTCTATATTAATTTATCTTGGTTAATAATGAGAACAATAATGGATAAATTAAGAAATAAAGAACACAGGATTCAATTATTTACTAAATGCCCTGTGGTTTTCTTTGCCCACATACGATGACACACTGAATGAATGATAAAATTTAATATTTTGTGCGGAGAATATTTCTCTACAGATTAAGTGAAATTTCAATGATGCTACAACCTGTTGTCGTACGGCAGAAGAGGACTTTCGAACGTGCTCCTGGAAAAAGGCATGATATGTATAAATGGCAAATGGGTACGAATGTATGGCGCTATTGCGTTTGATTGTAAAAAAGAAATGGGCGCCAATGTGAATTGAACAATTTGTGATTGCACGAATTGAAGATAAATTCAATTGCAATGATTGCGCAATTACCCAAGAGTTGTGCCAACAATGAGTTCCGCCTGGGAGCTGAGAACTTCCGCTATGAATTCATCGTTGAAGGCATCTTTCGGTTTGCGCCACTTGCGTCCACCGGGGAGAAAGATTGGCCTTTCCTGCGGCACAAGTGGACCAAATGCAGACGTTAATTTCTGCTTTGGTGGTATTTTGGGGGTTCGATCACGAATAAGGCGCTGCTGTTGCTCCATTTCCTCCTCCGATTCCTGCAAATTCCAACATAAATCACACAGCATTAAAAGGGCAAAAAAAGAGGCGAACAAAAGAAAAAAAAATCCAAAAATATGCACGTAGAATAAAATGTAGAGAGGAAATCGAGAAAATTTTAGTCATCGAAGCTTTTTCATTTCACAAACTATATTCAAAATAAATGGAGAAGAAGTAAAATGTTAATTGCAGCATATAAAGCAAAAAAAAAGAAGAAAATTCTTGACTGCAAAAAGGGAATTTTACATGAAAAGTTCATCATCTGAAAATTTTACGTCGAAGCGGAAGGAACGAATTTTCCATTTTCCAGCAACATTGAAGCGCTTAAAATTAATTCACGTTTTAAGTCAGTTCCTTAATTTTGCTCAAAAAACTTTCAGGCTTTTTTTTTTTAACTTACTTGACCCTTGTCTGCAATATTCTTTCTTATGTCATCCATGATTTCTTGATCATCCGGATGGTAACTTTCATTGTTATTCACCTCCTGATTCTCATGTTGCTGCTGTTCTTCATTTTCTCCACAAATATCAGAAACTTCCTGATCTTCCGCTGCATGATGTCTCTCATCTTCTGCAACATGTTCTTCTTGAATTTCAGTTTGAGGGGCTTCTTCAGCTTCTGGCTCGTCCTTCTCAATTGGCACAATTTTCGACAATTGCTCTGTAACTGCATCCAATGTGCTTTTAATGGCGTGCGGTAGATTTGAGAGTGACATCAATTGTCGTTGAACTTCTATAAGCTTTTCCTCAACTTCTCTCGGCATTTCATCAGGATTTTCCGGTTGCTCCTGATGCGGCTCCTCCAAATCCGGAACTTCATTGTCAGCAGTTGAAGTTACCAATTCTTCTTCATTCACCTCCTCTTCTTCATTATTTTCCTGCTGAGCTTCTTCAACCTCCGCTTCTGTATGATTAGTTGGTTCTTCCGTTTTTGCTTCCTCCGTGGGTTGATTCTTAGTCGGTTCCTCCTGGGCTGGAGTTGGTGTTGGAACTCGATCAGGAGCAATTTTTGGTTTTGGTTGCTTTACAATTCTCACCTTGTAGGGTACTCTCTGCAAAGAAAACTTTATTCAAATATTGGAAAATTTTAACGGAAAAAGGAAGTTCTTCATCACCTTCTCCTGTTCAATGTCCCATTTGGATTTGGGGATAGGACGATTTGGTTTCTGGAGGAAAGTTGTCCATTTGCGTTCCTCCTGAATTTTATCCTCCTTCGTTTTAACTGCTTCTGCATTGAGTGTCTTGAAGACTTCACTTGTCTTCAGTGCCATGGCTTGTGGCATGATTTTATTGAAATTCACCCCAATAACATTGTGATCCTTCAACACTTCAGCCTCACTGGAGATGACTTCGGCAATTTGATCATCAGTCACTGCAATATCCATTGTCTTCTCCTCCGTTGCTGCCTCTTCAGCTGGTTCCTCGATGATTGGTTCATTAATTGTTTGCTGTGGTGCAACAGTTGGAGGATTTTCTGCAGCAACCTGTGGGGCTACATTCTCAATCTCTCTGGAAGGAAAAACGGAGGGAAATTTTAGCTGGAAATGAGACAGACAGGATTAAGTGGCTTTGCATGGGTTAAACCTCTGGATGCCGAGCATAAAATTATTCCCAGCAGCAAGGAGTACATTGTGGGCTTCCAAATGCGTTAAATTGCTCGCGGGAGTGTCGTTGATACGGACAACGACATCACCAAGTTGCATTCCTGCCTGTGCCGCCAAACTGCCTTCGGTCACCTTTTTGGCAAACGAAAATAGAGAGTTAAACAACAAATACAAAAATACATTTTATATTGTACAAGTGAGAAGTTTAAAACATCGATGCAGTAAAGCAATTTAGTGTCTATGAATGCAAAAGAATTTAGAATTTGAGATCATTTGCGCGATGCAAGTGATATCTTTATCAAAATGGGTGTCACATCGTTCGAAAACTCTGTGTGTTTGAACTGATTTTTAGAGGTTGATTCTGTTGTTGAAATTCACACAAAATGTAGATTAATTGTGTAAATGCCATTGATCATTCGCCACAAAAATGTCAGACTCATTTAATTTCAAACACTTTTTGCTTTAAAATAAATTTAATAGAAAAGAAAAGCCCCAAAGTGTTTGTAAATGACCCCTTTTCTCAACTAACTTTTATTACAGTGAGAGGAAAGTCAAAATCCGCTCCTCCAGTGAGACGAAAACCCCACGGGGTGTCGTTGAACTTTGAAAATTTGAGATCAATCACCGTCATCATCGTGCACTTTTCCAAACAAACAGAAAACTTGCAAGATCACTTGAAGATCACCCTTCCACCGAAGCACATTCACTTCTTTTCGTTTCCTTCCAACCACCACGGAGGGATGGCCAAAGAATTTGGCACAATTACTCTTTGGACACGAACAGCTTAGCGACCGATTGGTATTTAATTCTTCGCAATCGATCCACTCGCAGTCCTCTCAAACGATCGATTTATTTTAGAGAGAGAGCTTCACGCGATCGTCACGGTCAAAGGCATGCGCTCTTCGAAGGGAAAATCCATCCTCTTTTAATTTGCCATTTTATTAATTAATTCAGTTCTTTTTGTACCATGTGTGCCTTCATTGGGGATCACAGGCTTTTTTAGAAAGTAGTATAAAGAAAAAATATAAATTCAGAGAATTTCATGAAAAAAATATAGAAAAAAAATATCTTAATGTTTAAATTAATTTTTGGAACATTTTTCGCACGAATGCGGAAAATGGAACACATGAGATTTCTTTTTTTTTTTAATACATCGTCGTTTAGTTGTAACGACGTCCTTGAGACCTCCTATCGCCACCCCCACCCCCACCATAGGCGGCAGCCCTCTCATTATCCCTGCGCTCCTTCATTGCACTAAAACGATCTGCCATTGAGCGTAGCTCATCGGGTACATCCTGATCAGCTTCCTCGAGAATCTTTATCAATTCTGCAGCTGAACCCCAATCCTTCCTCGTTAGGAGGGACAGTGAGGTACCCGTGCGTCCTGCACGACCGGTTCTCCCAACACGATGGACGTATTCCTCCATATTCTTGGGGAAATCATAATTGACGACATGCCTAAAGGGAGAAATTAAAAAGAAAGTCTTGATTAAAATGAATCTAAAAGGCTGGAAGTAAAGGTACTCACGTAATGTCCTCAATATCAAGTCCACGAGATGCAACATCGGTCGCCACGAGGATCCTTACATAGCCCGATTTGATGTCCTGAACCGCTCTCTCGCGATCCGCTTGCTCCCTATCTCCGTGAATAACTTGACAATTGTAGCCAACCATACAGAGCTCACTGGCCAGTTCATCTGCGCGAGCTTTCTTGCCACAAAAGATAATTGCCTTGTCTTTTGGCGTCATATCCTGTACAAATTGCTGAATTCTATCATACTTCTCATTCTCATCTACAATCTCCACATTCTGACTGACTGAATGCACCGCAGCGAGATCCAATGTGCCCACGTAGACCTGAATGGGATTATTCATGTAGCTCTGTGCCAGACGACGTACTCCCGGTGGCCATGTGGCGCTTGTCATGATTGTCTGTCGATCGGGGCGAACGTCCAGGAGTATCTTACGAATTTGCGGTTCAAAGCCCATGTCCAGCATCCGGTCAGCTTCGTCGAGAACGAGGTAAGTGATGGAGCTGACATCAATGGTACCCCTGGCCACCAAATCATTCAATCTGCCCGGTGTGGCAATGACAATCTCCACACCTCTCTCCACTGTCTGAATTTGCTCCTTGGTACTCCCACCACCGTACACGCAGACGGACTTCATGCCGCGGAAGTGATACTTTGCCACTTCATCACGGATCTGAAGTGCAAGTTCACGCGTGGGCGCCATGACCAGCACATTGGGACCCCCCCGTTCGCTCCGGGGAATCGGCTGGAGTTCAGTGTGAATCATACCGGGCAGGAGAAAGGCCAGCGTTTTGCCACTCCCAGTCTGAGCGATCCCAATGAGATCTTCGCCACTCATGAGAATTGGCCAAGCCTGACATTGGATGGGAGACGGCTTCTCGAAGCCCTGCTTCTTAATCTCCTCCATAATATCCGGATAGGCGGAGAAACAGTGCTCAAACTTGAAGATTGGCTTCGGAATGTCAACATTATCGCTGGAATCTTTGGCAAAAGTCCGATCAACCATAATGTTGTTGTTACTCTTCCGGAATTCTATAATCTGGTCCGAGGTGAGACTACTGACTTCGGGATGCTCTTCGTAGAATTGCTTAATGAGCGGCGGGAGTGTCTTCAGCTTCTCCTTCTGGAGTTTATCCTGTGCCTCATTCACTGAATTCCAGTCAATGAGCTGAAAGTCCTGCTGGGGAGCATTCTGTGGGGCATCTTGAAATTGAGCCTGCCTGTCTGACCCACCGTTGTAGTAGCTCTTTTGTGGACGATCACGGCGATTGTCACCAAAATTCCGATCCTGCCTCATTCTCTGGCCATTCTCCTGTTGATTGCTGTGCTCATTGACAACATCATTTATCATCCTCTTTGCCATATCAATCCCAGACGCATCCCCTTGAATCTCCACCACAACAACTCCCGAATCCATTGTCGTTTTATCCACGCGCAGGTGAACATTGCACTGATCCTGAATTTCTCGGATCTTTGAGCCACCACGACCAATCACGCGTCCCGTACAGCCGCTCTGAATCTCCATCCGGAAGGGCTCCCCATCGTGCTGCATTGGTCGTTTGGCTGTGAAAACCCTTCCAGGTTGCCCACGGAAGTCTTGCTTCCCTTCTCCCCTCCAGTTCCCAGCCATCTTTCTTTTTCTGTTAAATCTAGAAACCCAAAAGGATAAAATGTGATCTTAAAGTCAGGTTATGGACTATGGGGCGACTGTCTGCATGATAATAAAACTCCTCTTCCAAGGCCAATTTTGATTTAGTTTGATAATCTCTTTATTCAGAACTTACGGTAGTTTAGTCTCCAATGTGATCACGTCTTTTAACTGCAGTGTCAGGGAATTTTTTCTCAGAGTCCTCCAATTTTTTCTTTTTGCTTATTCCGCGAAACTACACATCCCGGCTGGACAGTTGAAGAGAACTTATGGTACTATTTCCGTACTAGGTGAGTACTAATTTTGTATGAGAATTTTTTTACCGAGAAAAATATTGGTAACGGAAATTAAACAAAATTAAACTAAAAATTGATTTTCTCTGGTTTTTCCGGTTTTTCTAAAGAAAGAAAATATTGTTCTTTTTTTACTTAAGTTAATTTTTCTGCGATTCTGGCACTGTTTGACTGGGCATAGAAAATTGAAGACGGAAAATTCAATTTGAGGTGAGAAAGAAAACGCAAAAAAAACAAAGAAAAGCAAGGAAAAATGCATAAAAAGCATAAAAATATCAAGGATAAATCTCTTACGTACTACTTACGTGTAATGACTTTTGATCGAACGTGAAGTATTTTCCACCGGGTTGACGACGCCATGTTCAATTTTCTTCATTCTTCCGGCTTGCTTTGTGATCTCGAAGAAATCTTCAAAATTCTTGCGAAAATTTAAATAAAAAGCGTTTTTTGGAAACGAAAACGAGTGAAAATGAATGGTAGAGTAAGGAAATGCGTAGTACCTGGATGTTGGACCAGGACAAGTGGATTCAAGAGAGCTGGAAGAACCAAAGTAAGCTTCCACAGGTAAGCCAAAAAAAAACTTCGCAGAAATGTCCGGAAGCTGATGAATCCTTCTTTTAATTGGTCTGTAGAATGCCCTTGAACGACACAGTATTGACCATAAGGTGGCTATATCATCTGGGAATGGATATAAACGCTGATAATATGAGTGGACGAGTTTGCGGTGGACACTTTGCGAAGGAAAGCTTCTACCCCAGATCTAGAAAACTGCGTCCAGGTGCTGTTCCAAAGCCATTCCAGATCAATCGAGGAGCAGCAGCTGCAAATGATGAAGATCATGACATGTCAGATGATGGTGGGTATCTGAAGTCTTTAATTTTCTTTGTTCTACTTTCGTAATTTTTTGCTAATTTCAACAGATTGGATTGATATCGAGGACGAGCCCTTCAAGCTCCCAAACTTCCTCACAAACAGCACGCCAAAAGTAACGTGCCCCAGGAATAATCCTTTTGCAAAATCAGTGGCTATTTTTACTTCCTCAAGTAGTGAAGGCAGTGATTCGACTGATTCTGATAGTGACAGATCGGAATTGCCTGAAGTTCCGCTTCTTCGGGTCTTTCCACCTGATTTTCCCATGGATCTCCTTGATTTTGCTAATCTTCCAATCATGACACGTAACGATGAGACACTTTCCTCAGAATATGAGTCCGATGAGTTGATGGATTGCAGCGATGAAGGGGCATCTATTGAAGCTCCACTTTTAAGTGCAAACTTCCCACCCTCAGGGATTCCTTCTGACTCGGAAAAGAATCAGCAGGAACAGACAAAAGGAGCATCAAATGCTTCCGCAATGGAGAAACCAGAAATCAGCGCTGAAGACTTGATTAGTGAACTCTCCCAGGAGAATCTGATTGACTACAATTCAAGAATGATGTTTGAGTACTTCCCCGATGATACTTCCTCCCCACTGCCACAGTACTCAGAAGATTCAGAAGATTATGATGAAGAAATGGAGAAGTTTGCCGTGTTCCTCAACTACTACGCCCCACGGGGATATGACTACGCGGAGAAGAAATATGGTGTTGTACCACCAAAGGCAATTGTAGCAGGTTGGTATGTTACCAATGACTTCATGCCGGGATTCAGTAAGGAGTCCTTCGAAGCTATCGCTGCTGAACAAAAATCATCTCCAACGCAAGTGTTTGTCCACATTCTCTTTGACGAATTGCGCGTTGAGCACGACAAGATGGCCTGTGATGAATTGGAGTACATCAACTTCGGACAGGGTAGTCTTGATGATGATATGTGCGTTGTTAAGAGAGTTTTTGTTTTTATCGCTTCAAGCGTGACCAAACGATGGAAGATTCCCCTTGGATTCCTGGCCTGCGATGAAATGGGCTCAGATAAAGAAATTGTCGCGAATTTGATTGAAATTTGCACCATACTCCTGCTGAAGACGGGTGTAAAGGTGACAGGAGTAACAATGCCATTGGACGAAAATATTCCTGCTTTTACAGCACTCGGATGCAAGTTCCAGTACCCCCATGCTAAGAGCAATTTTTCCCTTTTGGACCAGGAAATGGTATTCTTCCCGGATCCGGCAGATGTGTTGGAAATCATAAGATTTTCCTTTCAACACTACGGTCCATTCATTGATGGGGATGGAAATGAGATTGAATGGATGTACTTGGATAATCTGTTGAAGCTTCAGGAGAAGGAGGGTGCGGAGTTGTGCAAGAAGACTCGTGCGGCACAAATGTACCTCACAAGGAAGAAGATTCAGACAAAACTTGCCGTCTACACCATGCACAAATCCGTTGCGGATGCCCTTGAATACTTTGAGGACAAACTAAAATTGCCTGAGTTTAAGGGAGCGTGTGCTACGGCAAATTTCGTGCGTATCATTGCTCAATCAATGGAGCTCCTCAATGGCCGTTGGAATGGAGAGAAGATTTTCTCTTCAGAGAATTCAATGGCAATTCAAGCATTCATCATTACGGTGTGCACGTACATTCGTTCCATGCGTTTGCGAAAGGGCGTGCGTTTGCTGAAATCGCAGCAGAATACGGGATTCATTGGATTGGTATTTGCTCTGAGGAGTCTCCCGATAATCTACGTTAATGCTGTTCATGAGCATGGTCTGCCGTTCATTCGTTTGGACAGCTTCACGAAGGATCCGCTCGAATTGCTCTTTTCGATTGGCCGATCAAATACTTACTTTGTACGCATCAGGAAGTTCTACAACAACTACAAGGATCTCTCAGTGCATTGGCTGAGGAGGGATAGAAAGAGTGGAGAAATCGTTCCAGCTGATTGGTTCAGTGCCCTTCACGCGCAAACAACTAAAGCAGCAAAAGCCATCAATTATTCCGACAGATACTTCAAATTTTCAACAAGATGCGTCGAACTGCCTGCGGAGGAGAGTCCAACTAATGACTTCTGGGACAACTTTGAGGCACTCTTCAGGCTACCAAAGGCGAGTGAGTACAGGAAGAATGTTATGCGCTACATTGGAGGATTCATTGGGCATTTGCTTCGAAATAAACTCAAATGCTTGGATTGCGGTTCAGCCCTAACTGGCTCATACCATGGCTACCGTATTATGTGGCAGAAGAAGTGGCAGACAATTAAGTACCCAAATAAGGCAATTGAAGAGATCTGCTGGCTAACTGAGAGAATGATCAACACTTATGGATTTGATGCAGAGAAGAAGTCAAAGAGGATTTCCATGTTGGTGGAGAGAGAAATGATTGATAGCGATATTTTTGCATCTCAAGATGTTTCTCATGACGTCCAGCACAGGCTTCTGCTGATTCGAGCTGTGTGTGAGCTGTATTATGATATAAGGCGCTACTATGATGACAGGGATGGACCAAACGCAACCAATAAGCAAGGCAGGAAGCCAATTCATCGTGGCAGGAAGTTCTAAAAACTCAAAGATTTCCAATGAAGTGTTCTGAATTTATTGACAAAGGATTTTATCCTGATTTAAGAGATCTTCTTCGTGTTAAATAACTATTGAATTTATGAATCATCTTTGAAGTAAAAATCTTAATAAATGGAATTTTTATTTTTCTGGAATAAAATCTTTTATTTTCCCTCCAAAATCCATTTCTGACATCTTTCGCTGTAAGAGTTTGACAGCCGGATTAGTTTGTTTTGATTTTCCGGAACTTACAAAACAAGACTTACAAAATATAAAAAGTTTTAAGGATGCAAAGGAATTATCCTGGAGATTTTAATCAGCAGATAATAAGGATTGTGCAGGACTATCCCATTCTCTTTGATCGAACGCACAAGCTGTTCTTTCACGATAAATTCAATGATTTAGCATGGGAAGATATTGGGAACAGAATGGGGAGGAATGGTAAGAACCTCTTTTTTTCTTTAATTTCCTTGAGAATTTACGGGATGTTCCTTAATCCTTTGCAGGAGAAGACTGCAAGACAACGTATAGGAATTTGTACTTTGAATTTGGTCAACATTATGCCATGAAGAAGCATCCGGAATTGGTAGTGGATGGGTATCCAATGAAGGAGTTTAGGTACTTCTATGACATGGTGAACTTCTACAAGGATCACATTCACCTACCGAGAGCCATTAAACGCGTAAAGATGACAATGAAGCACTTTGTAAAGCAGAGAAATATAGAAGCTGGAATTGTGGAAGAGCAAAAAACAAGGAAGGAGAGAAAAGCCGAAAAGGTGGAGAGAATAAGGCAAAGGGCTGAAGTCAGAAAAGCCAAGGCTAAAGTGAAACAGGAAGAATTCCAAGCAGCTCGTGGAAAACTAAGAGGAGGACCACAGTCATCATTTAGTGGTTCCGGAAGCAGCGTAGCACCGCCAAAAATATGGCAGGGACAAATTGCTGCTCCAGATCCGAGTCTTGAGGTATTTGAACCCGCATCTTCTTCACAAGCTCAGTCACGTCGAGATCAGACTCGGCCGAAGAATCCTCAACATCAAGCACCCAAAATTGAGCAAACCAAACCAATTCCCATTCGGATGACACGACAAACGAATTCCCCACCACGAGCTTGGGAAGAGCCACCTGCGATATTCAGAAATTGTGGTCAAAACAATCCTCAGAGGAACTTTTCTCCACCGAGGAACTTCTCACCTCCGAGGAACCCCTACAGGAATGGACCGAATGAACCATTTCAGCCCCAAGCACCAATAAATTTCTTCGGGAATGGTATTCCTCCACATGAGCCACCATTTCAACCTCCTCAGATGAATTGTTTTGGGAATAATGGCCCACCTTCACAAGGGCCACCGTTTCGACCTCCCGAGATGAATCCCTTTGGGAATGATCAATTTGCTCCTCCACTGCAGCCTCCATCGATGAATTTCTTCGGAAATGGTCCACCTCCACAGAATCCTCATTTTGTACCATCTCAAATGAATCCATTTGGGAATGGTCCACCTCCACACGATCCACATTTTGGACCACCTCAGATGAATCCCTTTGGGAATGGAGGACCAGGACTACCGGGGCCGCCGCATCAACCCTTCTTTGGCAATGGACCACCCATTCCACCATCCTTCAATGAGAACAGACCACCAATGCAGCCATCCCCTCCGCAGATGAACTCTTTCAGCCACGCTGGACCATCGAATGAGCCACGTCCTGGACAAAACATCCCCGATCAGTCAAACATTGATTTCGGAGAAGTTGATTTCTTCTTCAAGAGTGTATCTCAGCAGGTGAAAAAGGCCAAACTCACTCCTGACAATTTTCGAGATCTCCAATCGGCGCTTTTCAGAGCAATTTCCCTCAAACTCCAATGACAAACTTTTAATTAATTTTTCAGTTCTAGAATTGCTTGAAGATTGTTTTCTGAATGAGACTTTTCGAATAAAACAAACGGAGATGAGTAAAAAAAAATCTTTTTCTTACGTAATGTTCTATATTTCCCAAAAGAAGTCAAAAATATTTCTTATTCACTTTTCTCGCTCCATTTTATGTGAAGGCAATATAATAATTAAAGGCACTATAATTATGTTTGCGTTAATATAAATATTAGTTTTTAGAAATTAAAATAAAAGTACATCAATGAGTTGTACGTGAAAAAATGTCGTGTGAATGTGAATTATGTGAAGAAAAAAAATCAAGAATTTTCTTCTTCCTTTTAAGTAAAAAAAAAAAAAAGACAAAATGGCACGAATTTTCCATCTCCAACCCTTTTCCAGTTATTCGAATTGTTTTTAATTTTGGAATTATTCGAGGGTGAGGATTTGTGTTTGGGGGGGGGTGTGTCTGTGTGTGTGTTTTTCCCTAAAGATCCGTTACCATCCCCGTGAGACAAACTTTCCCCTTTGGAACGACACTCTGAATTTGCGAGGCAATTGGAATAATTGTGGAATTCTTGCTGCTAATTGGTGATTCAAGATCAATTTTTACGTGTGATGAATGCCTTTCGGCACTTTTAGCTGTGCTGGAATTTGTCGTGATGTCCGGTGAACCGTCTGTTGGAGGACTTGAGCGCGAAGGGGTTCCTTTCTGCAAATTTGCCACAGTACGCTCCAAGCTAGGTTAAAGAGAAATTTATTTTAAAATTCTATTAAATTGAAAGATTTGTTATTCACTCATTACTCGAGAATTCTTTTCTCTGCATTCTTCTTCCCCGCAATTGCATCCTGCAGCTCTCGCCTGAGCTCCAGCGTATCCTTCTCCTGCTGCACCAAATGTCCCGATGAAAAATTCTTCGTCACATCCAGCGGACGATTGCTACCATTATTGAGCACCTGGGGTGTGTAGAAGCGATTCTGATCCGCATTCACCGTCACAGGCTTCGCGACACGATTCTCATAGACGGGCGAATACTTCTTCCCCGGAGAACTAACAATATCCACCTCGTAGAATTCTCCCTCTTCCTGCTTAATCACGCCGTAGTTTACGTGTGAATTATTCAGTAAATGCTTCTCCCCTTCGACCGAATTGTTGCTCTTCTGCTGCTGCTTTGCCGGATGACTATTCACCATTGTCCGCAATGCTTCAATTTCATTCTCCATCTTCACCACCTTATTGCTCAATTCCTTCTTATCCGACCTCAAATGCTGCACCTCTCGCTTCAGTTCCTCCATTTCCATCATCATTTTGATCTTCATCTCACTCATAGCCCACGAGTTCTCCTCAAGCATGGATTTCACTCTGTGCACAAGAAGAAAAAAAGAAACATTTTTGATATTATTTGCAAATTAAATTATTTTAATCTAATTTTTTTTTTTGCTTTGGAGAAATCATTTTTCCACTCACTTATGAATCATGGCCTCTTCACGTATCCGTGCACCATCGCGAACCTCACGGATGACATCAGTCACCATTCCTGGTGTGTACATACCTGGCGGAAACAACAAAAGCGTGAACCAACGCGCGTAAACATTTTGTTAACACTCTCACTCTTTTAGACAAAAAAAACTAATCTCCCCATCGGAATTTCATTTTACAATCTTCATTTCTCACTTTAAAAAAAATCGTCTGGGATGGATGGCGCAATTTTGCATCACAAAGATCTTTTCTTTTCCTCTACAAAAAAGGTCCAAAATGCTTTCTTTTTTGCTTTTAAATAAAACTGACTCTTATTTGATTTTTTTTGGTTTTACTTAAAGAAGAAATGCACGAGGCTGGAACGGAAGTCTTTGAGATAAGAATTATAAGAGCTCCCCCAATATTTATGAAATGTTTTTTACTATTAAATGAGCAAACTGAGCCAAAATTCTAAAGGAGTCTATGTGCTTCTGTACAAGAAAATGGAAAAAAGTTTTCATTTTAAAGATTAATCCGGATATACGGATAATTTTTTAAAGAATAGAAAGAGAATATGAAATCCCCAAAGAGTTTTCTCATTTTCCACTAAAATAAACGCGGTGAAAAGGCGGCAATGATTTGCCCAAAAATGCAAACAATGACGTCACTTCATAAAAAACACCCACAAAGAGACGAAGCTTAAAAAAACACAGCTAAAATACATCGTCGTTGATTTTAATGAAAAATAAGAAGTTTCTGACAATTTTTATTCAATTTTTGATCCTTTTTAAAGAGATCTTATTACTTCTTCAAACGAGAGGTTTCCTCATATAGAAACGAATAAACTCCTTAAGGAATATTTTAATTTTAGGTCTGATATTCACAGGATTTAAAATTTCTTTTAAAAACTTTTAAAACTTCTCCTTTAACCGAATTCTTTTTTACTTTCCGGAAAATTAAAACTTTTAATGCCACTTTTAGGGCCTTAAAGTCAACATAAAAACATTTCTGAGTGTACTAAATAATAGTCTTTAAGCTCTTTTCTTTGAGAGTTTTACTTTATCACGTTCCTGTTGCTTTACTCTTTGGAAAAACATAAAATTCTATTCAATAAATCAATCCAAGATTTCCTTAAAAAGAATTTAATTCTGCATGAGTTGTTGTTTTTTTCAACATTCACTTGATCCGGAACTTTCTGTGGGTACTGTATGGTGCAAACATGACTAATTCAATGCAGTAAGTTCCCTTGATGAATGAATTAATGCATTAATATCATTAAAACCTTCATATAATGTAATACAATATTTTAGGCAATAACAATTTGTTACATTCACAAGTTTACCGCTTTCCCAAGACTCCAAAATAAATTATAAAACCCATCTTTGAGATGCAATGGAGTGTTCCTCATCATTTTAAAACATGATGCGCTGATGAATTAATTGCTTGAAAGCATCTTTCTACCCCATACATTGTATGATTTTCCTTTCATATATTTTTTTTGAGACAAAATAAATGTGATCATCAAAGCTCAAAATCAATCAAAAACTCTCTCGCAGTGCATGTAAATTTTTATCTTCAATCTATGTGCTAACTTTGTATATGTTGTAGCTTCACATTGCAATGGCAATCCCAGTGAAAACTTAATACAATAAAATGGTTAAAGTGCACAAAATTTCAATGAAAATGAATTTTCAATGAATCCACAAAACGAATTGCTAAAGCTTGAAAAAAAAATTCCTCATATTGAGCACAAAAGTGTGTTGAAATGATTGAAAGAAAAAATTTGCATTGACGGCACAATTAGTAAATTTAATCCATAAGATAGAATTTATAAATTAGATTAAGTATTAATTCAATTTGTTCCGTTAAATTGTGAATTTAGCAACTACGAAAAAAATCTCCATAAGATCAAATCTTGTTCCGTCATTCGTAAGCTCGCATAAATGTAGGTAATATTTATGATATTTGACTTTCAAATCTTGGGGAAAATGTCTTCATTCCATGCATTATCTGTGTAAATGATGATCACAGTTTTGTTCTTGTGTGAAATTGCGCCGTTTTTGTATCTTCTTTGAGAGTGGAGATTGTAGCATGAATTTTTTTTACGATGCGTGGGTCATTTTTGCTTTGATCTGTGACTTTTATCGTGGGAAATGAACTCATACACACACACACACTACACACTGTGAAACGCCTCCCAAAAAAGGCATGGAAATAATGGTAAAAATTTTTTTCAGAGTCAAACAACAACAATATAAAAAATACCTGAGTGATACGTTGGTGCTGGACTGTGTGTGCCAAAGACATAACCCAATGGTTGACTGTGGGTGCTAAATCCACTAACGCTACTATCTCTACGGTGACGTAGATTCCAATTAGGTGCATGTTTCAAAGCCTCAATCTCAACTGAATGATCAAATCGGGAAGAAAAGATCGTATATAAAATAGTATAATAATAAAACACAACACACACACGCTGCAAAGTCTCCGAAATGTTGTGGGAAAAACACAAAAGAGATAAATAGAGAAGAAATACATAAAATATGGATAAAACTCAAGGAGAAAAGCGTCAAGAAGAAGAAAAATATCAATTTCATCTCACCTTTCGTCTCATGCAAATTTCGGCAGATTTTTGCATTTGTATCGTGAAGTAGAGATATCTGCTCCAAGAGCGTCACGAGAAGTTTTCCATCTTTTGCCGTTGCCCCATCAATCTGTGGTCGGGTATTTGTATTATTGGAGAGATCTCTTGAGCTTGTGGGACTCAATTCGTCCTCCTCATCACGCTCCTTGGAGTCATTGTCCGACATACTTGTCATCCCTAAATCGCTGAATCTGCAATGAAGCAACGAGAAATTTTTTTTTGGTGTGTAAAAATAGTTGCGTTCACGTGAAGGAAAATAAATCCATTAACTCCACCACTGCTAACACAATCCTCACACCTTTAGACTCTATCTCGCACATAAATCCTCCACTTTACTTTGATGTTGTATACGAAGCCCTCCCCCCTCTTCTTTACGTAAATTTGCAACAGATTTTTGGAATTAACATGAGGTCGTGCGATATGAAATGGTTTAGTTGATGCTAAAAAGAATTGTTGAGTGTTTGGGGAATTTTTATGCTCATTTTTGTTCTCTTTCTTTTATTAGAACAAATTGAATATTTTCGTAAGCTAAAAGTTTATAAAATGTCCTTAAATTTCTTCTCAAAAGTCTTAATTCAACAGAACTATCCATGAAAGGCATTTGAAAGTCTAATCCTCTTTTGAATTGTTTGAACCATTAATTCTTTAGCGATCCACATTTCACATACAAAAACCCCACGAAACAACGAAAAAACTCGCACAAAATGTTAAATTGAAGATGCTTTCATGAATAAATTCAAGCACAGAGTTTTGTTTCCCATTAATCTACCTTTTCTAACAAGCAGTTACACCTACATAGTCAATGGCGATTTTTACTTTTGAATAATATGAAATTTCAATTGTATTTTTTTGGCCTAGAATCATGAAATTTAACAGAAAAAATTCAAACTATAAAAAATATTTTGCTGACCTTGAAAAAAGCGGGTGCTTTAAATGAATTTTAGTGGGGAATGGCACTTGAAAGGTCATTAAACATTTCATACCAATATTTTTTGGTTTTTATGTACACGCAGATGTATTTTAACCTTGATAATCTATAAAATTTTGGTTTTAAATAATATTCAATTTTATTAGTTTTATCATAAAAATAACATAAAAGATTTAAAAATTGATTTTAGTAGTATATTTTTATGTAGAGAAAACAAACAATACAGATAAACGTTAACTATTGTATGCTAATTTGCGCGCGATACCAATGCAGAGACTTTTTACTTTATGCACGTCTTTCATTTGAATTTTCTAATTGCATTTTCTAATTAAAATATTTTTAATTCCTTTTTAGTTATTTTGATTAATAAAGCAAAAGATGGTTTGCAATTTAATAGTGGCGCCAATAATTTTTCAGATTTCACTCGCACAGTTCTGCAGAACTTACAGCCCCACCAAACCATCAATTAATAATGTGTTTGCAATTAAATTGAAAAAAAATCAACACGGTATTGCACAATTCACCTAAATTAAATAATTGCTGGTATTTATTCGATTTATCTGTGAGTGTAAAAAAAAACACGTAACAATTATGACTAAAGCTCTAAACCTTGTGCTGTGTTTTAATGAAAAGGAAGAGTTTGACTTAATTTCTGTACCCTTCCTTGTTGAGAACTTTATGAGGAAAAAATTCTAAATTCAGTTCCTTTCTAGATCACTTTTGCAATGGGAAATTCCCTTGAAAATCGTTAAAATCTCTTACACATTTCACATAACAATGACGACTAAGGATTAATAAATGAAAGAGATAACATTTGATTTTATCGATTTGCTATTTTAAGTATCCTGGCGCGTGAAGAAGAATCTTTTAGTTTCGTCACTTGTTTGATAATTCTAATCACTAATTGGCTTTGATTAGAGCTTGCGCGAGGTTATCATGACCTGATAAGAATTTTTCGTTAAAGGTTTCAAAATTCAGGCACTTTGCTTGATCCTTTTCACCTTTTTGACTATCCTAAAATCCTCTTTCTTCACTGATTTCACAGGAATCTTAATTTTTTGCTGCAGAATCTTTGGGAATATTTCACGAAATAACATTTTGAGGATATTTTGAATTGAAATAAAATCACTACACACTTGAAGAAGAAGTTGATTATGATAGAAACAACCTTGAGCGGGCGACTGTGAGTATTCCACTGTCAAGATAGATTTCTCCATGGGCCACGGTGTCTAATTAAATCGATAAGAGAGTCATTTTTGCCTTAGAGGAGAATCAATAAATTCTACCCGCCAGCGATATCTCCCACCATTTGGCAGGAAGAAGCACCCAAAAGCACGCGACAATATGATGGATTTCCGTTTGGGAAAGGTGGGAAAAATCAATCGATATTGCGCCTCAACTGACTTTCTCGCGTAGCCACTGAAGCGCGCGATCACAGCGCGAATGAATAATATAAAATAAGGCTCACCTGTTCTTCTCCATGTCCGCCGCCCCCTGGAGGTTCTCCGGCAACTTTGGGGCATTCTCTCGGTCGTGCTCACTTGGAGGACTGCCGGGTCCATTCTTCAGCGCAGAAGTGTCTGGTGTGGAGTAGCTGAGAGGTGTATGGTTGTACACCTGGCGGGGGAGATGCATTAAGAGAGAAAGAAAGAAAAATGTGAATTAAATCGCGTCTTTTCTCACGGAGGTGGGGAAAGACATCTTCACTGTGCAAAGTACCGGTTCGTAGGCATTAGCAGCATACACCTGGGACATTGTGGGAAAAATTCTTGGTGAAGAATTGTTCTCGCGTATTACCGATCCAGCTGCTGATGGTGAAGAATTGGAGATTCCACTGTCGGGGTGCATACAATTCTCCAACCACTTATCCAGGCTCCAATTTGTGCAGCTCCTCGTTGATGTTGATGCCCCCTGACGCGTCCTGGAGCCCTTTTTGCGCTTCCCCAGACAATTGGCAGCACCTGCAAGAACGCACCCACAACACCAGACTGGCTGTAAATCATGTGACTAGGAGGGAACTTGGTGAGGAATGGCATTGTTGAGAGCATGAAAACATGTTTGGCGTAATCCATGGAAACCCACCGCGAAAAAAGTATTGATGTGCAACGAAACGCGCGTTTGTTGTGATTTCCGGTGCGCGATGTGCACGACTTTTTTATGGCTTTCGCTTGCGGAATAAGGTCGTCTCTACTCTTTAAGAATTACTCACCACTTTCATTTTTATCCATCACCTTGCCGCCACCCTCACCCTCCTTCTCCTCCGCAATCTTATTTGTGATCTTGTTCTTCCTGCAAACACAACAGAGGTGCAACAACACAAGAATTATTAAATGCCAGCTCACCTGATCCCCGCCCCCACACACTCACCTGTCCATCCTCAAAACCCGTCGATTTACATCGCGAAAACTCCTCTCATTTTCCTTCCCAATGAATACCATTCAGCAGAGAAGTAGCACCACTTTAGCAATTTTGCGTCCTCTAATTTAATTTACACCCATTTCATTTTCAATTCAACAAAAACGCATCCGAACTTTGCTGTGAAGGTAACTTTTTTTTGTTCTCACACTTCACTGGCGCTTTTCTTGTGATCCCACAAATATTTCACGGCACATCCGATGTCGTTCAGTTCTTGGGCAAACACGGAATGTTCTGAAGATTAAAATTAAACTAAAGAGACTTTTTTAGACTAAAAAAGACGACACAGCAAAACAAACGAAAATTGTCCAAGTGTCCGCTGCAAGATACGGGCGCTGTTGGTTGACGAGGAAGCGAGACGAATGGATATTGCGTACGTGCCATCTCACCTTGATTTTCCCGATTCTCTCATTCACACATTACTATTACTGTCTCGCTCGCACGGCCGGTTTTTCGCGATTTTCTCGTATTTCCCAGCAATTTTTTCAGTAAAAATTGGGTTTATCGTGCTTAGAAGGCAACGCCGCGTCGATTGGCATCGCCAATTCAAAAAAATCAATTCTGGTAAAAATATTTGAAAATTCGCAACGGCCGATGATTTAATTTAAAATTACCGTTAGAAAATTAACGAACATTTTCATCAAATTTTCCCGAAAAATGAGAAATTTCCCAAAATGCGCGTTCTTCGACACCAATGTTACCTTCCTCATGAGTAGAATTAGCCGGAAAATTGCATCAGAAGAAAGAAAAATAAATGAATGTAAGAAAATACCCTAAAAACTGCATTTTCCACGCGAGAAAGCGCAGGAAAATTTAAGAAAAGCTTTCCAGAAGCTGAAAAAGTGAAGAAACGCACCACTATTTTGAAAATTATGTTTTTTTTTTTTTTAATAAAACTAAAAATAAAATAAAAAGTTTTCTTTAGGGTTGGGAAAAAGCTTTTCTTTAAGGTTTAATTGCGGAAGTATTATGTGGGGGATAAGTTAAAATATTCTTTGGAGCCTTTTTGGAGGAATAAATCCGCTGCGTACTATCAATAGGAGATATCCTAAAAACAATCCAAAAAAGAAAAACTTTCAAATTTCTTTAAAAATTTACTTTAAAAATCCCGGGATATTTCTTTGTGTTTAAAAAAAATACATTTTTTCTTCATTACATCAGTCATCGATTGTATGCAAAAGTTCATCCAAAATTTTAAGGCAATCGGTGAAACTTTTTATGTGTGCATTGATGAGATTCTCAACGAAATTGCTCACTTTCTCATCAAAATCGGCGTTCTTCTGCAACAGGCAGCCACATTTTATGTAGGTCTCCCAGAGTCTGGCATTCGAATTGGGCTGAAGGAGAGTCGACTGATAAACTGTGATGTTTCTGGCGGTGCCATAGAGGTCTTCCAATGTGTGCTCGAGCTCCTTTACGGCTGATACATCTGCTTCTCGTAAACGTTTTATGTAGTACTGCCGATCTGTTGTGAATTTTCCAAGCAAAAACCCTGCAGATAAATTACACGAGAAAATTGTAAGAACATTTGGCTTTCTTTGTGGAAAATTACATTGTACATAAACTTCATTCATTGAGCTTAATTTGAATTAGGTGTGCTGAAAATTCTTTCGATTCTCATCTTTATTTTGAGTGAGAACGATTCTTTTAATTGAAATTCTATCAATTAATTTTAACTGGTTCAATTGAAAAAAGTATTAAAATTATTTTGTGTATATTACAGAAGAAATTTCGGTATGAAGGAGAATAATTTTTTGTTCCCTGCATTTAATTGCAATGCTTTGTCGGATATAAATTTTCTAATATTTATACTTTTTCGACACGTACAAGAGATTCGAAAAGTTTCCAATAAGAATTGTTATAAAATTTCTTGCATTTTCAATTAAAACTTTAAAGAATATTCAACTTCTGTGTCCAAAAACGGAAAGCTCAACTAATAAGGAAGATTTAGGCTCATTTTTTTCCTCATAACAATTTAAATAAATATGATTAATTAAAATTCATATTAAATTTTTCATAATTTATTTGAGAACTTTGGCTTATAAATTTACCTGCAATTAGGGTAAAAAATCCAATACTGAACACGAAACTAATGCATATCCTCTTTGTGATGTACTCTCGTGCCTCTCGACCACTTGTTGCCCTCATGCTCATTGCCGTTTGATAGCTTAAAATTCGTTGCATCGTTAGAAAAAAACGTTGCTCTCAACACTATTTCCTAATGTTCTATTCTTGCAAGAACAACAACGAATCATGCGGTATATTTATATTAGTATGGAGTAATCACATTGAGAAGAATATGTATGTATTCATAAATCACTCCGATATGTTCAGAGGAGGATAATTTTAGTGGCAGAATATATGTATATTAAAAAAAAAGAAAATTTAGTAGAAATATTTATCTATACACCTAAATACATGTTTACACCTCAAATTTATTTTTAGTTCACCAATAAAAATTTATTGAGTTCATCTTCATCTTTGTAGCACTTTTAGGGAATAATTAGTTTTTTTATGATTAATTAGGCTTTGGATTAATAGATTTTAAAAGCGGTCAATTTGAAATAAATATAACATTTCATTGATTGATTTTTGCGTTTTCAAATTGACGAGAAAACTTTTTTTTGCAGCACAGATTTGAAGGCACACCAAAATGGTTACTCATTGAGAAATTATGTATTTTATTACACTCAACTTGATGTGGCTTCGAGAGATTAACAGATTATTCGTACACAGGCGCAGGGATTTGCACTGAAACTATCCATGACACGGTGAGAGTAAACTAATTGATTGAATATGATGATATTTGGAATATTTGCGAGCAAATAGACGAGCAGAGAGAATTAAGTTAATGCGAAAATTCTATGTGAAGCGCGCTTTTCGCCGGCTCACCATAGTTCTACGAAGCGACTGTTTGTAAGAAGATATTAGAGTTATATTGAGAGCGTGCTCGCCAGAAACAGATATATGTATTTATAAATATATTCACGTACGCAGGACATACAGATACAAATTGTCACGAAAATGAGCTTTGAATTAGGTATATAATGAGCACGCAAAACATTAAAGCACCAACATAACAAAGAGGAAACCATTTTATTTATTTAATTTAGTAAAATACTAATTTAATCTAAGATCTTTATGTATAAAAAAAATATATTGCGATTGTACGCATTTCCTCTCTACAAAGAGGTAAAATAATCTGCGTAGGTAATGGATTACATATGGGTGCATTATTCTGAGAAGGAAAATCTTGCACATTTTGCATTCCGTGGAGATAGCTGTGAGACGAAATTTTTCAGCAAAAAGCGTATATTATTCACATACTTCTTTGTCAAAGGCCTATTTTTAGTTTCTGGCTAATTTTAAACTCGGCAAGCACGCGACTTTTTGAACCGCCGCGACGGACTAATGATTCCTCACGGTGCACATGTGCTACACTTATTACCATGTCTTCTGGATAATAAGGATTTTTTCTTTCATACTATTTTGCTTTGCTTTTATTTCTAAGCACGTGTTTTCAACATAGGGAGCAGCGGTCGAGGAAAATATTGTGAAACACTGTGAGAAAATTTTCTTAATCATTAAAAAATCATTTCTTCACGTGTTTTAATCGGAAAATAAATATTCTTTGCAATTTATTAGACAATTAACATAATTCTTAAGATTTGAAAATTAAAATAAATTTATTTCTCTGTCCCTAAAATATTTAAATGATAATTCTAAAAAGTGTAACGCATTATCCGTAGAAAATAATCAATTTGCGTAAAGCAGACGACTCACTAGACCAGACGAATGAACTCTATAATCCAAATACTTCGCCCTTGTTTACATATTTGCTGAAGAAGGTCTTCTGGATTTGTCTTATGTAATATATACAAATATGCCATCCACTAATATGATTAGTGGGTGTCATTCGAAACGTTCCTCAATGTGCCACTCAGTTCTTTTTGGTCAGTTACGATGGACGGACAAAATTCTTGGAAAAATTTGCAGGATTTTTGAGAGCTGAATTTTCCAAATCCTAAAAAGTGAAAAATTTGCAAATAAATTTCCTCGTTTAAATAGGAAAAGTCTCTTTTTGTGTAAAATAGAGATGTGACAGTGAATGTGATGGAAATAGTATGTAATTAGGGGGATTGTGATTAATTAATCTCAAAGGAATAAAGTTATTCTTCCTCGCGTTTCGGCTCCACCTGTTTTTTTTAGTCGATGCAAATTGGACAGTGCATAATGTGGATGTTTAAAAATAGACAATCGATAAAATTAATTAAATTAGTATAAATGTTGTGTTAGAGGAGGTTGAAAGTGAAGTTTCATGTTACAAATCAGCTCGATAGGACACCATATACGCGCGCATTATCACAATGAAGCGAATATCGGAGTCAAGGGAAGAACTCGTTAAATCCACATCAGTTGAGGAGAAATCTAATGAGGATTTTATCAATTTCTGCAGTCGTGATGCAGAAATTGATGTTCAAGATTTACAATTAACACCAGCAGAGAAGAAATTTCTTCTAAGTGCTGAAAGGGGAGACACGGTTACTGTGCAGAATATTATTGAACAATACAAAAATCAACCTGATGAGTTCAATATCAACTGCGTGGATCCTCTTATGCGAACAGCCCTCATATCAGCCATTGAAAATGAAAATATTGATCTTATAAAATTGCTTCTAAGTGAGGGTATTGAAGTAAAGGTACGATCATTCTTTAATTTTTTTAATGTAGGAATTTACATCAAAATCACCAAAAAAATCAACATTTAATAAAAATTCCAGGATGCTCTCCTTCATGCTATATCAGAGGAATATGTCGAAGGAGTGGAAACTTTACTTCTGTGGGAGGAGGAACATCACAAACCTGGCACGCCCTATGTAAGCCTAATTGATTTTGTGGGTCCTTCTCCCCTGAGTTTAAATCTTGTTCTTTAATTCACCAGAGCTGGGAGGCAGTGAATCAAGCTACGAGCACTTTTACAGCAGACATCACACCTCTTATTCTGGCTGCCCACAAGAACAACTATGAAATTCTCAAACTACTTCTTGATAGGGGGGCAACACTGCCCGTCCCACATGATGTTAGGTAATTTATGTTTTTTTATGTTAAAGGGAAACTTTTTCAACAATTTCTCAGGGAATTTTCAATGAAAAGTTTCTTCCTCTTTCAATAATTTATTTAACATTGTTAAAATAGCTACACCTTTATAACTTTATATGTACCTTTAATATAAGCATCATCATTGAATGTTATAAAATTAAATTTTGTATTAATCTCATTTGACCTCTACAATGCTCCCTGAATTGAATATTGTAGAATGGAAGGTGTTTGCTTAGAAACTTGCACTATTCGTTGAGTTTAACACGCATATTTGTTTACACATTGTACAATAGTACGTGTTAATTGGATACCACAATGTAACTCCTGATAGGTATCATCTTCTACCATAAAACCTCATTACATTCGCTACTTTGCAGTAGGTATAGGTATATTTAATCAAAATCATATATGCTGCATTTTTTTCTGCTCAGCATCCTCCATGGTATTATTAAATACCAGCTAAAAGGGAGGCGTAAAAAATATATTTAATTAAATTGTATCTACATTTTAATCTTCTTTCAGGTGTGGCTGTGATGAGTGCGTGATTTCCAGCGAGAAAGATTCTCTCAGGCATTCGCAGTCAAGGATAAATGCATACAAGGCCTTGTCTTCCAGTTCTCTTATAGCGTTGAGTTCTCGAGATCCTATTTTGACTACATTTGAATTGTCATGGGAACTGAGACGCCTAAGTCGAATGGAGACGGAATTCCGCATGGAATACAATGTAGGGATTCATTTAATACACCATTTCGGCGCGAAGGATTTTTATTTTTTCCTCACAGGCTCTGTGGGAGTTTTTTTCACGCAGAAATAAAAATCCTCTTCTTTTTTTTCTTTCTTTAGAATATGAGAAAAAATTGCCAGGAGTTCTCGACAAGTCTATTGGATCACACTAGAACTTCGCATGAATTGGAAATTATGCTCAATTTCAATGGGGCATTGGGTAATGAGAATTGGGAGCCTGGGGAAAGACAAACACTGGAACGTCTTAAATTAGCAATCAAGTACAAAGAAAAGCAGGTGAGATTAACTTAAAAAAAAATAATACACTGTAAGAAAACTATCAAGGATATTTTCTTTAAATTTTCTCCACAAGTTTGTCGCTCATCCCAATGTCCAGCAACTTCTAGCGGCTATTTGGTATGAAGGACTCCCTGGCTTTCGACGCAAGGGGATGGTGGGGCAGTTAATGCAAGTTATGAAACTAGGAGCAATGTTTCCCGTTTACAGCGTAATCTATATGCTCGCCCCAAATTCGCAAATGGGCAAATTTATGAAGAAACCTTTTGTGAAGTTCATATGCCATTCATCGAGTTACGCTTTCTTCCTCCGTGAGTTTCTCGCCTAATAGAGTTATGTGATACGAATATAAACATAATTCCTGTGATTCTTTGCAGTTCTTCTGGGATTAGCTTCGCAGCGGGTGGAATATTTAATTCTCGAACTTATCGGCACTCCATGGCTTCTTTCGCTTCTCAATGAATGGAAGAAACACGAACGTGGAGCAATGCCAGGTTTTATCGAATGCTTCGTCATTCTCTACGTCATCAGTCTCATCTACGGAGAAATGAAAGCTCTATGGGAAGGTGGTTTGGTTGATTACGTTCAAGACTTGTGGAATATCGTGGATTTCATTTCGAATGTCTTCTACGTCATGTGGATTAGTTTGAGATTTTCATCTTGGTACACAGTACAGGTAATAATATAAAATACATACATTTGCCCAACATAATTTATAAATTATTTTTGAATTCGAATTAATAAAAAAAATATTAATTTTTATTTATTAAAAGAAAGACGCAAAAGCTGGACTCAATCCGTGGTATCCACGAGAGCAATGGGACCCTTTTGACCCGATGCTTATATCTGAAGGGGCTTTTGCAGCAGGGATGATTTTCTCCTTTCTCAAATTAGTTCACATTTTCTCAATTAATCCTCATTTGGGTCCCCTACAAGTGTCACTCGGAAGAATGATTATCGACATCATTAAATTCTTCTTTATCTACACACTTGTGCTCTTTGCCTTCGGATGTGGTGAGAATCAATTGATATTAACATTTACTTCAGTCTCAGAATTTATTTTTTTCATATACATAATTATTATTTTAAAATTCAGGTTTAAATCAATTAATGTGGTACTATGCTGATTTGGAAAAGAATAAATGTTACCACCTTTCGGCGGAAATTCCTGATTTTGATAATCATGAGAAAGCTTGTTCTATCTGGAGAAGATTTGCAAAGTAATACGAAAATAATTTTAAATTAAATTGTATTTCTCATATTTGATTCTCTTTCAGTTTATTTGAAACATCTCAATCTCTCTTTTGGGCATCATTTGGATTGGTTGATTTAATGGCATTTGAGCTACAGGGAATTAAGAGCTTTACACGATTTTGGGCACTTCTTATGTTCGGTTCCTACAGTGTCATCAATATCATAGTCCTGCTGAATATGCTAATTGCAATGATGAGCAATTCCTATCAGATTATTTCTGTAAGTTTAACTTAAAATTTAGTAGTGCCATCGTCAGCATATAAATCGTTAATTATGTTGCAGGAACGAGCTGATGTTGAATGGAAATTTGCACGTACTCAGCTATGGATGAGCTATTTTGAGGATGGATCAACATTGCCACCTCCATTCAATTTAATCCCTTCACTCAAAATCGTGTTCCGATTCTTTGGATTAATGAAGAAACCACGAACCACAAGGAGCATAATTGTAAACTATTGCTTTTACATACAATCCAGAATCAATTAATCAATTACATTTTATTCCAGAAAAAATCTCGAGAGAAGGTACAAAAGCGTCATGATAACGTTATGCGTTTACTTGTCCGTCGGTATGTGACGGCAGAACAGAGGAAACGTGATGATTTTGGTATTACCGAAGATGATGTTATGGAAATAAGACAGGATATCAACAGCTTCCGCTATGAATTAATTGATATCTTGCATAAGAATGGAATGAAAACTCCAAGAATTGACCCAAAGGATTCTGCAAGTGAGTTTTTTCTCTATACTCTCCCATGTTATGTTGTTTGTTTGAAATTTTAAAAATTAAATTCATTAATTCAATTAAAAAGGAGAGAAAGGGCAGGCTGAAAATTTCTTTAATCTCACATACGAGACATCCTTTTTAATAGCTTCAAAGTATATCTAATGAAATTTTATTTGTTTTCTCCATTTTTGCTGCTTTGAAACACCTAATGCGAGCTAATTAGTTGCTGGGAAAAAAGGACGTGTCTTAGAAAGGAGGATTTTAAAAGATTTCCAAATCGGATTTGTCGAAGGGCTATTAAGTGAATGCCTCAACTCGAGTCAAGGACCAAAGGATGTCTTCACTCAGATTGCCAAAGCAATCGGAGGAAAGGGGGAGAAGAGATCGTAAGTAGTTTTGAATATTTTTTAGTTATTAAAATATATTGTAAATGAAAAAAATTATAGAAGTGGAAAAGATTGGAACGCTGTGGTGTCCAGTGGTGCTGCTGCAAGAGATCCAATTGGAAATGCTCAGAATTTCCAAATGAGACGAAGTAAGAGCAGCTTCAGGCGGCATATTATGGAAAATGCTGACAAAGGCATGTCTATGGACACTGAAAAAATTCTCGGTAAATAAATTAATTCCCCTCTTAACCGTCACGTGTCTCCAGTCAGAGATTTTATATTAATTTGTCGAATTTATTTTTCAGAAATTAATCCCAAATTATCGGACGTTACGCCAAAAACTCGTGTTGCTTATGTAAAATTTATGTCGAAGGCAATGCAGAAAGATGGAGAGGGTAAATCTAAGGAATTAGAAAAAATTTCGGAGCTCTCACAAGTTACAGAAAAATTACATTCTGAAGAAAATTTAGACAAAAATAAGGGAAATGAGGAGGTAAAATTTGTGCATATAAAGGTACAAAAGTAAATGATAAAAAAAAAATAAAATCTATTCTTACAGGAAAATGAACAATCCTCATCAAAAAAAGAAAATGATTCGGGAAATTCAAGTAATCAACAGAGCCAGAGAAAAATTCGTATCAAGCCCATTCTTAAAAATCCAATTGAAAAACCACCAGAGTGCAATGTAAGAATTTATGATAATATTAAGAATTAATTTTTGATATCAAATATTCTATTTTTATACCATTTAGCCTTCTGCGAAAGAAGAGGAAAATACACCCAAAAGTGACTCTTCCGCTGTGACCGGGAATGAAACTGAATTTTCAACCTTAGATGTGAAGGGATTACAGGAAAACTCATCAAGTACACCGAAAGCCAAACCTTCAACCTCAAAGGGAAAATCTTTTTTCGCAGGTCAAAGTGCTTCAGGATGGATTTAAAGTGTTATATACTTACTTTGATAAAGTTTATTTGGCTGTTTATTATTATATTCGCAGTTAAACTAAATAACATGACAATTGTATGTTTGACGAAGGAGTAGAGAAAGATTATATTGATTCGATGTGGTTAAGCACATTTCAACATACAATAAATGCTTGTTTGAGATATCTTTGCTCGAAAGGTGTGAGTGAATGTATTTTTAATCGCACTTTCCCGATGATACTACCCCAAATTGGAGGGACACGAATAACTTTTCCGATTAGGTGAGATTACCACCCGCTTTCGTGCGTTGGCAGAAAGATTTGTAGACAAAAGATTCTTCTCCAACTCCAATGGTATTCGTACCATGTGAGTGTGTGGTAAATGCGGATGTGCTTGAAAAGTTCGAGACATATCGATGAAGAAATCTCTTACATTTTTAATGGCAAACATGTTTCTTTCGGAGCATTTTAAAGTATAAATAAAAATCTCTTTCTCAAGGAATCTTTGAGTCCTCGCAAACTAATCCCACGTCATCTCCCCTCCTGTGAGTCAGATCAAACTGATGGGGATAAATTGAAAGGATGTGTCGTCATCAAGGCATTCGAAACAAACACAATTTAAAAGCTTAATTTAGAAAAAGTACTTTTACGCCCAGTTGTTGGTATCTCTGGTGTTCCATCCCCCATTTAATCATTCGTCCGACATTCTCAACTTTACGCTCTCTTCTCCTTTGCGAAAAGGATAAAACTCTCTCGGTGGATTTCACTTCCCGATATTTCGGACTGATGTATCAATTCACACCCAAATAAGGACATTTGCACCTACACTTGATAAATTGCGATTATCCTAATAAATGACGGATGATAAATGCTTTTGGAAAAAGGTCAGTAAAGAGTTTTTCTGGGAATTTGAGAGAGCTTTGCGGAGGAGAATTAAATAATTTGATTACACCTAATAAAATATTATTTTAGAATTAAAATATTTTTTATGGCTCTTGAAATATGCAGATTTTATGAAATTGAGATAAAAATAATTTGTTTTAATTTCTTGATCTTTGACTTGGAGAAATTAGTGGGTGTAAAATAAGATGGCGTCATCTTTAAGAATGGGCAAACCATGGAGGTACATAATGGAGCCATGAATAGACATTGTGCATCGCCGTGTGTGGCCTCAATCAATGGGAAGTTACCAACCCTGATAAGATTTGCATAAATTGGCCATTCCTCAGATATTTTTAGATACCTCCTTGTCTCCATGTGTGAAAGAAGATGGACAAAATTAAATTTTTTCCGACCCACACTGCCATATGCCATATGGAGCTTTGTCCTTTCCCTACAAATATGCTACTTTTTTGCCATCATATCACACCGTGTATAATGATACTTACCATCCTACACAGTGGATTTAAATGGATATAAGATCATATTTGTCCTGTATATACAACATGGGAGAGAAAGAAAAGAATGAATGTGATTTTAGCGCAAATTGTGTTATGTCCTCACTCCTTTGTGACGTTGGCCGGTGCAGCGGGGTTCGTGGTACCTCCACAGGATGGAAACTACGCAAGCGTAATACCGTAAATACCTAGACAACATTTTCCCGCGGGATGATATAAAAGCTCAAGTACTGTGGCGGCAACAACAAACGACTTGTAGCTTTTCATCAGATAAAGCAACACCTGAAGGAGAAAAAGTGCTACACTTTGTGTTTCACACTCCACTCTTTTGGATAAGCAGTGATTGTACTTTTGGTGGAAAACAGTGACCCTTTTTAACCCCTTTTATAAAAAAATACAAATTGGGTACAATGGCTCGATCAGCATCTGGAATTGAACTCATTATTCTCTACACAATTTTCTGCATTCTTCTGCCTATGCATCTAGCTACGGCAGCTGATGGTGAGTATGTTCTTAATAAAATCAAAGCTAAAAGTGAAAAAATTCTTTACCTACAGTTTGTGCTTAAAAAGTTTAAAATTTGCTAAATATTATGTGAAAATAGCAAATTAAGTAGAAATTAAAATATTCTAAAGTCTTTTCCCAGAATGATGATTTTCGTGAGTCACCAAAATATATTTTTTTGTGCAAAGAACCATATGGAAGAAAAAGAGTTCTTTTGATTTTTTTTCTGAAAAGGCATTTGATAACCTTTTTTTTATTCAAAGTTTAAAAAAAATCTGTTGGTTTAAAGGTATTCATAATTGACGTGACTTGGTTTAAAAAGTTGTGAGAAATATTCAAAAAGAATTTTAAGTATTTGTTTGAAGAATTTTACAAACTGTAAAATGTGATTACAAAACTGTAAGTGAATTGAGAGAAAATATATATTTTTTAATAAATTATATTTTTTGTGAAAATGCAAAATTTTTAGAGTTAAATTAAGTTTAAAAAACTATATTGTTCAAAGTTTTGCTGATAATAATAGTTTCATTTTCATCATCTTTCTTTAACCGTTAAATTGGATAATTTTGTCTACTTTGCACAGTTGTTAAATATTTATTTTTTTTTATATGTATCAGAAAAATCAATGATGAATAAATTGATCTGAATATTTGTTAGCATATTATTTAATTTTTTTTATTGAAAAGTTCTAGATTAAGCGGGATTAGAATTAGAGTAGAGGAAAAATTATATTTAATAATAAAAAAAATATTATTCTCTAAAAGCCGACATTGAGGAGTCGAAGCCAAGACGATCTGGAAATATGGGTCTCTTTCCTTTCCCAAGAGTTGGCAGATCCGATCCTGAAATGATTGCCTACGACGCAATGATTAATTCATTAGAAGACTACGGTATTTTTGAAAATTTTTAAATTATTTTTCACAATTTTTCGTATGAAGGGAAAGAAGGAAATTTTATGCAAATAAAATCATCTGGTTTTAGACATACCAAAATACGAGATGAAACGCCAAGGTTTGATCCCATTCCCACGAGTAGGGCGATCCAGGACTGGTACATTGTGGTCAAAAGTTGCCAGGGAAGAATATGGTAAACGGACAGGAGGTGTTGGAGCAAATGGTGGACTTTGGTTTGGACCACGTCTGGGACGAATTCAGAAACGTAGTCCCGAACATGACGACACAATCCAAGGTGAACAAAACAAGGTGTAAAGGTGAATGTTTGATGGAAAATATCTAAAATGCTTCTGGCTTCTTCTCCATATGGAAAGAAAATTTTTCAAATCTTACTAAAATGCAACTTCGGAAAATTTATGAAAACCTCTATGAATCATAGAGGCGAGATAAGTTTTCCGAAGTTGTTCCAAATCCATCCGCTAAATGGCTTTTTATTTATTTAAATTAGGACAAAAATTCGAATAAATGTACAATTTTTTTTCTACAGTAAAGAGCCGCCATGATATTTATACACCTCGACTGGGACGTGAAAGCGATGAGCTAGAGAGCACAGAATACTACGAACTACTACCCTTTCAACCGAATTTAAAGAGCTTCAGTTAAGTTGATTAATTACCAAAAGAAAACCTCTTCTCACTGTATAAATAAAAAGAAAACACTTTAATGAATTTATTTCTGACAATGAGATCTTAAATCATCAAGGCTGGTGAAAATTTCTTTGAAAAAAAAAAAGAAGTTTTTATAAAAAAAGATTTAAAGTCTTATTGCGATGGATTAGCAAATCAGACATTTTTTTGTAATTCTAATTGTATATGGAATGTTTAAAAGTTATTGAAACTTATTATTGTATTGATGAAGTTCTTACTTATTGTGCTGAAGAGTTGCAATAAACGTATTAATTCTGCATCAAAACTAATATTTGTTAACTATGTATAAAATATGTATATTGGCAAATAAATGCAAAAATGCATAAGATTCTCGATTTGTTTTGTTGATCCTCGATTCAATTTATTTCTCTTTATCAAATGAAAATTACATACAAAAGTTATACATTCTATGATTTATCTAAACTTCGTCACAAATTGGTATTAGATACTAAAAATACTACTTTTACACTACAAATTCTTTTTTTTTAATGAATTTATGTTTCTTTTTCATATCTCTACAAATACCTACTTAATTTTTTTATTGATGTTTTAGTTTAAATTAATATCGTTTATTTGGATTTATTTTATACCTATATTTAAATAAATAAAATTGATGTATGATATGATATTATTTTATTTACATATGGTTATTTTTAGATAGATATCGTATGTTTGGATCTTTTAAAATTCCGCACGTTTATAGAAATTATGCTTTGTGTTTAATTGTTATCTCCTCTGTTAAATTTCTTGAGTTCATTCTGTATGGCCTCGATAAGAGGAGCCGATGACAGATTCGTTTTATCAGCTTCCTGTGGCGCTAAGACTCTCGCTACATCAACCACTGGCGCAGGAGGTCGATGGAAAGGTCCAGCACTGAGAGGTCGTACCTGGAAAATTTAAATTTTAAATTAATTCAATCATTTCCACTTCTACCAATAACTAATAATTACCAAAGGAGATGGTGTTGTGCTGCTCCAGGCTTTTTTCGAAGGTGTAGGGGGTGATGCTTCTTCCGTAATCGTAGACTGAGGAATACTCGCAGTAACTGGCCTCATAAGGTCTGACGTATTGTGGTGAAATAATTCATTCTCACTCGTTACTGTAGCTGATTTTCCTCGATTTTCCATTTTAGCTCCACCTGGTTTCATCAGACTAACATTAGGCATGGAATCTCCATCTTCGGTATCTTTTCTTGTAGCATTTGCTATTAAAAAAAATAAATTTATCACAATAATAACTTATTTAAGGACATGCTAAATACCTTTCTTTCTCTGAACTTCTTTTTTGTGTATTTCCCAAACAATTGGTCCTGTTACACCTGGATCAGTTCCATCGCTGTGACTTCTAATCAATTGAATATCTTCTGGTAAACCATTTGATCCATTTTCAGCCTTCATCCTTTCTTCAGCGTCATACATGTCAAAATGTGTCACTGTAACTGGTTCCAGGATGCGACTAAGAGGTTCTGGAGCACTGCATCTTTAAGTAAAAATTTATTACTTAAAAAATGTTTCAAAATAAAAATAAAATTGTAAAATTTTACTTTGGAAAACTTTTAACAGAAGCCATACTGAGGTAGGACCCAATACTTCCGCTGCCGGGTGACTTCTCCCCCTTTTGCAGGACTCTGAGAATTTCTCGGTTTATGGCTTCATTGGGTGAATCAAATACCGAACTAGCCACTTCAAAGTCTTCTGACTTTAGGTGTTCCGGATACATCTCACTTTTAGCATACTTCTCACTGTAGTAGTGAGCGGGGTTGTAATCTTCGTTGTGTGAGGGCAAGGCGTAGGTGGTTTCACTACGATCTGACGATGTAGGTGATGTCTGGACACCAGCATCATTTATTGAGCCAACTCTATTGTCCGGCAAACGGTTCTTCCTGCTCTTGTATTTGTTCTTCTTGCTCGACTGACATTTTGAAATTGTCGCATACATGTGATCACTATGCTCCTGCCCATCCTTGCTATCAATCACCTTAACACTCTTTTTGTTGAAGAGAGACGCTGACTTCTCTTCGAGGACATCTTGGATATCCATGTGAGACTTCCTCTTAGGATAGTAGATTGACGAATCTGACGTGGAGCTACGATAATTAATCAACTAAACTCCCCTTAAATTAATAATTCATGCTATAAAATACCTGCTTGTCGGTGATGATGGTGGCAATGGGAATAGAATTGTGGGTGGTTTGCCCTTTTCCAATTTTTGTCCATTGCCAAACTGAGATGACTTCTGGAATCCAAAGTTATCTATTCCAATCACTCGTTGATGAGATGAATGCATGTGTTCAGTTGGTGTGCTATTCTGCGATATTAATGCTTGAGTAGCGAGTCTGAAATTAAAAAAAAAAAGTACATTTTAATAATCTATTAGAATGTTGAAATTAATTTGTTTCACTAAAGAACTTTTTTTTGCAAATAAAATTCATTATTCAGCAGGTCATCGTTAACATCATCAGTTCCGCTCTTAAATAAATAGCAATTTCTAAATATCCTGCAGGTAAGTCAGTCAATGGTGTGCAGAAAAAGTGCAAAGGAATGTGTGACGAAGTAGTAAAATGTTTACACTAACACCGTGCCCTCCCCTTAAATTCCCCCACACATTTTGAATGTTTCTCACCTGCGAACTTCGGCACTCCGCTTTCTTTTAGCTCTCGTCATTAGCACAAGGCTTATTAGGAGAATTATGAGGAGGAAAAACGACGTGCAAATAATTGCAAACATAATTGGATTTTCAGTAGCAACTTGGAAAATGTTCGAACTGCCATTCACTAAAATTGAGGGGATTAGGGGTGTGGCTAAGGGTTCCTTCAGGTAAGCTAGAAAGAAATCACATATTGGGGAAATTGTAGTGCAAACATTTCATGAGTAGTCAAAATTTTAACTTTTGCAAACAAACTCACGCTCAGCTTTCGTATACACATCATTCTCCATCACTTTCACCATTTCCTGCTGAGACACTAATTTCATATCATCAGCTGCTGTAACCGCTAGTACGGGCTTCTGACCCACGAATACCGTGTAAATGAACTCGGTCTGATTTGAAAGAGGAACACTGTTGCCTCTGAAAAAAATTGAGATTTAACTTTTAACATAAGATGTCTTTAAATATGTATAACTTCCAGAAATTCTTACCGTCTCTCATTCATGTAATCCACCAGGTTTTCTGCATTTTTCAGCTCATACTCCGTCCATTGGGTGAAATTATGAATTACTACCCTAACTGTCCTTTGCCCAGATTGATCAGAAGTTCTGTAGAAATTTTTTGTATTATTTTTCATAGTTAGATTTGCCTTTAGTTGAGGATCAGTAGTAAATTTTGCTTCATCTTGAAGAGTTTTTGTTGGTGATATGGACAAATTTGTATCTTTCAATTCACGTTTTCTTCGGTAATTCCTTTCAATTGGTAGCTGTGTTGTTGAATTTGTTATTCCAAGGTGTCGAGCTTGTTGACTAAAAAAAAATGAAAATTTAAATAATTCTCTTTCATTTATATTTGTAATTGATCTCACCGAGAAAAGGCAAGTCTGTAGAGTTTAGCCAGCTTTTCTTCGATCATCTTGAAATCTCTTTTACCAAAAAATCCCGCTACAACCGTTAGCAACCAATACCTTCGGTCTGTTGGGGAATAATTCACAGAGGAAGTATCCTCGGCGGAGCAATCAAATACACAAAGAGGATCCCCCTCGGTTTCTGCATAACCATCAATGTAGACAGTAGCCAGGACGGTAGATGTTTTAATGAAAGTATGTCGTACTTGGGTTGGTCCTGAATCACTTGAGGACTTTCGCAGATAAGCTGGTGGTCCGTCTCCAGATCCAGTCCAGAAAAAATCCTCCAAATTAATTTCTTGTTCTGATCCATGGAGTGTGTTGCCATTTAAATTAGTGCCTAGAAAAATAAATCAAAATATATTTTTAAATGCTCACTAAAGTTAAAACAAAATGCAAGAATGGAGTTCACGACCTCATAGTAAAATAAAATGTTTGCAATTCGACACGAAGAATGTTGTTTGTTTGTCAAAATAAACGTAAATTCCAAATCTAATTGACTTCCGTGATAGTAGTAGGTTTGTGTCGAAAATGCTCAACATTATGAATGAAGAGGTTGGTAAACCAAACCGTTCATAGACTAAAAATTGATTCACTATTGATTAAATATTCTTGAATTGTTTACAGGAAATAAACAGACAACAACCCTTGATACCCTTAGAATTTTTTGTAGCTTAAAATTTATTTTTGTACTCTATTTTCTTCACTTCTTTTTTGTCTTGAAAATATTTTTAGTTCCTTTTGTCAATTTATAATATCTTATCTTTCTTTGCATGATTATGTTATAAAATACATAAAACACGCTTCTGAACAAGGGTATGTAGAAGAAAGAATTAGCATAAGAACATGCAAAGCATTTCCCCAAACTACAAGATAATATCTATTTTCCTATGATAGAGCTTTGAACTTTTATGATATACATATATGGGGGTACTTTTACTGCTATAACAACTCCCATAGTTTGATCAATGTTTTACAAACGTTACCATAGTCTGGGAAATCCCATTTATAGTGGTTCTAGCAGATAAAATTAATTAGGTAAATCAAACCACAAAAATGGTGAATAATCACTCATATAGGCGAAAAGCTGAAATTGCCCTACATTTGGATGCCATAAATTCCCAACTGCATCAAAATTAGTGAATAGACTTTGATTGAGAGCTGACAGAGTTAATTGGGTTTCACAGTAAACCACAGCTTAGTAAAAGTGAATTGCAGAGAAATATAAAATGCTTTCAAGTGCTCTTAAAAAAAAATTGTTTTCTATGCAAAAACTGGGATAGTGGCCGGAAGTGTGATCATCCACGCATATCTCTTATTCAGAAAAAAAGTAGAAGTTACAAATATGACTCGTATGCTCATCCTACTACACAAGCACCAAAGAGACATTAATACATGACTAATCCGTTAATGAATTTATAATGTACAATGAGGTATAGATACATACCTTGATGGAGATACTGCTCCAAATTCGATGCACAAGTTACACAAAATAACATTGAGATGCAGAAACACAATCCGATATTTGGGAATGGCATGAGTCCAGTGGGAAATTTATGCACTGAATATGATATCATAGTCTACAGAGATGCATTGCTATCTATAATTCAACTGTAAACCAACATGGGGTCTTTACTTTCAGTATGTACCACAGAGGTTGTAAATTTTCACTCTTTACACTGAATTTTCCCACAAACTGTGATTCTGTAGAATGGCAATTTCATACTGAACCCGATTGAGTGAGTGCGGAACGTTTTGTTGGAATAGTGGCGTTTCCATGGAACCGGAAGTAAACTCGACTAACTTAACGTTATTTACCTCCCACTACCTTTTTAAACAGCTGTTGCTTGGAGATACATGCTACACGTGAATTTTCCGTCAACAAAGGAAAACAAAAAAAAAATTAAAAGGAAAAAATAATAATTTTGAATTTTAATAGCTAATTCAGAGCTAAGTATCTAATCAGAATTACGTTTATTAGGCACCTAAATATTCTTGGGTGAATTGCGAGCAATGTCTTCATTGCTATGCTCAATAAAATGCAATTTAGCATACATAATTGCAAATTTTGGGTGAGCAAATGTTCTGTTAAATCTCTATAATAAAAAAAAGGTCTCTCTATAATTTCGTTCCTGTTCATCTATGCATTTCTACACCGTTGGGCCGATCGTGATGAAATTTGGTACAGAGACTCCTGATACCAGGCGGTTTTTACCGACGACATTCATTTTCCCCCCAGAGCCCCCCTTCGTAGCGCCCCCATATAAAATTCACTTTCAGTTTTTTACAGTTTTCTCGCGTTTTCCGCCGATTTTTCCGGCCGGAAGTAAGTTTTTGCAATCAGGAAGCGACGCCGCGTCGAATGGCATCATTGGTTTGAAAAGTTCGCGAAAATGCATTTCCAGAAAAAAAAGTGCGTGTAAAATCCCCAACCGTCAAAATTTCCGCGGGCCCCAAATTCCGCACGGAGGAGCTCCCCGAGGCTCCCGGAGCATCCGTAAGTGCCCCAGGAGCCCAAAAAATGCGTTCTATGCCCACAAATTTAGGAAAAAACACGGAAATCACGAATTTTGTCGAAATGCAGAAAAAAAGTTCGTTTAGTTCAAATTTTATTATTTTCATTATGTTCATTTCGAAAGTCACGGGAGAGTGTCTCATCTACTTTCCCCGGAGCTTTTCTGAGCTTTCGATTATTTGGTTGTTCGAAAAGTTCTTGGCGATTCTATAGGGGAGGGCGGGGCTAATAAAGTCACTAAAGGGTTTAGGAAAAGCCTAAAATATCATATTTCCTATCTAGATAGAACAAAATGATCTGAGAAAGAGTTGTAGGGCAAGAAATTTCCTAAAGAAATGAGCAATACATTTCGCTTGATTTATTTGGGAAATATGATATTTTGAGCTTTTTCTAAACCCTTGAGTGACTTTTTTAACCCCGCTCGCCCCTATACAGTGGGACCCCAGTATAACGACCGCTTGGTTATACTACTCTCGCGCATTGAAAATAATGAGTGTGAAGAGTACATCCGAGTGGTCGTTGTACTGGGGTCCCACTGTATAGTATTTTAATTTCTTTCATGATGGTCTTTTTCGCTTAGCTATAATTAATTTATAAATTACCTATATAAATTGTCAAGAAGAGGAATTTTTTGGCTAACTTAACTATAGATATCCAAGAGTTCTCGAGAACTTATCCATTCGTTTTTTTATTGAAATTCTAAGCTTTTTCATTATTAGTTTACTTTAAGAGTTTTACGTATTAGAGTTGGAATACATCAATAATAAAAATTCATGTCTAAGACTTTTATTATTCCAATTTTAATTTCTAATTCTGTAATTTGTTAGACACCATACCCAATATTTCTGCCCATACGCATTAGTTTTCCTTAGATAGAAGACAATTCATTTACATCTGTTTTGTTTCTTTATTAATTATTTTTTAATTATTAAATTAAAGACAATTATCTGATAAAATATTTCATTTCAAATAATTTTGTTTCTCTTTCAATTTTATGAAAATGATTTATTACATTGTAATTGACAATACAATACAAAATATTACTTAATAGAGGAATAGAATAAATTAAATATAGGGGAAACAAGGGTTAGTTATGCTAGCTCGAGAAAAGTTAATTAATTCCTATTAGCAATCGAATAAGATGTTGTCCATAAACAAGTCTAATGATAATTTTGCCTCATAATCCTTGATAGGAAGAAAATAAAAATGATTTAAAACAATTTGGCCAACTTCACTTCCCCACCTTCCCCTACATCATATAAATCATTCTGATAATCATCTTAATTATGGACAATTAAATCCTTTTTTTTTCTAAAAACAATTTGATATCGGATTTAACTTAATTGCCTTATTGGTGTTTAATTGGCATATTTTAAGTATCAATATTTATTAATGCGTCACAAGGGACTGACTGGTTAAGGGGTGAAATATGCAAATTTTTATATATGGATATGCTGATATACTCTCCTCATGGGAGATGATTGAAGAACACAAATCTTCCCCTGAGCATCAACCAAAAAGCACACTGCCCCCCGCCACCCCCGCAAATTGAGCGCCATCTCGTAGGGGGTAAAGGAATACTGCCGAATCAACCACGTAAAGCAATCGATCTAGTTCTTCGTTTATATAAAAAGTTTTCCCCATTTTCATTCAGTCGCACCCCGAGTTGTGTCCCGACAGGTTGCCCCTTACGCGGTTGTGCGGAATACAATTTTTACAAATTCTCCACAAAACATTGTGAATTGGTTTATTATTGAAAATTCCTTCGATACGGCCGCAAGCATCAGCTGCACATTTGTGCCAACTGTAGTTGGATTTAGTGTTGAGCAGTGAAGCACATTGTTACGTTTTTGCATTGTATTACGCACGAAAAAAAATTGACGGATTTACATATGCACAATTTTCATTGAATTTTCACTCAACACTTTCCTTTTTTTTCCACCTTCGTCATTTCGTGAGAGCAGATCGTTCACAGTGGTGTTGAAAAAAAATATATATGCGAAATGTGTAATTTGGCAAATGTGCAATGCTTTTTCCCATAAAAAAAAAATGTTTTTGTGAGAGTTGACCAAATCAAATGTTTGTATGATTAAAATTGTTTGCAATTTTGTATTATAATCAAATGCAATATAGAATTTGTCATGTGGTGTAGTGGTCCAAGTCATCGTCTGAAGCACAACCCTTAGTGTTTGCTGCAGATTTAGATGAAATATTATTCCATTTATGGGTGGACTTTTTTGTGTCGTCTATACGTTCGAGTGTAGGTTTTTTTGGTGGAAGGAGATTGCAATAAAGTAAATTACATTTGAGTGAAATATTGTGAGTTGGTGTCAAATTCGCCGAAAAAAAAAGAGAAACATATAATCTCCGTAGCAGCTTCCAATCCGTTTTGGTTGTGTCTCTTCTGGCAGAGCGGAGGAAATTTCGGTGGAAAAAAAAATGGTACGCCCCATAAAGAGTTTTATGTTGCCCTACTGATGTTACACATATCGACGACACAGTACAATTCAAATTGAATTTCCATTAAGGCTGTAAACATATTCACCCTCTTGAGAAAAAAAAATATGAGGGCGAAGATGCTTGTATGCCGAAATGAAGTGGAGCAACTAAAACATGGCATCATTTACTACCCACCCCACAAACCCACAAGTAGTATCTCCCACCTCTTGAGATGATTGTGTGAATGTGTGTCGTGGTAGTATAATTGCAACCCTCTAACACAATGTTGGAGATACATTACACTTGAATATGTTCCTCTAGTAATAATTTAATTTAACACAGAGATTTACTCATGAATATAAATGTGATAAAAAGCTCCAGCTGATATGCTTGTGCATATCATAAATAGCAAGCAGAACTTCAATTTCGTGCTGATGAAATATGTACTCTCTGAGAGTATTATACAAGTTAACAATTAGGGTCGACTATGCAAATACACACTACAAATTTAATATCTCCACTCATACCCCTAATTCACCAATGTACCCTCCGCATGTTTTATGAGACATCTTAACTAAGGAGCTTCCACCCATTTCACCTCATCCTCCCAAAAAATTCTCCTCCACACAACATTGTCACGCATTTTTCATTCACATATTTTTTTTGTTCTTTTATGTGAAGTTTCAACACTCAAAAAATGTTCTCAATTTTTTTTTCTAGTACGGATTTGTGAATTACGCTCTCGAATTGCTCGTCATCAAGAATTTCGGATTACAAATATGGAACCAAATAAAGTAAGTCTTCTTCCGGCACAAAAACCACTCTGCGCGAAAATCTGGCTTATATTGTTTCATCAAATTCGTGATTTTGAGTGATGGCAATTTGTGTGAAAAATTGTGACGTTACCGTAGTAGACAATATACTACATAATTCTTCACAGGATTTCTGCATTGGTTAACATAGATTATATACATTATGTTTTATTATGAAATATGTACACACATGGAGTTTATGGAATCACTACTTAATCTGACACAAAAATGTTTGGCGAATGATTTTTGAGGGAATAAAAATATTCTTCAACATTATCAAGAAAATGTAATGTACACGAAATGAAATGAAAAGTTAATGCTTTTGTAGGCACAAAGAGTGGGTGAGAACAAACTTAGAATGTCTAACAAAGTTCAGGAAAGTCTTCGTTTAATTCATTAATGAGTAAAGTGAATCTCGTGAAGGAAACATAAGGTGTTAATTCAATACCGTGTACCGTTACTCAATTAATAACTTCAAAAGAAGTTCTTCCCTGAAGAATAAAAGCCTTTATCCACGCTGAGCTTTCTAGAAAATTTTCAAGTGGCTTCTTGAGGAGTTTTTCTTTATGGAAATCCTTAAAGAAAATTAAATTAGACGATTTTCCTACATTATTTACAATACCCTATTTTAGCTACTTGGGGGTTGGACCACCTACCAAGCGCGTCCCCGGGTGGTGGATAGGGGAACGGCTGCGTTGGGTTAATACCGTCCGCAGTTAGCATTAGGTATAGCTAGTAGTACGTGTTGGTGAAGTGCTCTTCACGCCCACGATAAACCTATGGTCAAACCTATGCCGCGAACCAGCCCATTTCCGTCCACGCCGGATAATGCAGGTTTAGCTTGGGGCTACCTTCCCCTTCTTGTAAAAAAACCCCTGGTGAGAATGAATTAAGGAGCCTCGGATCTGGACTGATACACCGACGACGACCAAAGCCTAGTAAACCGGACAATGATTTACGCATTTTCTCATGGAACGTGCGCTCCCTGTATAGAGCTCGCGCGGCAGCGCAACTGGCCGATACCCTGTCCCAATATAAGGCTGACATCACCGCCATCCAAGAAATGCGCTGGACAGGACAAGGTGTTTTGGAGAAGCGTGACTATAATATTTATTATAGTTGCCATCCCAAACATCATATGCTCGGCGTGGGCTTCCTGGTCAGCCGTAAAGTGAAGCCCGCGGTAATCGGCTTTAAACCGATAAGTGAGAGGCTGTGCACTCTGCGCGTGCGAGGCAAATTCCAGAACATCAGCCTCATAAATGTTCATGCCCCTACGGAGGATTCCAGCGAGTCGGAAAAGGATAACCTCTACGATTTGGTGGAACAAGCCCTCAACGCCTGCCCAAGATATGATGTCAAAATCGTTCTTGGGGACATGAATGCAAAGATAGGGAGGGAACCAGTCCACAGGCGGTATACTGGTGACCATAGCTTGCATGAGAACTCCAATGACAATGGACAACGCATCATCAATCTCGCCGCTGCACACAACCTGGTGGTTGGGAGTACCCGGTTCGCGCGGAAAAACATCTACAAAGCCACTTGGGCTTCACCGGATGGAATAACCTTCAACCAGATTGACCATGTGCTGATCGACCGCCGACATCAAACGTCCCTACTGAACGTGAGAACGTTCCGTGGAGCAAACGTCGATTCTGACCACTTCCTCGTTGGGGCTGTGTTCAGAGCTCGGGTGGCCACCTTCAAAGGGGTGGCAGCAACAAAGTCGGTGAAGATCAACATAGAAGCACTGAAAAATGAGCAGCTTCGTGCAAAATATGCAGAGGAAGTTGATGCCGCCCTTGCAAATAATGCAAGTGGACCTGGAGACGGGATGCCCATCAACGACATGTGGGAGCATGTTAAGAGCGTCGTCATTGGGAAGGCCTCCACCACCCTTGGCCTCGGTCGGAAAGTAGATCGGAACGACTGGTTCGACGATGAATGCAAGCTAGCCACTGAGCAAAAGAATGCAGCATACCGAGCTATGCTGAGTTCAAGAACACGATCACGCGTGGAGTCTTATCGGGATCTCAGAAGAAAGGAGAAAAAAGTTCACCGACGGAAAAAGGAAGCTTGGGAAAAAGAACTAGTCTGTGAACTGGAAGGATACAGGAAGCAGCCGCACCAGGCGCGGAGATTTTACCAGCGTGTTCGCGGGATGAAACCGTATACACCGAAGTGTTCATCTTGCAGGGACAAACAGGGAAACCTGGTCTCCGATCAGGAGGGCATCCTGGAGCGTTGGGCTGAGCATTTTGATGAACTACTGAATGGGCAGCTCGAGGACGAGGTGACGATTCCACACCTTCAAGCCAACAATGATATGCTGGATCCACCGAGCATGGATGAGACTATGGCTGCGATTCGGCGGCTCAAGCACAATAGAGCGCCGGGGCCTGACGGAATCGCATCAGAGCTGCTCCAATGTGGGGGGGACCGTTTGCACTCAGGTCTCCATCAGTTGGTGCTCAGAGTGTGGGACGAGGAGGTGATGCCGGCGGATTGGAAAATAGGCGTCATCTGTCCCATATTCAAGAAAGGAGATATCACCAAGTGCAGCCAATATAGAGGTATCACGCTGTTGAGTACCGCCTATAAGATATTCTCCTCTATCCTACTTGGTCGGATAGCCCCATACGCCCAAGCCGCAATTGGAAACTATCAGTGCGGCTTCACCCCAGGAAAATCAACAGCCGACCAAATCTTTTCCCTGAGGCAATGCATGGAGAAGATGAGAGAGTATGACCAAGCTCTCCACCATCTCTTTATCGACTTCAAGGCGGCCTACGACAGCATAGCCAGGGTGAAACTCTACGTTGCCATGAGGGAATTAGGCATCCCTGAAAAATTGATAAGACTGACCAGAATGACCATGACCGATGTGAGGAGCAGAGTAAAGATGGACGGATCGCTTTCAAGGGAGTTCCACGTCAAAAATGGACTCAGACAGGGGGACGGACTCTCGTGCGTTCTCTTCAACCTGGCACTTGAGAAAGCGATTCGAGACTCCGGCGTGCGCATGAGGGGGACCATACTCAATAAGTCCACGCAGCTTCTCGCGTATGCTGACGATATAGACATCATGGGGCGCAATTCCCGTGATGTCAAAGAGTCCTTCACCCAGATTGAACGCTCTGCGCAAGATTTGGGGCTGCACATCAACGAGGACAAAACAAAATATATGGTGGCATCGTCAGCAAAAACGCCAACTACGACTCCAACTTCATCTACGGAGAACATTGGTCAAGTAGAAGTCGGAAACTACAGATTTGAGGTCGTAGAATCCTTCGTCTACCTTGGGTCCACAATAACAGCCGACAACAACACCACCACCGAAGTCCGCGCGCGGCTGTTAAAAGCAAACAAGGCCTACTTCAGTCTATCAAGACTCTTCAGATCCAAACACCTGTCCATCAAGACAAAGCTCCTGCTGTACAAGGTCATGATCTTGCCAGTACTCACATACTCATCCGAGACCTGGCCACTTAGCAAAAGTGAATGCGAACTCCTGTCCGTATTCGAAAGAAGGATCCTGCGAAGGATCTTTGGCCCAGTATGTGAGGGAGGACAATTCCGCAGTCTATACAACCACGAGGTGTACGAGCGCTACCGAGAGGTAAATGTCGTCAAGCAAATACGCCTTAATAGACTGCGGTGGGCTGGTCATCTAGCACGTATGGATGAAGACGACCCAGCTCGGAAAGTCCTCTGGGGTAGAGTCTATGGCACGAGGCGACGAGGAAGGCCCAGCCTCAGATGGATCGACGGCGTGGACCAGGACGCCAAGTCAATAGGGGTGCCGAACTGGCGGACAGTGGCGCGGGATAGGGACAGATGGAGGAGGATCCTCGATCAGGCCAAGGCTGGAGACCAGCTGTAGTGCCGGTAAAGTAAGTAAGTAAGTATTTTAGCTAACTTTGAAAGAAAATATATTCAAATTGTTTGCGCTGTAAACTTTTTTTTTTCCTAATGCTTTTCCTTTCACAATACTGCTAATGGTTTGCCCTTCTATTAAGGTTTTATTTTATGGAACCTCTATAATCCTTGAGGTCACAATAGAATTCGAAAATATTAAATTTTTACGGTATTTGAAATTTTGCGTTCATTAAAATACAGTCAGGAATATAGAACAATCACATTCTAAATGAGCATAATAAATGAGGAATGTAAATAACTAAAATGATTCCTAGAATAATGGAAGTATGTACTTTTGCTTCCTATCCTTGTACTTGGTATACACAAAGAATTCATTATCGTTTCATCTTTTTTCGCGCATTTAGTAAAAAGAATAATTTCAGTTGTAAGGAGTTAATGTAGCTATTATGTTAGAGAAGATTATAATGATGAAAACGCTTCTGGCATCACGACGTTAGCAACTATTCAGTTTCTTTTACGGTTTACTTAAGATACCTACCTAATTAAAAGATTTTGATGTAAATTACAAAGCTTTTCTTGTATAATGCTGGTTCCATTAATGGATCATCTGTATTATTATATTAGAATATTACTTTACAGACTATGTTCAGCGTATTTGACTTTTTTTCATACAAAGTAGAGTATGTACCGACTACAACAAGAGATTTGGGCTATCGAATTTTTCTGTTATTGTCATTTATACTATTGTGCGTGTCCTTTTATTCACCGCACTGTCGGTTACATAAAATCATCAAATTGATTCCTATAGGTATGATATTGCGGTGATTTTTTATAGGACCATCCAATATTGCATTTTTCCTTATGTTTCGCGCATTGTGTTCCCAAAATAAATACGGTCGATTTTCCCTTCAAGTCTCCTTAGTTCTCTAACATTCGGTACCTATACTATAAAAATCATTCATCGCTTACGATCCTCACAATGAGGCTCTTTTATAAATTGTGCATAAAAGTTCTTGGAAAATTGTGAAGAATATACTGCAAAACGTAGCGGAAAAGTCTTCTCGTCCCCGCGGCGTATACACGGATATATATCCCTGTTTAGAAGGTACCTCCTTTCTTACGAATATCTTGGGTTTGAAATTTCTCAGGTCTTGAGGATATAATGTTCCAGGAAATTGAATATTGCACAAACGATATGACTGGAAAAGAATTGGTGAGTTTGATCTATTTGCCAATCACTCACAAGGTTTTATCGTCTTTTGTACTTTTTCCTGGACAAATGTTTGCAATGAGATGCCGGGTTGGAATATCTCATTATTATTGCATACAAAAAGTTGGACAGGATTATGCTTTTCTGAGAAAAAGCATATATGCTAGATGAACTACATAATGTTTTCCCTCTTACTTTATTTCATTACGGGGTTTTTTAATGAAAAGTTTTCGTAGAAATTACAGATAAAAAACATTTCAACTCACTAAAATCAGAAATAACCACTTTATGTCCTAATGATAAAATCATTGTCTATAGTTGCAAGAAAATTTTTAAACCAAAATTTATGAATTTGATATTTACGAAAATGAGTAATAAATAAAAGTAATGTAAGATCCCTCTTACATTCCAAGCGGCAAGGACGTGTCGACACACCTCCTGTCGCAGTCACTGCCATCACAACACTGACTGTCCCGACAAGGTTGGCGATCGATGTCCCGTTAATCCGCTCATGCCTTACTGTTCACCTTACAGTAATAAAACACATTTATTTTTTGCATGAATTAATTAAGGAACACTTGTGGAACTAATTAGGTTAAAAATGGAACGTGTTAGGAGAGAATTTTTCTTTCCGAAATCAATGTTTCATTTTCTAGAAATTTGCTCTTGAAATAAAATATGTAAAATATTTTAATAATATTCTCATGCACAGGGTATAGTAAAGTTTTATGGTGAACACTGTAAAAAAAAAAGAAATATGTAGGTATTGCAATTCAGCCAAGAATGCGTTTCAGAAGAAATTAATTCTTGGCTCGAACGTGTTATGTGGTATTATAAATTCCTTAGCGTAATATTTTCTTCGAGAATATTCATTTCAGTGAAAATATTTGCTCAGTTTTCAACATTTTTTTTTTATTATATTGTTGTTCTATTTTAGTCACATTCACCCGCCATTCATGGGTTATAGTTGGGATTCTTTCTCAGAGATAGGACCTACTTTCTATAAACATATGTATATTTTTGAAAACTCTCATTTCTCCTTCTAGAAGAGAAAGAAAAAAACCTAAGCTGAAAATTCTTTTGGATATTTTAATCTGTTAGATGATTGTGTTGGTGCAACGGGTTAAATCGCTACACCAAATGGCGCTCAAGCCACTCAGGTTCGGATTTTGTAATATAATTGGGATTCACTTTGAAAAATCTCCAATTTCACGTGTGAGTACTTGTCAGCGGTTACAAATTTCAAACATTTCCCCCATGAATACATTATTTAGGGAACATGTATGGATGTGAAATTTTAGTATATGTTGTAGTCAAATATGTAACGAAGGGTATATATGATGCCATAATGAAATACAAAGGCTCATTGCGAAGCAATCCAATTTGCCAGTTCCAATATGTTGCGATGACGAATCATTTTGTTCTCTCTCCGCGGAAGTTAATGTAATTTAATACTATATGATTGTGTATATTTTGGAGAAGAATAAAATCGTATTTCTGACTAGTAATTAACATGTAAATATATAATTTATATCACACTGACCAAAACGTGATGTTTGGACAGAATGGCCGCATAAATGAAAAAATATTTACTGACAAAATTCAATTTGCATTTCAAATTACCTTTTTGTCACAAAAAAATCGTTGTTGTTTGTAATCAACAATTAATTTATTTTGTAGATTTTATTGTTATCTCTGGCTTCTATAAAACAAATATAGCAACTTCATGTTGATTACCTATATAAAATAATTATTTTGGTCTAAAAAAAACAGACTTTCAAAGAGAATAATGAAGAGGTATAAAATGTTTTCTAAATTTTAATTAAATTAAAAAATTTCATTATCTTTCATAATCCTGTTAATAGTGTGAATAGAACAATAATCAGGGTATATCCGGGTTAAGTTATGAATATTTTAGACTATTGTACATACCCTACTATATATGTACCTATATATACTCCAGAGATAGCAGAATTCGTAAGAATGATTCTAAATTTCTGGACTGACAGATTGATGACGTCGCTTTTTCCTGGATCGGGGCGTACACATTTTTTTGCGGTTGCCATTTGAACAATTTCTTCTCAATCGTCTTTTTTTTGCCTTATTTTCTTATACTAAAGATGAATAGTCCTCAATGTGAAATGTCATGCTCTCTGTATACACATGTATTTCTCACTGTTATTACACTTTCAGACACAGGATACATTTTGACACTTTTTCATTTCGCATTGCGATACATGCGAAAGATTACAACTGGTGAGGGTGGTGAAGGGAAAATCCGAAAAAAGAACACCGGAAAAGACTTATCCTTTTTATTATACTCACAGATATGGAAGAATTTTCTGCTTATTCGTCACACAGTAATAAACTTGACAAACTTGGTGGTAGTCTTCAAGAAGTTGAATTATGTGGGTAAATTGAAATTTTCTTCCATGAGATATCATGCAGTCAAATCAAACTCATGTTTTCAGTTTAGCAAGAAAAAAAGTTGAAACTCAAAAGATTTATTTTGTGAAAAAAAAAATACATTTTTGCTACTTTAAGAACATCATGAAAATATAAAGCGGTTGAAAATAATAATCCCTGTTCTAAATTAAATATCATGCTTTCGGGACCACAAATTTATTTTCTCATGTAGACAGAAAATGGTAAAGTGGTAAATTTTAAACACGTGTTCAAAAGCCAACAAAGCAAGAAAACAGAAACACTAATTGACTCATTATTTCAAAACCACAAAAGCTCTCTCTTTGCTAAATAAAGCGATTCCAACTTGAAAGCTTGAAATACTTTATTCAAATTTATTGGATTATTTTCTTAGATTTTCTGATTTCACTTTAGAATTTTCTTCATATTACTCATGAATTTTACATAGTATTCTTCTTTCTCAACTTCTTTAATATTTAATAACATTTTGATGATGATTTAATATAATTTTCATTTGACAGTATGGTACATAAGTACGTTCATGAACGAAAACCCAACTCAACGACCAAACAAATATCCTGGGTATTTAAATTAATCGCCTCTACTGAGAGCATATAATTAACTTTCATCACCTTCAAGAATAAGTAAATAGAGCGTTGTGATTTCCTGCTATTTCCTATATGCCTTCAAATTCAATGGAAATGGAATTTGCATTGTTGTCCTATGAAAGCTCACAAAACTGCTTTCACATGAACTATATTATTTGACAACATAAGCATTCCAAATGTGTATCATTTCGATTGAGTGATTTACAAACTCATCATTAAACTTAACCACATTATAGTTTCTCTCATGAGTCTCGTACTACAAATTTGCATAAATACATTCATTAGTCCACATATTCACTGATTAACATAATAATTATAAGAACAATCTCTGGAAGCTCTGGGAGGTACACCATAAACGGCGTATAAGTGATATATCGTCCTTCCACATTTTGTTAGAAAGCTAGAGGTGGAGAGAATACCGAGAAAGCAAAATAAATTGTCGTTTTCCAAGAACCAAATCAATAAATTCCTTTAAATTCGGTTCAAAAGATACTAAAGTTATATTATTATCTTCTCAGAAAGTTATCTACTTATTTTATAGTCTTTGACTACGTTAGGTATGTAATGATCATTAATAGTCTAATTAGTAATTAAGAGATATGAAGGTTTTTCCGGGAAATTTTCCTATTCACTGGAAAATTATAAAATTTAAACTTTCATAAGGGTCAAGAAGAAACTTTTAACTAACTCCAAAATATATAACGAAGGCTTTAAAGCTTTTGTAGTGTAAAAAGAAATTCGGGTCAAGTGCAGTAATGTGTGTTTATTTCTTATGTTTAAAGAGAGAAAGCAATGGTGAGGGTTTCCGGTTAAATTGATACTTAGAACCTTGAACTTTCCTGCATGGAGCCAACGCAGCCATAATCGGCTTACAAATGATTTATTTATGGACTGTATAAAGCAATATTCTATATAATATTACGTTTATATTTTCTCTTTTCAAAGATGCAAATATCAGTTTTGACAAGTTAATTTGCCAGGATGATGATGTATTTTACATAATTGGGACAATAGCATTGATAGCGTTGATAGCAAATGGTGAGAAAAACAATTATGGGAGTTAGAATGTAAAAATATTTTCAAAACAGAATATTGAATTTCTGGCCAAGTATTTTATTCATGGCGTAGCTCAAAATGTCAAAATATTATTTAATTTACATACTGTGATACAAATATAATATAAACAATTTATGTTTAATACATATTGGCTAAATGCCAACGAACTCCCCAAGATAACGTTGACGAAATATTTACTGGGAATTTGAGAGCTAAGAAGGAAGAGAATGTCAACATTTTCAGTATATATAGGTACATATATAAAAGCTTGCTAATGTGGGACACCCGTTTGTACAATTTACTTTTATGCGGACTTTGTAAGAAGTTGTTCTGCTCATTTGAGCAAGGAATCACAATACAATTTTGGGATGTCTTTTCAAAGCAAAAGCATTATTCAATATTGTAAATCTTATAGAGGCACCAGCAGCGTATATTCTTGTTATCTTATATGGGTTAAAGCAAATATGTAATATACAGATGCTTCATGTACGTACATTCCATATATTAAAAATCTCGTCTTATATCAGCTCTTGTTTAATGTACTACGACGAGCTTTAAAAAATCAATGCACTTAAAATACGATAAATTAAATATTAAGAGCACTCGATGGATCCATATAGCAAAGTTCCTAATCTACTGTCCATCTGGCCCACTTATAAAAAAATCCCAAGTCTGGGAATTTTTCATTGGCGTGTAGGATGCTATTCACTTGGAGCTATCGTCTTCATGAATTTCCCAAAAGAAAAGTATTTCCCAGCTGTAAATGGAAAGAGAGTGTTGTTGTCGTTTTTCCCAAGATTATCTTTTTTTCCCGCAACAAAGACTGTTCATGGACCACTTTATGTGATGCTCGAGTTGTAAGGAAATGTCAATTCTTCCTGCAATAGAAGTATATTTACATGTTTCCGAGAAATATATATATGTATATTGCTGTGGTTGAAAGTAACGAATTATATATTTTACCAAAGCAAGAGCTGTATAGTTCTATTGGCTCATGTACATTAATTTCCCTTCATTGTTTCTCATCCTATATTCCGGGAGTTTCGTAAGAAATCAAAGGCATAAGAAACCCGCACAGTACCACCCCTACTCATGCCAAAAAACTATTGGGAAGCGTGAATTGTAAACGATTGTCTGCCAGAAAATCAATAACTGATTTCAGCAAAACTCTCCCTCTGGAGGGAGTAATTAAGTGCTTGGTATGGAAAGTTGTAGGGAAAATTTTATACATAAACCATTTGTTGTGCACAATCATTGCCAATTACTCAAATTAACAATGTTACAGGAGAACATGTACGTAACTTGAGTAAAAATATGTTTTGTAATTAGTATGTGTGTCGTGTATTTTCTTTTTTCTAGAAAAAAGGCTGAAGTTACGATGGAGGGACAATTTCTCGTCCGACAAATCTACGATGATGAGATAACGTACAATCTGATAGGTGCTGCTGTTGAAATATTAGGTGAGTTTAGCTAGAATATCATTAAATAATTGCCTCTAATTTATTTGGACGACATACTTTCTTCCTAAATTGTACCTACCTATTCCATGAAAAAAAGTTAGGTAAAAATGTTGCGGACAAATTTCCACAAAATATTATATGAAATTGCAAAAATTAAATTCATTGCCCTAATTTCCGCAAATATTACCACATTCCCTCGCAACCTCTAACACCGCTTTAGCCGCTATACTTAGGCAAGCACAAAACTTCTCCCGCGACTTTTCATCTAGCAAATATTTTATTATACATATATAATACTTTCGTGAAATATAGATTATGTCTAATTTTGCAGAAATACCCGCTGATGCTATTTTAGAGCTATTCGGGAAGACCTTTTTTGAGTTCTGTCAGGATTCGGGGTATGATAAAATTCTCCAAGTCCTTGGTGCTACACCGCGGGATTTTTTGCAGGTACGTGATAAAAGGCACACGCATGACAAATTTCCGCATAAATTATACACATTTCCACACAAAAAAAATATACCTCCGCAGAATCTCGATGCTCTACACGACCACCTGGGAACGCTGTATCCTGGCATGAGAGCTCCCTCCTTCCGGTGTACGGAGAGCGAAAGTGGCCTCAAGTTGCATTACTATTCCGAACGTCCCGGTCTCGAACATATTGTCATCGGAATAGTTAAGGTATACCACATACTACACACATATTATGTAGTATAATACAAGATACGTATTCTTGAGAATTAATCCTATTTTGGTACTCCGCGCACTGATAACTATGTTGTTTAATGGCACAATAAATTTAACTCTTATTTTTAGCTTTATTATTTCTCGGGCAGAAAAAAATTAGTAACTACATATAGGAGTTATGTAATATGAGCACATAACCAAAATATAAATACCTAACATAAGCATTCAGGAAAAAATGGTGAAAAAGGAAAACATTTCATGTTAGGCAAGAGATTAACTCTTTCAACCGGACTTGATTTTTATGGGTGTCGCGTAAGCTTTTCACATTTTTATGCGTAATACATTAATTCTTCTGTAACACAAAAAACAATCAAGAAAGGAGCTTCAGACAGTCTTTGAAAAGTTTACAAGAAAAAGAAAATTTCTTGAAAATTCAGCCAATAGTTACCCTTCTGAAATAATATATAGGTATTTATTTGGAATAAGAAAATCTAGTTGAAATTGTCCAAAAATGTGGTACGGAAAATCAAACTTATGCACAATAAATTATACCTCAGACCTTGTGCAGTTTCGCTGTCGTTTCCCTGAACTTTTCCTTTCCATTCGGTAAAAGGGAAAGTTTTAGGTCGTGGATACCAAATTACGTGAACAAATAAAACGAAATACCAAAAAAGGGTCATATACGGTAAATTACATTTTCCACAAAAGTAAAGAAATTAATTTAAATTAAACTTAGCCAGAGCTTTTTACTCAAGTGCACACATTGTGTAATGAATAAATTTACAAAGAACTACGAAATGCAGATTTTTGCGTTATTTGTTCTTGGCTCCTATTCACCTCAATTGATGCAATTATTCTCATATTCATGTATGTATAGGCAGAATTCCTTGTATTAACTAATTCTATCTTATTTGAATTATCGCACTGAGGAAAATTTGCCAAGCTTAGCTAATTTTCATTACAAGAATTTCCCAGTGATTATATTAGAAATTTTCTCTAGCGCCGATTTATATTCACAGGCAGTTGCGTCGAAACTCCACGGCGTTGATGTGGACATTCAAATAATTAAACGAAAAGGCGAACCCATCGACAATGAGGATACAGCGGGTATACATATAGCAAGGAATGCTGACACAAAAGACACTCATAGTTTAATCTTAGGGAATCAAAATCGTGTAGGAAAACAAAATTGTACCTGTTTAAAATCGACTACGCTACAGAATGGAGACAAGAAGGGTGTTATTTGCACGTGTCAAGGTGAGTTTCAATTCATTTTTTTCCTCCGCCATTTATCCAATTAAAATACATTTCCAGGCTCAAGAGCAAAATTGATATGTTTTCTCTTTAACCTTTGTCTTTTCATTTGACAAATCCCCCATTAATTTGTCCTCAAGTTTTTTGCGATTGATAAAAAATTGAGACATTTAATTTAAATCCATTGACAAAGAGATTAGAGAGTTCAGAAATAAAGGTGAATAAATGACAGAGTGTCATTGTGATCACAGCTAAAAGAAGAAAAGGAAGCTCTGTGATTTATTGATCTTTAAATCCCATTCTGAGAATTCTAAAAGGAATAAAAAAAGAACCATTCCATTCATTTTATGTTTCTTTTTTTTTTGAATTGTTTGCCTTTATTTAAAAGTAATTGCTGCAATTTATGAAGTACCTACACTACCTTTTATTTGACAATGTCTGTAATTTTGTAAAATAATATTTGCAATATACGAAAGATAAAAAATGAGAGTTTAAATTTCTATAGCGTCCGTGGAGATGAAACTTTAGTTAAATAAATTATTCTTATTTTATCCACCATATAGTTCAAGCTCATGACAATTCATATTTTTCAAAATTTACATCTATACAGAATTTGTAAATGCTCCTCATGAAAAACTTGTGGATGAAAAACATACTTTATGATTTTTTTTCACGGCGAATTCTGTGTAGCACAATAGCATCATTTTGTACAATAAAATTTGTTACACAAACTTTTGGACGATAACTCCAACTTTGAAATAAACATCTAATTTAATATTCTCTTCTGGGTTAGCATTTTGTCACACACAAAAAATGTAACATATTCCACTCATGTCTTCTATTTCGCCCGTGTTACAGAGAATTTGCAACAGAATTTGAGTCGAATCAGCAACGAGGCAACCGTTGTGGGTCTGAGTGAAAAGGCCATTGCTGATGTTGGCGGAAGTGGGAAGGGTAACGCAGGAAGTCAAGAAGTCTCGGACCATATCCAATTTTTGATAACAGAAACCTCTGGCTCCAAGACGGAGAAATCAATATCGACAGAGGAGAAAGATTTACCTGATGATGCAGCAATAACATCTCAAGGTATTTCAGCATTTCCTAATGTATTTCCCATCACACAAGCCATTCTGACTTCTGTTTTATTTCATATAATTTTTTTTGCAATATAATTTTTTTTTGTCAAATTATATTTTCTATTTGTCAATTCTGTATTAAAATAAAATATAAAAACTTTTCATTTGAAAAGTCTTTTAACATCCTAAATGAAGTGGCTTATTTCTATCATATACGGTATAATTCACCCAAAGAAAAGTCAATTTATTTATACCATGATTGTAGCATTAAATAAAGTAGCAATCAATAAAGCTTTTACCTATTCTATTTATTTTATTATCAGATGGACCACTGATATCTCCATCAACGTTCTGCAGAGTGTTTCCATTTCACATAATGTTTGACCGGCAAATGCGAATTGTTCAAGCTGGGAGATCAGTTTCACGTGTTATTCCACGGTAAGTTAATTTTTTGCAATACTAATCCAAATTTAAACTTTAAAAAAAATCTCACGAGCTTAAAAAAGTAATTAATTCGTAAAGCATTGAATTTCAGTCATTTATTATTAATAATAACCAACTTTCTTGAATTTTAATTTTAATTTTCACTTTGCATAATGTCTTGAATATTTAGTACCATACTTTCATTAGGTATATTTTAAATAAGTTTGAAAATAACATTATCCACCCAAAGCATGTACTGACTCTTAAAAGCCAATCCAAAAGCACATTTTCAGTGTTTGCAAAAGAAAAAATAGAAGAAAAAAATCTTCAAGAAACTTTGTAATGGAAAGAAAGCTTCATTTCAGTGGGGGTGCGTCCTCCAGCAATGGTTCAAATGAATATTAATTGCACGACATAAGCGATGTTAGTTCACTTTTAATTACTTTTAATCATGCTCATTACGCAGCGTTAAATACACTTTTTTCCTAAACGTCTTTTCTTTTTTTCTATCCCTGTTTGTTTTCTCAAAAAACACTTCAGAGTTTCCGAAGAAAACTGCCCACTGCTGGAAATTCTAGAGGCCGTACGCCCGCATCTGGACATGACTTTCGAGAACGTTTTGGCCCACATTAACACAATTTACGTGCTGAAAACAAAACAAGGTGCAATGTTGGAGCATGAGCGATATTTGAGACTGAAGGTGCGTTCCATACATAGTCTTCCGCTTCTTTTCCCTTTTTCTTATATAATAGAGGCGTGGGGCAAAAAAAAGTTTGTGTGTACATAAAAACATTATAGTGCTATGTATACACAACACAACCCTCCCAAGAGATTTTTTCTCGCCGTATTTACTTATAACACATAATTTCACGCAGGGTCAAATGCTGTACATACCCGAATCTGATTTGATCCTGTTCCAGTGTTATCCCAGTGTTATGAATCTCGATGACCTCACCAAGTAAGTCAAATATGGTACAGCAATACATCATGTTGTATGCCACGCGATATAATAAACGATGTTTTCACGCTGTGAGGCAATATTTCAAATGTTTACTATTCTCTTTTTTTATTCGCTTCACTTTATAGAAAGGGCCTGTTCATTTCCGATGTACCACTTCACGATGCAACGAGAGATTTAGTCTTGCTGTCTGAAAAATTCGAAGCTGAGTACAAGCTAACGCGAAATTTGGAAATACTCACGGATAAGCTGCAACAAACTTATCGTGAACTTGAGAGTGAGAAACAGAAGACAGACCGGTAAATATAATTTATATCTACCTATATATGTAATTTATGATGTAACCTCCTTCCTCGTGACCCACACATCCTGCAAAATCAATTTATTCCAAATGTCGGATTCGATGGGTATGATGGCTCATCCGTAAATTTCCATATCCTCTTCTAAATCCATCTGGATTGTGTGTGTGAATGAAGTGTGATAGGTTGTTATATATAGCCTTTAATACTATGCAGACAGGGAATAAAGTAAATTTTGTGAATTGAGGATGCGAGTGAACTCAATAAGAAAAGCCTTCATATACCCTTCGGATGCCAAAATGAAATTTAATCCTGTTTAATCCAGCGAAACGTGCAATAAATACAGTAATTGGATTTTAATCACTTGATAAACGTTTCAGCTTACTGTACTCTGTTCTACCTAAAACTGTTGCTAACGAGTTGCGGCATCAGCGACCTGTTCCACCAAAGAGGTAATGTTTATTCAAATCATATCTTATGTCTCAATATAAAATACTCACCCGAGGGCATTTTGCAGTGCCACACGTTACTATTCAAGATAGGAATGTATGTATATTATGTATATTTACGGGGGATGAATTAAGCTCTCGCACAAGTTTCTTTGGGAACTATAAAATACATGTGCGACATAGCATTCGGATGAGAATATCTAATGGGATATTATTTTTATCTGTGCAAGTTCGGTGACTTTACCCGCTCCTAATAATCTATTTAAGCGATTTAATCCCAACATTTACTTGGGAAAAGCTATTATTATTTGTATATTTGATACTGTCGATATTATGTATGTAAAAGGTAATCTTATTAGGATTAGGATGGCTTTACACCTCAAGCTAGGATACAACCATTATAGTAAAACTTTCTTATGGCAAAAAAAGAAACTTTCAAAACTCGCATGTCTTGGAGGAGTGTTTTTCCTTTTCTTCCCAGGGAAAGTTGTTTCTTCACTTTGAGCTTTCGACCCTAAGTATTGCATAAAAAGCTCGCAGGGGTGAATTTTATTATAAAGTTTATATTTTTTATTTTGATAATTCCACAAGAATATTTTACGTATTTTACAGGAAAAAAAATCAGTAAAAACATTTTTTTTTATGTCTTGCTGCCGTGAAAATATGTAAATTCTGTGGAAATTGTTCTGTACCTACTAGAAATTTTTTTTCTAAACGATTTAGCAGAATTTAAGCACCTAGTTTACTTTATGATCATATACATAATAAACTTATGGAAATAGAAGAGATTGAATATAAACCAATCATTGATGAGTAAAGTCTAGGGGGAAATCTAGAGCGGGAAATGCCATATAATAGAGAGATCATACACAGCTTTTCATTCCAATTATATCGCCAAAATTGGCCGTTGAATAACTTAACAGCTCATCGGATTTGAGTGTAAATATTGATGTTCCGAATGAATTTCTCAACAGGTATGTCAGTGTGACTCTCATGTTTTCGGGTATCGTTGGATTCGCCAAGTATTGTGCCGAGAATACGGATGCGGAAGGAGCGATGAAAATAGTGAAAATGTTAAATGAACTTTACACTGTATTTGATGCCTTAACAGATTCCAAGAGGAATCCAAATGTTTATAAAGTGGAGACTGTGGGTGATAAATACATGGCGGTGTCTGGTCTTCCGGATCCGTGCGAGAATCACGCCAAGTGCATTTCCAATTTAGCACTCGACATGATGGATATGGCAAAGAATGTCATGATGGGATCTCAACCCGTGGTATGTTTTCGTTTTTCTTCAATTTCCACACTTTTACTGTGAAAACACTCGTCATTGCTTCTGCTTGCACTTCAATGCGCACACCATTCATTGAAGATAATGATTTTACGATTAACAATGCAAAATTGCAATTATTTTATAAAATGCGAGGATTTTGCACACTATAAATCATTTCTGTGAATGTTCTTTTAATAACCCGTAGATATTTCTTATTGATATAGATTTCAATTTGATTTCTTCTTGAGAGAATTTAATTTGATTTTCATCACCATGAAATTAAAATGGTGTTATAAAATCAAGTTTTAAATCCTTGAATTATGTCTTTTCCTCTTTCTCTTTTACCACATATAACATTCTTTTCATTTTTCTTTTAAATTTTATTAATTAACGAATTTATAGGAAAATAATTGAAAAAACATTATTGAAAATTGAAAATAATTTTTTTTAAATAATCTGACTGAAAGTATAAAAAAATCACATCTTAGGTAGTTCTGTAGAATGATTTTATTGAAATTACGTGTTTCCTACACTTTCAGCACATTTCTCCTAATATAGCAACGCAAAAGAAAATTTTAATCATTTTCCCATTTTGCGTCTGAAATTAATGTTTCCTCCGCCTATATTTTCATACACATTACATTACATACCTACGACTCACTGAATACTCCAAACATTCGTGTAATCCTTATCTAAATGAGATTTCAGACAATTGCCCCTATCATTTCTGGATCTCTTCTTTCTCGCACAATGTTCCTTTTCACCTTGCCATTCTGACTGCCGTTGCTCATAAATGCCAAAACTAAGAGCAGGTGTAAAATTTTCCATTTGCAGAGAATCACAATTGGAATACATTCGGGTGAAGTAGTGACGGGGGTGATTGGAAAGAGAATGCCACGATACTGTCTCTTTGGGAATACAGTAAATCTTACGAGTCGCACAGAAACGACAGGCGCCCCAGGATGTATTAATGTGAGCGAAGAGACCTACAAGTGAGTATGATATCATTTTTTTACAACCATATGGGTCCATTGGGGTGAAAATTTTTCCTATTTTTTCCATCAAATTTATACAACTTCCTCCTAAACACACACACACACAATCCTGCGGTTCACCCCGTTTTATGAACAAACATCAAAAAATGTGCTACACTTTTTATGTGATTATATATAATGAATATGTATATTTTTTCGGTGGGATATTGCGTAATAACATTTTAAGTACAGGAACCCACTGGGTACACTGCAATAAATTATTCAATTATTTTTATGGAATATCTCCGCATGGGGAAGTGCTGTAAAAGGCATCTCCGCATTGCCAAAAGTAGGATACGTTTATACTACTGATCGAACAATAGGGGGTTCATTAGTCACACACCACATGATGGGAACTCATGGGATTCATGAATCTTTTCGGTGCAACGAATTAGTCTTCCATTAAATCTATATATCGCCTCAGTCGTCGTGGAAGGTGGAGATTTTTTATGCCTCTGGGTAATGTGCCCGTATCTCGTAGCCTCTGGCGAATTTCACACCTGTGTGCAGTTAAAAGCACATTTAGTTGGGCAACGCGGAAGCACATTACATATACAAATTTTACTATCGTCCATACCTCGCTAAGTGCTTGAGGGATGCTACTTCGCCAATTTGATCTTCCGATATAAAACCATCCTTGATGAGCACACAATATTTCTCCACAAACATTTCCTTCCGCACATGAAAAATGTAGGGCTGCATGGTGGAAAAAAAGAGGGCTATATATAAAATTCTGGGGGTGTGTTAAGAAATTCATCAATCTCGACAGTAACCTTAAATGGGAGATCAATAAATGGTACAGCCCTCATCAGTATTTTCAAGCACGATTCTAATTGGTATGGATATCGTCCATCTTCAGACTCAAGTAATTTATCTAATAATGCGATTATGGGGTTTGATCCTCCGTCCATTGGATTCGGATTGGCACCATATCTGCAAATGCAATTTAGTATATACAATTATATTATTATTCCATTACAACCCTCTCTTGTAAAACATAAACTTTCACTTGCAATCACTTGCACAGGGCAGTGTTAGGGTCAATGTAAACCTCAAAGCTTTTGAAAGCTTCAAAGAGCAACATATTCCCACAAAATTCTCTGAATTAGTTAAATGTGTCTGAAACACATAGAAGGATTAAAAAAAAATAGTTTTGTTACTTTTTTTCTGACAAAGCTTGCAAGCATGAAAAAACCCACTGATGTCAGCATAACGTTACCACCACGTTATTTCAAGGAAAATTAAAAGTCACACTATGCAAAGGATTAACAGCTTTATCCTTTTTCATCTAATTGGATAAAATAACTTGGTTTTTTTTTATAACTTTTTACTTTTACATAAAAATAAAATTTTAATAGGTAAACCAAACGAAGAAATATGGCTTTAAAATATAAAGTTGTTACATAAATTTCTTCTCAGAGAGAAAATGGAAAAATCGTAAAATGGAAAAACGAGAACTTAAGGGAATACATAAGAAAAAAGAAACTCTTAGAAAATATTTCTTCGATATACCTTTGACCGCTGAGCTTTGAAAATTAGCATCAGATGGAAAAACATACGAGAGTAAATGTACCGTCTTTCGAAAGAGCGCATAAAAACTTCATCGAAACATGTTGGAAAACAAGAAAAATCCATCTATAGTGCCTATATCGTTTTTCTCCTAAAAATATATATATAATGGTCTGGCTGCGACGATAAAAAGTCCAGATAGAATTTTGAAGAGCATAATATTCGTTCTAAAATCATAAATTTATTTTTTATAACATCTTTGTATATTCTTCATTGAATTTTATGTTTATGCGCTTTATGTAAGCTTAAAAAAGATTTTTTTCAGTATAGAAATAAATTGAAAGTAAAATATAAGTTTTCTTGTTCAAATAAGAAGTTTTTCATAGAGAAGTGTACAATTGAAATAAAATATCATTCTTTTTTTTTTAATTCATGCAAAAACATTTTGCATTGTAAAAAATTCTTTGAAATAATATATAAAATGTCATTTGACATTATCATTAAACACATATCAAAATTGTCAAAACTTCATTTTTTTTACAATTTCAATAATTTTTAGAATGATAAAATGATGTGTGATAATGCATATTAAACACTCTTATGTTATCTCCACACTCCATTATACTTTAAATGGAACGTGGTGCGATATTTACCTCAGCAAAATAAGCAAAATATCGGGTGCTCCAGCTTGAAGGGTGACACGGAGGGGTGACGCCATGCCACACGACTGGATTGGCACATCAATGAACCTATAGAAATAGGGGATAGACAAAGAAATTACTTCCCATGGGATGGTTTTTTTTCCTTCAAGGGGTTAATCGGTTTTCTTACAAATCCTATTTTTTCTTTTTCTTTAAAAAATGTTTTTTTATGTAGAGAATTTATTTTAAAGATATTAAATTGTAACGAAGACGAAAGACCTAAATAATATTAAAACGGATTTGTAGTCAAAGATGATCCTTATAAAATGATATTATTCCCATTTTGTAATAAATTAAAATTAAAGGATAAAGCAGGAATAAAATACGAGTTTAAGTACATTCCAATTAATAAAAAAAATCTTTATAACATTTCGAATAAACTAGAAATGTAATTAATTCATTAACATGAAAATCGAAAAATAACCCCTTGAGGAAATCTGTTTAACAATTGAATGGAAAAAATGGGACTTGTAAAATGAAAATTCATATATGTTACACGGATTAACCCCTTAAGCTTTATAAGCATTATTATTCTCTATTATATATAGAAATTTTCTCTACAAAAGTTCACCATCATTGGTTGGAGGGCGTTAAAATAAAGCTCACTGTCATTACCGCGTCATTCTTGGATTATTTTGCCCTTCGATATTGACACAAACAGGAAATTCAATTCTCCGTCTCGATGCATGATCCAAGAAGTACACCATGGCTCTACTATTTTCATCCTTTTTTTCACATGTGGGCGGAATGAAAAAAAATGTCCTATTTATTGATTACGTTCACAATGTTGCGCGGGGGCAGGAAAAAAAAGAGCTTCGGTTAGAGGGATGAGGGGGTGGATTTTTTAGTGAATTGCTATGCTGGAGCGCTTTTTTTTTTACCTGATCTCTAAAATCCGATTTCCAGCCTGCAATAAAGTAGGGCGCACTGGTTCCGAAGATAGCTCCCAAAAATAATCGTTCAAAGGTTTTCTCACATGAGTAGATTTCTCCTAATGACGAAATGTACCCCGGTTTAGGAGGCATCCACCATCGGCGCAGGAGATCAAATGGAGTCGATAGGTTACCAGTGTGTACATGAGGAAAAATTGCGGTATAAAGGAAATGCCAAGGGGATGCGTAAGGCTTAAGTTCGCTCAAATTACATTGTATACATAGCACTTTTCCATTGGGTTCCTCAAAACAGCTTAGAACGCCGGAAGAGAATGGGGAATGGATGCTGAGGGTGGGGTATTTCATCTAGCGGTATTTCACTTGATGGAGGGAAAAGGAATTGAAAAAGAATGTCCCCAAACCAAGAAGTGAGCAGACGGTGTTGCTATCTGTGACACCCCAATCCCAACATGTCTTTAGGGCGATGTAGAGGATGTTGTGGTATGTTCCCATTAAGCAAATCTGAGGAATATTCACAGATTAGTTACATGCCATTATGTAGTATTTAGTTAATGTTAATAAATTACAAAACATCAAGGAGACCATTTAATTTGAAGAGTCGAGAATTTATTATTAGATCCTTGTATCTTACATAGGGGCCCCATATGGGGGGATGTTTGTCCTAGGAATTCGAGGAATTCACAGTATATAGCACAACTGCAATGCAGATTGATGCAATTTGCTTTTTAGCTGTTTTCCCAAACTCAAAAACATTTTGGCACAATTGAAAGGGGGGCGGGCGGAGAAATCTCGAAGAGAAACTTTTTTTGGCAGAACACATTGAATAACCATAGAGAGAGACATTCTTTCTTGAATATTGCTGGGAAAACACATTGAATAAAGTTATATAATTTTCTACCACACCATTGCCTTTGAAAAGTTTTCCTCTCGAGTAGAGGAAAATGGTACAAATGCGGCACTTTAAGTTTTCTTTCTCCTTAGTTTTTGATATCAAAAGAGATTTTTCTTATTTGCCTGAAATGTTCTTTTACACTTTTTCAATGTCTTTCCAGTGTACTAAATTAATCTTTATGTGTGATTTTATTTACAAAACTTAACTATAAAAGCTCGATAAAAGCCATAAATTCACGTAGAAGGGGTCGAGCTTATTCCAATCTCCCCTACTAACTGAAAAAAAAAAGTTTTATCTCTCATTTAGCGATGGAAATAAAATGAATGTGTCAATTCAAAATTAATTTGAATTTATTTTCAGTTAGTAAAAAATGAGTTTTTAATATCATTTTGTTATTAAAATATAATGAAATTTTATAATTATATTTGCATAAAATTTCATACGCTTCCGGGCATTGTTACCTGAATATAACATTCACAAAAAATGCCTGAAGAGATTGGGGTAGAGTTCTACAAAAAAGTTTCGGAAAAAGTTGGAAAATGCTATTTTCACTGAGATTATATCAACGAGGTCTTTGGGGGAAAATTGTAGAGTTGTTGAGCATGAATTCTAATTAACCAAAAAAAACTGCGATGGCGCGAGGAGAGTATCAATACATAAGAATTTCATTAAAAAAGAAAACTTATAACACTTGAAATCATTGAAATGATTTTTTGCATAAATCTTCGATGAATAATTTTGAAATTGAACCACTCGAAGATACTGAAAGCTTACTTGCAAATTTTTATCCCTGCTATCCTTGTGAAAATTTATAGCTGTTTCCACTGCCAAGCGAGCAGCTTCTTCTGGTGCCAACTTTTGTCCTGGGCGATTTTTTTTCATTAACTTTTTTTCCATTTTGTAATATATCTTTACGTATATTTTGCAAGCCAAATGAGACAAAGAACAAAAATTACCATTGGAAATTCCAGATATTATCGAACTGAGATGATCTCGTGCACTTTTTCGACTTTGTTTGGTTTTCAAACCATCACGCTTGAATTGGCGAATGAGTTCGTCGAAGAAGATGTAAAAAATCTTCTCCATTTTTGCAAGGGCGATAGAATGAATTGGCACAAGGGACAGAATAAAACTGGCAGCCGTGTTTGTTTTAAGTAAGAACCAAAGTGGGGTTTCTTGTTCTCAAGTATTTCCATAGGGGGGTGGTCGTTTGAGAAATTGATGGACGAAATAGCAAAAAGCAAAGAGCAGTTCGCTTGGCATATACCCTCATAGTCTTTCTGGTTGAAAAAATAAGCAAACACTGCGTGATACTGAAATTATTTCGCCAACTCTCTGGGGCAAACACGCACAACGGACGCTCGCAGCAAGTTGTGGTGACCAACCACCTGTTGGAAGGACTATCAAAGCAGACCCACTTATTTCTCATAAAAAAATTCCACATGGTCGTTATTATCCCTGTACTAGCTCCTCTACTCTACATGCCAAAACAAAACAGACACTGCTTTCCCACTTGGTTGTACCCACTACCACCAACATTCTCTACTACTCAGCTTTCTGAAAAGCTTCATTTTGATGGAGCTTCCATTTTAACGAATTTTAAGGACCTTTTGATTTTTTTAAATGAAGTGGATCATTTAACATTTTTTCTCTGGTTTAATTATTCAATTCTCATTGTCAATAATTCATTTAAAAAAAATATGCAGACCATAAATTATGAAATTTACCTTTGACTACACATAAATTAATTAATAAACTTTTTGGTAAAAACAAAATACTCAATAAATTTCCCAAACTGTAATTCATTTCCGTACTTTTGGAACAACCATGAAAATTTGTGTGGCTTCCATGGGTTTAGAGAGGAACATATATGTAGTCGGGGGAATGGAGTTGGGGCTGTCTGAAAGAAAAACCCAATCGATTCGACATCCGTATATGGTGCATAATAAAAAAAAGTGTGTTTGTTTAACAAGACTGTCAATATCTCTGTTTCAGACTCCTCAACGAGGGTGTAAACTACGATGACTCATTCCAGTTGGATTTCCGTGGTGCGGTGGTGATGAAAGGTAAACCCGAACCGATGAATGTGTGGTTCTTGACGAGGGCCACCCCACGGGACGCATCGGACAATGCGGACCTCGAACCCACTGCGGTCGATAATAAATTATAACCAAATTGAATATTCCACAATTTTGCTGCAATATTATTTACCTCCCGAATCGCGTTTTATGCATGTGCGAAAGTTCTCTTGATTAGTTAATTTCAATTGATTGCCGAATAATTTGTTAAATTCACTTTTGTGCTTGTATATGCTCTGTCTCTACCACACTAATGCTATTGTAGCGGCGCGCATAGGGCAAGCATAAATATCAACACAATATAAAATAGCTTTTTATTATTCGGTTTTACGACTCTATTACTATTATTAATATGTAATGTGGTCGCTATTGCCGGAGATTGACAACATTATGGTGTACAATCCAATATATACATGCATATATGGATTATGTATTATAAAGAGGAGATAAAGAAACACATAGACGAATTCTGGAAAGCTTTATTGAAAATACTTTTAGAATAAGTTTAATGTATAGTAAAATATTTAATACATACGTGTAGATGCTTAAATTAGACCACACATATTAAGCGAATATTAACTCTATATATGCAACCTCTTTGTAGGAAAATTTAAATCACATGGAAAAAATTGCAATATAAAATTCCATTTTAAATTCGTAAAAAAAATATGAAAAAGATTTTAAGAAAAAAAGTAAACTCCTTTTTTTTATTTTCTTACCGCTCTCTCCCCTTAATTCATTCAGAGAGCTATTTAATTTATTTGAAAATGGCTCCATTATTTCACAATGAGATCAATAAATTCAGTTAATCCACTAATGGTTAATGTGAAACATTAGAATTTCAATTGATTTGCTTGGAGTCTCTAATTTAATGAGAATTGATGAAAATCCTCTATAATTCATGGGTTTGATGTGGATGAAGATTATAGGTAAATGGTAGATTGTGATTGAACAGCAAAATGATTAATAGTTCAAAGGATCAATATCTAGATTTTATTTTATAAATGAATAAAGGATGGCCGGGATAGTTCTTGACCCATTTTCGATGAGTTTTTCATAAACGAAACACATGGAAGATTCATTTAAAAAGAATTTAATTTTTTATTTTGATTTCAATTTAATTTTAATAAAAAAGGTGAATCAGTAACGTAACTTGAGTATCACCAAAGTGATCCCTAAGAAATTATTTTTCCTTCTTGTTTCGTTAAAAAATATTATGTTTAGCTGAATAATTTTTAAAGGAAACAAAAGAGAAATTGGATTTCCTTTTAATCCATTAAAAGTAAAATAAATAGATTCAGCAGATCTCCTCGTTGTGTACGACAAAAGGCCATCCTTTTTTCTATTACAGTATACTACCACTCAGACGCATTTGTAATTCAATGTCCCGGAGAAGCCATAAATAACACAATAATTAATGTTATGTGGAGCTCTTTTCCTGGAAAAATCTTTGCTCTCTTGCTTTTCAATTAACATTATATCGTGTGTGTATATGTTTTTATTTTATACTGTGAAGAAGGGATAAAAAGGACGAAGAGCATATTTTATTAAAATCCTTTTTTTCCGGAATGGTTTTATAACAAAATGGTAATCCGTTTGCAAAATGAAATGGTTGGGAATTGAGTAAATTTCACAACCGGTGTATTTTATAAGGTGAATTTTAAAACCACAACGTAATAAATAGTAAATGAACTTTTCAAATATAACCCGGAAATGGGCATTTAATTTGCAGAAAATTTTCCATAAATGCAGGTAATTTCAATTAGAGCATAATAATTAAATTTCCGGTAAAATTATATTAACTGAATTTAAATTGTTTTCATGCTGATATGTGAAAATTGACACAAAATTGATGTTTGCAAATGGAAAAGTGAATGAATAAAAGGAACTTGTAATAGAGTGTGTGTGTGATACTCACCCACTGTTATTGATGTTTTGAGAAGTTTTATGCAATTTTCCTCCCAAAAGACGTAGTTTGTAGTGGGGAAAATGCAATATTTTAGAGAGCAAAGTTCAATTTAAATTCAGGGCTCGTAGAGTCAAAAATATCGCATAGAGTTGGTTTAGGAAGCGTATGTTTAATTTCACACGTTGTTGAATACCGAAAATAGTGGAGGTATTTTGGCGCATGATATGGGTGAAATGGCACGTTTTGTGAATATTTGTGTATCGGAAAAAGTACTACAAAAGTGAGATTTTTTTTTCTTTAATCTCTCTCAATAATGGATATTTGAACCAACCTCACAATGCTTTACGTTGGGCTTTAAAAATAAAAAGAAAATGAATAAATAGCTGTAGCGAGTAAGTTAGAGAAAAGCAACAACATTTCACAATTTTGTGGTTTTATTATGAAAGTCATGGTAAAATTTAACTACTATGTACATAATCTTAAATGAAAAAAAAAATTAAATGGTGTATAGAAAAAAAAAGAGGAACAATTACTTTTCGTTGTCAGAGCGTGAGAGCTTTCAGTTCACGTCTAATTTTTCCCTATCTTCAAGATCTTGGCCATACTTTCTACTCAGGAAGTGGTATGCGAAGCATATAATTATGAGTAGAACCGGAACCATCACAGCTATAGGAGAAGGTATGTAAGGGAGACGTTTGAGAAATATTTCAAAAATTGTGCGAAAATGAAATTTTGAGCATCTCAGGGATGGAGAGACTTACCTAAAACCGCACCAAAAGAAATTCCAGCCTTTCGCGATGTATACTCCTGTGTGCCTATGGGTAATGTAAGATGAATGAAAGATAAAATAGAAAATTTAATTATGGAAAATTCATTCAGTTGCCCTCTCACGAGATATTCCACTTCAATGGCTTCCACATTGATTAACCAAATTGATTTTCAATTGAATAATAAAGTGACGACGGTGGAACATCATTGGATTTCAACAGCCAACCAATTGAAAGTTATTTTTTTATCACGAAAAAATTGTTAATTTTGATGGAAAATGAAAGTGAAAGTGGGCGAAAATATTGCAAAATTAACAGTGAGATAAGTTTTCTTCTCATTTCAGTGCTTTTTAGTTGATATATCTCTTCACTTTTGAATGGAAGTATGGAATTTTTAAACGGAGGAAATGACCTAAAATATTTCACGCTAAATTGAATATTTTCTTAAACTCTTCTAACTTTTAGTCTAATTTGTAGAATTTGTAGTTGAATTACAATAATGTATTTTTTTGAATCAGCAAAAATTCTTTAAAAATTCCATTTAATAATTTTCCTGGAAAAATCTTACAGTAAGTCTTGAAAGTATAGAATTTCCAATCTCACTATAAATTGAGTTTTTTTTTAAATATGTAAAGGATTTTTTTTTATTTCAACCAGGCAGCATCATCAAGACCGTTACTGGCGCCAATATATAGTCTACTATACATGTAATACAATACACTATGTGTTATCCAATTTCCAAGTTGCTCTATATATTCATTCATATGGAAACATATGTGTTCCTTTAACAAACTTGCATAAATTAAAATGCAAAATAAACCCGTCCCCGGGATGACTCCTCAATAAAATTATACATACAATGCAATTTGTATGTAATGGAAAGAGAAGAGATGTATCAACTGCGCCCTGGTGCATATAATATGGAAACTTTCGGGCATTATTCTTTTGGTTATTGAGCTGCAATTTTCATCAGAATTGCATACAACATAAAAAATAAATTTATACATGAAATGTGCAAAATTATCCACCGAGCACAAAAAAAACTTCAATTTTGACTCTGCGGAGTGATGGAGGGTGAAATGCAAACACTGGAATAATAAATTACTTGGACTATTGACGATTTATTTATTTTGTGACAAGGTTTGTTGATTTTTCTTCAAACATACGCTGGGTATTGTACAATGTCGGTCTCTCTGACACAGAAAGGGTATTTTTGTATTGATTACAAAATGTGGTCATGGAGATTTTTATTTTTATTTCATTTCCAAGAATAATGCTCAGAATTTGTGGAGTTTAACATTTTTTTCTATCTAGATTGCTTCAGGAAATTTTATGTTGGATCTTAATGAATCTCATTTTATCATTTTTTTTCTCTCTCAAATTCCTGGCACTTAATTTTCACTAATATTCTTAATTTTGTAAGTTTTTTTTTGGTGAGATATTAAGATCCGTGTGGTTTATGTACTACAATTTTAATTACACACAGAGATATGCTTGGAGCATAAAATTAAAATATTTTCTTTCGTTGGAAAAAAAAGGAATATTTTCCCATTTTTTTCTAATTAAAACTCCATTCTGTGTGCAAAATCATGATGTTTCGGAATGTGAGCTTATGTACATATAGAAGCAAATAAGTATGTGTGTGTCCTTAAATAAAGAATAGTAGGTATGTAACTAAAAGGATGAATCATATATATGGCATCCGATGGGTTTCCTAAATTCTAACAATATTGGGTGTGAATATGCTAAAAGTAAAGTGGGAAGATATAAAAAAGGGACTAAAAGTAGGGCTTTGTGTGGGGGCGGTACGATTGTCCGAAAGGGGGATGGTGTTCTCACACTTCGGTGGCCTTAGCATTCACGCGGGGTAGACCAACATCCTGAGGTGGTGGCTGCGGTGATGATGGCCCTGAGAATGTGAGGAATTGATCTGGTGGCGATGGGGAAGATGGTCCGGGTCCAGGGAGTACCCTAACGGCATTGCTAGGTGGTCTAGGTGCCTGCCTCGTTGCACTCGACTGCGGCGGTGGTTGCTGGTCATTCATGAAGCTACTATTGCGGTCCAGTCCACTGTAGGTTGGACTATACGACGGGCTGATTGGATCTGGTGACTCAATGGGTGGTGGTGGGAATGATTGCGTGTTGATGTCATCATCACCCCCTGGATGCATATTTCGCCGTCCTAGCTGCCTCGGTCTATCGCCTGTATTTGAGATGTATTGTATATCTTTTGCTCTTTTCGTATCTTTTAGTTCACTACCTTCCGACGATGTCACGTCCTCATCATCGAGATCCCATTTCTTGTCCGGGAATTCAATATTCGGCTTCCCCTCGAGCGGCTCGTGCGTTCTGTACACTTTATCGTAACTCCTACTCTTCTTCAATGTATCTGTACCATCCATATCGCTACCGTCGCTATTTAAATTCCTCAGCGTCGCACGTGAGCCCGAGCGTGAGGGTAGTGGCATCTTCCAATTTGGATCCTCTTTTAATGCCTTCTTCCGATAGCAATACACGCCACAGACAATGCACATTAAAAGTGGCACGATAACCGCAAGAATAATGCCCATTGTTATCCAAGCGGTACGACGAGTGTAGAAGACCTCGCCTATATACAACATACAAAGTATGATTAATTTCAACGGTCGCCCTTTATCAACAAACGGGGAGAAGAGAAGCTTTTCTGTGAGCTTTTCCTTTCATTCCATTTGATATATACTTCCTAATAATATATCGATACTATTGCTTCACGTAAATGCGTAGGGGTTACTTTTACGAAAATTGCAATGAATCCGCGAGAGGGTGAGAATCTTTGGGGGGTGAGGGGAGAATAAGGGAAACAAGGAAAAAAAAGCCGAGAATGGAAGAGATGGAGAAAATCCGCTTCAGGCCCGACAACTTTGTAAATAACATAAAATATCTCTTCCTTTTCTCGTTTTTGAGGGGGTGTGACTATAGAGACACTATGGTGGCTATATAGACTAAAGTACTTACGTAGGCACTCGGTATAGCCGTGCACGGGGACATCCCATCTGCCATCAGCTTGGCACACACGACGGCTGTCTCCAATCAAGAAGAAACCCTCATTGCACTCAAAAGACACCCTCGATCCGGGTACGAATTGGAAGTTTGATTTTCTCCCGAAACGAGGTGTCGGCAGGATGCCACAAGAGAGTATTTGCCTGAAATAGCAAACGAAAACCACATTTTAAAACTCATCAATCTCACCCACAAACAGCTAAATTTTACCCTCATCTCTCTCTCGTTTTTTTTTCACTCACCGTTGATTCTGATCCCGAATATTTACGATACTGTCGTAGTAATTTTTGGTGAAATGAGCCATCTCTCGATTTAGCGTCATGCCGAAATCGTATCGACACTGATAGCTTTCCCCGCATAGCTCATGGGCCCTTTCCACGTCGTGTGTTCGATTTGGCGGTAGGAAGTCCCTTGGCTCACGTATAAAGTTCGGCAGGAATGTTGCATTTGCAAAGTAACTCGATGTCCGTCCAAATTCACGTGTAAATAGTGCTGCACCTATGCCCGGTTGCTCTCGATCCGCTAGTGCCCCTGTGTAAAGTGGAAGATTTGCATTATTATCCACCCTCTAATGCTGATGGAAAATGTTCAATGGATTACATCTCATTCCAAAGTCTCGATGAATGCTCTCGAAATTATTCAAATTAATCCCCACAATTGTGTCATCCGGCAAAGTGAAGTCGTCCTGTATGTCCCAACTCCAATTTCCAAGCAATCCTCGTGTTCGATTCTGCGGTGAATTTAAATGAGCGGTTTTAAGCATTAATTTACAAATGGACCACCCTTATGGGTCTAAAATCCTCATGCTTTTATGTTTAAATGATTATAAAGTTTCCTTTTTAGTGTAGGATTAAAACTTGAAAATTTTCAATGGAAAGTAAAGCATATAACTTAACAATTCATGGCTAAAATCAATATTTTTGCAACTCTTTTAGGGATTAAAAGTTTAAAGAATAACTCACTATGAAGGTCCATGGTAGATAAACACGACACGTCATAAATCCTGCATTTTCCACAACTTCAACACCAGCTCCTGAATCAAACATAATAACCACCTCGGATTGATTGAGAATGTAAGATGGTGTGTAGACGGTAACACCGTGGAAATGTTGGAATTTCAGACTTGGCCTATCGAAGTAGATCCTGCGTCCATCGGCAAAGACATCCAAGCGGTAGCGCCACTGGGCGTGCTTTGGTCGGAGACGCACCTCAATGACCGTGGTTGTGTTGCCACGAGCAGCCACAGAGGTAAGTTGCGTAGCTCTCACGGGTCCGTGAATGTTTGGGTGCACCTGTTCAAAGCGTCCTTGCACATCAAGACGCTCACGACCGCTGTTAACACGTGCCAGGACGAATTCACCCATGCCGTTGAATGTGTAGTGAGCATTGTCGAATGTGATGATGTGTGGATCACCAAAGACTCCACCAACAGCTGGAGCTTGGTATGCTACACAATCCTGCGAAGGTCTACGTTCAAAACGGAGTGTCTCACATCCCACAGCTTGCTCATCCTGCCAGAAGCAACAAGAGTAGTAGGGGCGGACGTCATGGAACCATGTAGATAGTGTAGGAACTTTGTTAGCCTCATTCCACGGCAACTGTCCAATATTGTGCGTACGTCGTGGTCGTGATCCCCACATTTGATCGTGCGAGAGCATAAGGAAGCCATTTCTGTCGTAGCAGCACTGCTGTTCAGAACCCTGAAGACTAGGCTGCCCCGTACGTACACAGTGAATGGCTCCACGGTGATGAATACACGAAGGATTGGAATCTTTGTCGCAATCAAAATCAGGCAAGAAGCGTCCCTTGTCATTGAGGGCATGATCAAGATGGCATGGACAGACGGCTACTTCTGCAGGGAAATTTCTCAGGAAACGATCTGTCCTCAACCAGTTATCGCAAAGTGCTCGTGGCCAATTTCTTCCATGAATACGCTCCCATTGAGGTCCAAAATACCATCCCAGTGGAATGGGTTTTGACCACAAAACTCTGTATTTGAGAAAAAAAAATTATGTAAGTCCTCTCATTTAGCTGGGTATTAACATGAAAAGCATAATTTACAATGAAAAACCCTTTTAGTCATGATGTGAAAAACAAAGAAAAAAATATACTCGGAAAAAATAAAGATTATTCTTTTTGGGAAGTCAACTGGAAAAGTTTGTGGGAAAACTTCCAGAAATAGCAATGAAGGAGTCTCCCATTGAGAGCACGAGAAAATCAATAAAGAGATTCCTCCCACAATAGAGGTTGCTGGTAAATATACTTACGGAGATATCCGGAGACCTGAGAAATGCTCAGGATTCGTTAGGTTAATCATAATAAATCCAAATTGCATATCCACATTCCTCGGATTGTTCCTCAGACGGTAATTGGCCGGTGCAATGGTGTAGAACCCTTGGTTCGTTATACCCTCCTCAATCATATCAATGTACTCCAGCTGAGGCCTAAAATTGAGAAATTACTAATAGCAACTTTTGCCCGAAAAAAATTCCCATTGTTTTAAATTGAAAATTACCGAATTGTACTCTCTCGATAGCCCCAGAGGGAAATTCTCACACCAGCATTCAAGTTGGTTGTTAAGTTGAATCGATTCCATGTTATTTTCACTTCTGACGGGGACTTTTGATACACATCTTGGCTCTCAAAGAAAATTCTATCAGTTGCCGTCGCGGGGGTTTCTGTGGGCATGAGAAAATTGGGTGGTTTAATTTTCAATTTATTCACATTTAATTTCATATAATAGGGCCATTTTAAATGATTTGTTCCATTTAATTTCTCGGAAATATCAATATACCGAGCGCTCCTTTCAGGATATTTTACAAAGAGATATTTCAATGCATACACAGCCGGAGCCTTTTCATCAGCTTTGCCACCAGTCATTGAGAAATTTTGAACTCAGAGTTAGAAAATGATAAAATTATCCAGATGTCAGATTAATTACGTGAAGAAATTTCATAATTGATCAAAATCATTGAAATAAAAAAAAAATTTCACATTTAATTCATAAAGCGAGAAAATTTTCATTTATCATGGAGCTTGGAGAATTCCCAAAATGGTGGCCAAAAAGTCACACAATAATCTTAAAATTCTAATCAAACATTGAGATATAATTACCAATCTATGTACCAAAGTATATACTAATCGACACCCTAACTATACATCAGTTATCAATTTCATTTGTGTCAAATTTTATCTAATCTTTATGATATTTTATTGCAACTCTGGCACCATGATAAGCCAATTGAGATACATAATAAGTTGAGCACGGAACGCGTTGAAGATTGTACAATTATATTTGAAGAAAAAAATCCATCAAAATTCATTGGCATGGACCAATTCATTGCAGCAGCGTAATGCGCAAACATGATGTAATTAAATTATAAAGCATCTTCGAGCAATATATATTTTATGGGGATTTTTTTTATATATAGCAAAGTTGTTACCGTACGTTGGGGGAGTGAGATTTTAATACTACGCTCAGTAAAGTCTTCTCCTTTTCGGGGAAGCAACGTAATATGTACAAATATTGATGATTTTCATTGTAAAGATAAAACTTGAGGGGAGGACTCACCTACAAAGTATCGCCCACGCCACTTGTACTTCTCCGTACCGACGGATATTTCGAAGCGAATGTACCCTTGTGCCATGAGGAATGGTTGGACACATATAACACGATTACGGTCAATGTAGTGTCCAATCACCTCTTCAGTATCGAAGCGGCAGGACACTCTTTCATTCTCATTGAAGCACGGTCCAGTGATGTTCACCACTGTACCACCCAACATATTTCCAGATTCCGGGGCAAAGACCAGGGGCAAGTGGGCAGCATCTACAAAGGAAATTCCACGTGAATTGTAAATGAAAGTCCATCACTGCAGACACATTGATAATAAATTGCCTATATAACGCACCTATATCTTTATTGCACGTCCCAAGCATAATTCGCTCGTCTAGGCGGAAAATGTGCCGTCCTGGAAAACCATTAGCCCATCCACGTCCTGTCAAGTCTCGCAGCACCGATGCCTGGCTGTAGGGTTTATATTCATAAGCTTGAGTCCCGTTGCCAGCATTAAATCCAATCTAAGAGATAGGAAATTTGCATAAAACCCCTCGTCGTCGCATATCAATTGTCACACACTGTATTATATGTATATTATACACAATGGATACTCACAAATGCTGGTACACCACCCTCACCCCCAGTGGTATCACCACCTGCTTCCGTGTGGGAGGACCAGTTTATCTCAGCATAGTTGAAAATTGCATACGTATACACCTCATCTGTAGCCAGAACCATTTGGAATGTATTGGTCTGCAATATAATGGAAAATAATTGATTATATAGAGCTATATTTTAATAAAAACAACTAGCATATTGTGCACCTACTAGATAAAATACATACATCTAAATAATTCAAACAGAAGGTGCAAATTGCTTTTTATGCATACATAGGTACAACATAATATAATTTCATGATTATTAAATTTTGTTATGGAGCTATTAAAATTTTAAATTCAATGAAAGTCTTAAAACTCGCTTAAAGTAGTATGAAAATGTCTTTATAAATGGATATCTCGTCACTAGATAAATTATTAATTTTATTAAAATAAATCCAAGAATTTATTCTAATTTTATAGGCATTTTTCTTCATTCTTTTATCATCCAAAGTCATTCAAAAATGTGTTAACTTGGAGCTTTTAAATAATAAAATATTTTATCATTTTAACCCAGTTACGTTATAAGGTAAGATGGGGAAGTTTTGAAACATCGATAGAGCCCATACGTCCTACGGGTTACCTACACTCTTACCAACAATGGAAGAAAATATTGAAAACTCCCATTTGAAAAATAACAATTTCCATGCAATATTATTTTAGGATGAAATCATAAAGGGAATTACATATGTAAGCATTTTCATATTATGTATGTATCTACCTATATATTAAAAGTTTTTCAATTTGCATTACAACAACCTCTCCTCGTCCTACCTTTTCCAATTTTAAAATTCATCATAAATTTTAAATGCGGAATTCATAAATTAATTTTTCCCAAAACACACCATATATGATTTTCACAAAAAAAAAGTTTAAAGTAAAATTATTTATACCTTAATCCTAATAATATTTTTTAGTACAGCAACGTCAATAATAAACTTTAAAATTGGATGATAAAAACTAATTCAATTCTCGTCTAAAATGTACAAAAGCAAATAAATTCTGCGAAGCAAAAGACCATAAACCATGCGTATTCCAGGAGATTTTCAATTCAATTTAATTAAATCAGCGGACTGTGCACAAAACGTACATACATATAGTGAATTATTTAGTATACTTACACGATGGAGAGAAATATCAATTCCACCGGCGAATGACATATTCTTCCATGTGATGATAACAGCATGTTTGGGCACAAAGGTATCGGATCCCACGACACCCTCTCGAATATCCCACATTACACGCTCACGCACTTCTACGCCAAATCGATCGGTACGTGTTTCCAAATCACGCTCCATTCTGGAAAACAATGTGAGAAATTAAATGGATGGAAAAGTGCTGATAGATTTTCCCCAATGCTGTACCCCGGAAAAATAATATTTGTATACGTGTGGTGCTAACTTATGTGCGCCAGCAAAACGGCGGGAAACGATCCAAAGGAAAAAAAATTAGAGAAAAGCTCCTCAACAGAAAAATAAGCAACAAAACATACTGAAGCTTTAGCAATGTTATGACCGTAAGTGGATCCTCATAATTTACATCAATAAAAGTTTCATAAATTGGAAATGGTTTCGACCGGCGAAGGGTGAATAATAATGTGTTGGATAACGAGAATCGAAAGCCAAGAAGAGACACAGAGATGGAAAATCGTGAAAGAAGATTGCAGAGGGAAAAGAGCTAAAATTAACCCCTGAATAAAACATCCGAAATGGTCAAGTTTTATGGTCCACGCAAACATCGGCTGAGCTAGTGGTGGACACCAACCATATAGAGAGAAGAAAATAGCGCAGAAAAAACTTAATGGAGAATTCTGATATTTAAATTCTGCTCTCGGAATTTGAATAGGAGTGATTCCCCAGGTGGATGCTACATACATATAAAATATGTAGGGGAACGTGGCCCAATTGCGACCCCCTAAATTCTGTTTCAGAAGGATTGGAAAAAGTCCTATAAAAAGGAATTAAATCTTCCCAAGTGTGGTACCATTGGAAAGGTCATTTAATAGGCTAACTTTGTTCCATAGATGCAAACATTCTAACTCTTACCTGTTCTGAGTAATAATCGAATTAAAAAAAGTTGCTAAAATTGCACTTTTTCACCACGGTGTTCTAATTGCGACCCCCCGAGTGTTCCAATTGCGACCCCCTGTTTTTGCCGTAATTTGTGGTTTTTTCACTAGTAGATCACTTTTATCCAGGGGCCTGAAACGGTCCCTTCTTAGCCGAACTCAGCAAATTAATGGCGGACGATTTGCAGGAAAATTCTGCTATCATTTAACAGCGCCATCTATTGGTTAGCACCGCCGAAATTTTAACATAACCTCAAAATTTGTTTACATTTCCACTAAAACGTCCGGAATCGAGAATATTTAATTAATTTATTTAGTTTTAAATTATTTTATCGTCCCCATGTGATAAAGACCGGTAATTTGGGTAAGAGAAAGTGATTTTAGAAAAAAAAATTGTGTAGTTTTTAAAAGAAAGTGCAGAAAAATACTTCAGAAAAATCATACAAGGCAGTTGATCACCACCAGAAAGCCCGGAAATTTCACATAGACAGGACTCGAATGGCAGGAAAATATAGAGATATTCTGCCAAATAAATGTGAGATCAACGCAATGGAGAATTATCCACAATACACGGCATGCTTGTCCGGGAATACAGTAATCACTGTACGGAACGACGAATCCAAAAGAAAATAAAGTGTACCTACATATCAGTACGATTTCATGGGACGGGTAAGACTACGGGGGTGTCTTCCTCAATTTTCAATCTTCTAGCTCAAAAATGCATGTTAAATTCTCATTAAATAAAATGTTACAGCAACAATAAGAAGAGGGCCCATTCACGCTGCTCCAGCCGCTCCAGCCCATAGATTTCAGGGTTTTCTCATGGGAATCAAGAACGATCTCCCCGTCAAGTGTTTTGTAAGATGAACTTGGAGAAAGAATTAGTGATACACCTTGATGAGACTGTAAAAATTACCAAAATTATTCGTGCTTGTGATCAGTGATTCATTTACTTGGACGGATTAAGAAGAAAGCCATTGAGAAAGTTCCAAGGATGAACATTTTTCCACGAGTTTCTTCCTTTCCCGCAAACGTATTTTAACAGGGCAGTTGCATAAACAACCCCACTGCTGGTACATTTTCCGACGAAGATCTTGGAGTGGAAAAATTCCTGTTTTCTACAGCAAATTCTCTAAGAAAGTCAAAACATCGAGATTCAGCATTAGGAGGTTGAAGAGGAAATTCTCAATACGGGAAATGCAGATTACTGGTTGGAAAAACCAGAGAAGGATTTATTCCCGGAATGTGAAAAATTCGAAGAGATGTTAGAAAAGGTTTGTAATTCTAGATATATTGGTTTGATTCTTGCATAACACGATCACATGTCTTACAGGAGGATTTCTACTCATAATAATACAACAAGGGAATCCTTCATTTGATGAGATTCTTCATGCTCTTCACGATGTTCCGGCCTATCATTTATGTGACACAGAACATCTAGCTACAAAACATACAGCTCACTCATTGGAAGAGAGTTAGGTATGCAATTCTTATTTTCTGGCTTCTTGCTAGAACTTGTTCTTTTTATATTTACTCTCGATAGACTTAAGGCGGGTTAGGACCTTAATTCATAGGGTTTCATAGGATATTTCAATACCAAAATATCAAAATCTCTATTTGGCTCTTAATTGTCTCACAATTTTATACTAAAGAATAAACCGTTCGTGTAGGTAGTTCTTTTCAACATTCTAAATTACTTTAAATTAAAAAAAAATACTAAAACTAGCATGAGATGATGTATAAGGTAATATTTAAGTCTACGTTAAACCCGCAAAACACCAGTAAATATTTATTTTATTTTCAAAATAGTTTTTCGTTCAAATATTTTTTCACTTTTAGACTATAAAAAGTAAAAGAAGAAAGTTTTTTTGCGGATTTTTTTGAAGCGCAAAAGATAATTTTTGCTAGTAATTTTAATTTAAAGAAAGAAAGATCTTTTATAATGATATTTATTTCAATCAAAAGTTTTTAAGAAATAATCAAAAAGAATAAAGAGTTCTTCATTTTAAAGTTGTAAAGACAATAAATCAAAATTAATATTAAAGCAATAAATTTCATTCAGAAAAGAGAAAAGATTACCTACTAATAAAAGGGAATTTACTTCAAGGAAGAAAAATAAATTATTGCAAATTAAATTTAATGGCGAAAGAAAGTTCGTGTGAAGAAATATATTTTCTTTATTAGGGTTATTTTTAGGAAAGAAAGAATAATTTCAAATAAAGGTTAAAGAGATCTTCCTTAGAATAAATTGTTGTAGAATAAGAAATCTCTGCTTTAAACATCTATTATTTTTTTTTTAAATCAACAAGTTGCTCTTAAATAGTGTTACGACACTAAACCCTTTCCTTTTAAAAAAAAATCGAATTAATTTTCTTTAACTTTCGTTCATTTCAGTCTCAATATTATTTGCGTCTTTTAATACTGCTCAAAAATTAGTTTACAATTGAATGAACTATTCTCTCTACGTTGTGAAACGCCAAGTTTTTATAAATGGACGCATTACAATTAACTTTTATTTGTAATGGAACTCTTTTAGATAATGAAAATATATTTTTTTAAAGTTATTTTTACGAATTTGGGAAATTTTTGGGTTCTCACCGATAAAGGGTTTTTCAAAAAAAAATTATTAATTGCAAAATTATTGAAAGAGAATATTTTTTTTAAAGAAAGAAGATTTTTAGGGGAGTTTTTTTTTTTAATTAATTGCGGAATCCATCTTAAATGGTGATTTAACCGGGAAATTATTTTTGAAAAGAGATTTATGTTAAAAAAAAAATGAAAAACAATTTTATTGACACAAAACGCAACTATACTATATAGGTATAAAGAAATGAGATTCTTAAGATATTTAATTTTCATAGAAAAATTGTGTGTTAAATTCCGAGTGACAAGAACCATTTAAAAAAAAACGTAGTTTAGTTTTATCTTTGAAGATTTCAATTTCAACTATTTAATTCAAAAATTATTATTGTGATGAGCTCGGAAATGAAAAAAGAGTCAAAAAAAAGAAAGAAGGATAATGAAGAGGACCGAGACTTTCATTTAAACATTGCCATTTTTCATAAATAAGAATAAAGCAAAAGAAAAATGCAAGGAGCAAAAAAGGTTTGCACAGAATATTTTTTTGGGACAAAAACAAAAAATAATAATAATTATTTTTCAATGCGTAAAAAATAAATATAACTTTTAGAGCAGCATTATAAATTACAAAAAATATAGTTGAAGAGGCATTAGAATTTTTATATATTTTAAATTATTTTACAACTTATCAAATATATTTATTTTTTAAATTGAAAATTTTTTATTCACTTATTTTTTTTATAACTGGCAAACTGTACATTAACATTTCTATAGATGCTATTATAGTTTCGATTTAGTACCACGATCACATCATGAACTCAGCAAATTTTTGAATCATTAAACATGGTATGCAGAGAAAATTATTCTAAATTCTAATTAAATTCTATTTCTTTGAAAATTTCCAGAAGTTTAACTGTGATATTTGAGGTATCACCCCAAATTTGATCTAAATCTGCACTCTGGCAATTCTCATCGATGAAGCGGTACATCCTTCACTGTAGCTCCTGCGGGGAAATGCAGGAGATATATCGCCAATGATCACAGTACTGAGACTCCTATTTTGCAACCTAAGAATCAAAATATATGATTATTAGTTGTGGAGAAATCAATAGCAGTACTACGTATGATATACCTAGCAGCCAGCGATGCACATAAACCGCGTCACCTCATTCAGGACTTCACAATTACTGCCCTCATTCCGTACATTGAGCAATTCGTTTTGAGTGAGCCTATTGCAACGAAGAAAATATAACAGCATTCTTCCGGAAAAAAAATATGTTGATCATACAGATGCGACAGAGCTTAAAGAAACAATAAAAAGGAAATCAGATAATAGAAGTGCTTTTTCTTTAAAATTGATTAAAACTTACATATCTTTGCGTACATATTGTGTTTTGTAAAGTCAGTAGACAAATAAAATTCCAATTTTCACCCTAAATTAGAAATTATTTGTTATGAGTGTTCACAGCATTTCCTGAACTGGGAATAGTCAGACGAATTTTCTACTTCTCAAGAGAGAACAGCTTCTTCCCGACATTCAATGAATCCTGGACATTGAGCTTCTCAGGATTCGCTTATTAGTATTGTAGCACTACAAGTTTATCTCCAGAGACGTTAAATAAAGTCGTAATCTGCTTTTCTGGTCCTTCTTTGGTACTTCTATTATGCTTCAGTGTTGTGAATCAATCTTCTCATAGGCGCTTCAGTCTCCTTGATCCTTCCCTTGAGAACTGAATAGGTTGTTTGTTTGCCTTTTCTAAAAATATTTCACTCTAGCAGCCTCAAGATTTTAATACTTCGCATTCCTCGGTGAGAATTGATGACCGGACATGACTCCTGACAAAACCATGGGGCACCTAGACTTTTTGTCAGTTCAAGATTCGCCTGATATTCCAATTTGCAATCAGAAATTGCCTGCGACAAAGAAATCCCCATTTTTTTTCTTGCACAAAGTCTTCCGGGTGGCATTACAACTTTTACTCGTGAAAATAAACATTTTCTTTGTCACGTATCACAAATCGGCAGCACTTTACACATCACTTAGGCAAATATTCTAACTTTTACTGTATTTTAGTCATGCTAAAGCACAAAAATAAGCTTTAAAACAAAGAAAATGATGAAAATCAAGAATCAAAACAAAAAAGTAAGGTTATGTTAAAAACTGTTAAAGGTCTCGAAGCTACATAGTTTTTGCTCATCAATAGATGGCGCGGTTGTCACCAAGGAAGAAAATGTCGTGATTTTTTTCTAAAAAGTGCATTGAAATTTTTAAAGTCAATATTAGTGCATTAATAGGAATGTGCCACCCACCAAACTTCCTCAATCGATAGAATATTAAATTATCTTTCCAGTGATGGTAGAATTTTTCAGATTGAGGCATTTTTCTGGGTGACACATTTCTCGAAAGTCGAGGGATACCTTCCGAATTGGAACATTTTGGGGGTCGCAATTAGACCATTCTGCATGTATAACATTTTCACTTAATTACTTAAAATACCTAAAATCTTTCAAAAAATTGTAAATCAAGTAATAAACTAGACCCTCTAAGCTACAGAAACGCGGCATAATATGAGACATAATAGTGGGAAAAAAACTCATATCAACTTAGTTTCTAAAATCAGAAAATGTCGGCCAAGTGCTGAAAATGAATTTTGATTTTTAATTTGCCCTGTTGTGTACCAAATTAATTTATTTTAGGCGCTAACATTACCTTACTATAATATCTTCATAATGTAGTGAAACTAATTTTATAATATTTCGTCATTTACGAGAAAAAGGGGCGGTCGCAATTGGGCGGCGGTCCGATTTGGGCCACGTTCCCCTATCCAAGCGGTAGTCATTTTCCTTGCATGTCTTTAATGGATCCCCGAGGAAAAATCAGAGAAAACTGAATGAACACTTTCCTCGTCATGAATAACGAAAGGAGAAAAGAATGGGGTGAAGAAAAAAAAAGAAGAAAAAAAAAGCTAAAAGTGCGTTGAATTAGTCTTTTTTTTCCTTTAGACTGTATGTATCGCATATGAATACATATGACAAAATTTATGAGAGCTTTTAATGTAGCCCATTGTGCTTTTAGTCATTCTTTTGTGTGTACTTTCCACGATCTCCCCTTTGCTGAGTCAATTTTCTAAAGAATCAAGTATTATGACGTAGGTATATTCTTTTCATTTTCTTGTGTACATCCAGTGATGGCAATGTAAACACAGAATAAATACGGCAACCCCAATTTGTGGCGCCATCTGTTGAGAGCTTTTAAAAAAATATATCTAGGCGAAAGTCGCGCGAATGTCGCGCGAAAATCAATATATTTTCTTAAAGAAAGTCGCAAGATTTCTAGGGAAAGTCGCCAGAAATCCGGGGTTTATAAGGCGAAAGTCGCGTGAATGTCGCGCGAAAATCAATCTATTTTCTTAAAGAAAGTCGCCAGAAATCCGGGGTTTATAAGGCGAAAGTCGCGTGATTTTCGGACTGAAAGTCGCGCGAATATCGCGTGAAATATACCGAATTTCACGCGACACCTGCTGACTCATGCGAAAGTCAAAATTGAGATTTTAGAGCGATTTATTTTATTTTATTTATTTTATTTGAAGTCGCGCGAATGTCGCGTGAAATATACCGAATTTCACGCGACACCTGCTGACTCATGCGAAAGTCAAAATTGAGATTTTAGAGCGATTTATTTTATTTTATTTATTTTATTTGAAGTCGCGCGAATGTCGCGTGAAATATACCGAATTTCACGCGACACCTGCTGACTCATGCGAAAATCAAAATTGAGATTTTAGAGCGATTTATTTTATTTTATTATTTTATTTGAAGTCGCGCGAATGTCGTGTGAAATTCGGTATATTTCACGCGATTTTCTGGCGACTTTCAGTTTGAAAATCACACGACATTCGCGCGCCATTCACGCGACAATCGCCTTATAAACCCCGGAAATCTAGCGATTTTCTTTCAGAAAATCTATTGATTTTCTCTAGGAAGTCAGCAGATGTCGTGTGAAATTCTGTATATTTCACGCGATATTCGCGCGACTTTCAGTCCGAAAATCACGCGACTTTCGCCTTATAAACCCCGGATTTCTGGCGACTTTCTCTAGAAATCTTGCGACTTTCTTTAAGAAAATATATTGATTTTCGCGCGACATTCGCGCGACTTTCGCCTAGATATATTTTTTTAAAAGCTCTCAACAGATGGCGCCACAAATTGGGGTTGCCGTATTTATTCTGTGTTTACATTGCCATCACTGTGTACATCACAAAAATGTCACTTTACGCCTTTCTTTTTCTCTCTTTTTTAATAATAATACCTTCGTATACTTTCATCAAGCTTTCTTATTACTATTTATCTTCCATTCAGCTTTCCCCATGTGATTAACGTTGGACTTTTGCGACGAAGCGAAAGACATTGGTCTTTTTTCTCCCCTTTTAGCCTAGCATGTCAACATTAGGGATGTTCCGTGACGACAAGAGAATAGCCAGAGCGTAAGTTAGGGAGGAAAAAAAAAAGAAACGTAAAGACAATAAAACGTTCATTTCAATATCAAAGGAGCAATAATAGTCCATTAGATATTAAAGTTTGCCCATAGAGAGGGGCGAAAAGAAATAATTTTCTCCTAACATTTTCTTCACATTCACTAACGGCGATAGTTAGTAAACAATTTGTATTTCTTCGACTCATCTCGCCCCCACCGAGTTATTTACTCATATATACTACGTGTATGTATGTATGTATATCAAAATATAATAAAGGAGACTACTCTCATTCTCAATGATGATATATTGATATTTGGTGACCCATATTTGCAATGAACACATGAGATTTGTCAGCTTATCATTTATGTAAGACTTTCTGAAATATTAAATAAAAATCCTCCCTAGTGAACAAGGAATTATTAGGTCAATTTTAGTTCATTTTATCTCAAAATTAAATATTTATGACATTTTATTTGTAATTTGCTTTATGTAATTAATTAGTTTTCGTTAATTAGACATGAAAAGAGAATTGATTTTTGATTAAATTT